>NC_059173.1:7829605-8132636 GCF_019923935.1 Bubalus bubalis | reverse complement strand
TTTAAAAGTGTGATTAAAGGTACTCATTTAAGAAAACCAGTAAATGTAGCTCAAAAGGAAAATTTATATGAGCACAGTAAATAGAAAGCCAGTTATCACTTTCCTCAAACAGCAGGTAAGCATAAAATACCCCCAACCCCTCCATAAGCAATAATATAGTTATTACATGTTAACTGGATACTGTTGCCTGCAGGCTCTGAGCCTGAAGCCTGCTCTTTCTTTGTTATGGAAGGAAGTTAGCAAGTTTGGGAGATGTTAAAGACAGGTGGACAGCATGAGATGGACATTTTCTCCTGGGTGTAATTAGAAGGGTTGAAAGAGACTTGGAAAGAATAATTTTCTCATGTTGTGATTCCACACATATTTAGCATCTCATTCAAATTATAGGGTATTGTTTTATCATGTAGATTCATTTGTACAAATTCATAGCAATAGCTTCAGCATCAAGTTTGTTATAACTGATTTTGTTTTTCTCCAGGTCTTTCTTACAACCTTACCGAGGTTGAGATTGGGTGCTGCCTGAACAGTAAAGTTAAGAACCATTGACAGATATAGAAATGAGACTTGTGGTTGCCAAGTCTCGGGGGCAGGGTGGAGGAGTGATGAACTGGCAATAGCAGATGCAAACTATTATGTATAGAATGGATAAACGACCAGGTCCTACTGTAGAGCAGAGGGAACTACATTCAACATCCTATGATAAACCATAATGGAAAGAAATATTAAAAATGTATACCTATGCATAACTAAATCACTTTGCTGTACAGCAGAATTGAACATGACATTGTAAATCAAATACACTTCAATTTAAAAAAAAAGAACCACTGATAAATCACAAGTACCTTGGAGGTGTAACTGATCTCTGTGACCTTTGGCAAAGTACTTCACTTCCCTGGGCTTCAGTTTTCTTAGCTGTGAAATGCAAATGATGGTATCAGCCTCTAAGTATTGGTGTGAAAACTCATAAAACAGTAGTGTGTGTGAACCCCCCTCTGGAGCAGGAGAGGGGTCTGTCGCTGGTAGCTATGGTTGATCCCGTATGCCCCGAGAGAGCAGGATAGTACCTGTTTTATTCACTGGCACAGCACCGACGCCTGGCATCTGGCTGATGATCAGGAAATAGCCTCATGCTTGACCAGATTCAGAGGTGCAGAGGGCGGAGATGCAGTGCTCTGGAAAGCCTTCTTGCATTAGACAAGTGTCACTCAATGTAGAGATTGCCTTGTGGGGGCAGAATGGCCCTTGAGATTCCTGGGGCAGGGGCTGTGCTGGGCAGTCAATAGGAAGCGCTTCCACCTGTTTGTTACAAGGACAGTGCAAAGAAAAGACTTCAGATGTGTGACCACAGAATCACAAATCATCCGGACTAGGACCCAGAGGCCTCATTTTACAGAGGGGGAGACTGAGGCCTGGAGAGAGATGGTCACTTGTTTGACTGAGGTCACCCAGACTGTTGGAAGCAGGGTGGAAGAAGCAGCTCACATCTGTCTCCTGAGGTCCACCCGGCTCAGAGCTCTGTCCCTGACGTCCCGTCTTGTCCTTAAGCTGTTGCCACATAATGATGAGCTTGCTTGTCTGCATTCCCAGAACTTTGCAAAGCCTCTGGTCTCTTCTCTCCTCTGGGAGGAAACCCACATTCTCCACTGGCACCTGCAGAAAGCAAGGCATGCTGGGAGTCTCCACGAGTGCGTGTCATTCTGCTCAGCCCAGCTGTGGTCCAGGGGTGTCAGCGAGCTCCCACCAGAGGAATGGCCGGGCCAAGCTGTCTCCAGAAAAACACTGACTGTTGTCTTCCTGCCTGGGTCTCATTGTTGGACTTAAAAAATGTTTATTCTTTAATATCATGCAACATCTACTATGAATATGGAAAAGGAAAAAAGATGTCAGGAAGCTAAACAAGGTTTCAATTCCATGACCCAGAGATAACCACCGCTAATATGTTGGCTTTGCTGACAAAGGTCCATATAGTCAAAACTATGGTTTTTCCAGGAGTCATGTACGGATGTGAGAGTTGGATGAAAAAGAAGGCTGAGCACTGAAGAGCTGACGCTTCTGAATTGTGGTGTTGGCGAAGACTCTGAAGAGTCCCTTGGACTGCAAGGAGATCAAACCAGTCAATTCTAAAAGAAATCAACCCTGAATATTCATTGGAAGGACTGATTCTGAAGATGAAGCTCCAATATTTGGCCATCGGATGTAAAGAACTGACTCATTGGAAAAGACCCTGATACTGGGAAAGATTGAAGGCAGGAGGAGAAGGGGATGACAGAGGATGAGCTGGTGGGATGACATCACTGACTCAATGGACATGAGTTTGAGCAAACTCTGGGAGTTGGTGATGGACAGGGAAGCCTGGCGTGCTGCAGTCCATGGGGTCGCAAAGAGTTGGACACGACTTAGTGACTGATCAACAATGCACAGAGCTTTATATCTGCTTTTTCTCACTTATCATTATGTTATGACCATTTTCATATGTTACTACATATTTTTTCTTCCTTCCTAGAGCATCAATTTTATTCATGGATGTGAAGAAAATAATTTTTATATTAAAATTAACATGGGCATATTTTGAAGTGGAAGGCAAAATGTGCTAGAATTTTGTAACTAAGCCATGAGGCTTTGTGGCTTAACTTCTACCTTAGACCCTCAGAGCTCTTTGCATTCACTCTTTGCCATTTGGTGGGTAGGTCTGAGAAGTATCAGTCTACTATTTTTATATAATATTCACCAAGCATCATTTCGGAGAAGGCAATGGCACCCCACTCCAGTACTCTTGCCTGGAAAATCCCATGGACAGAGGAGCCTGGTAGGCGGCAGTCCATGGGGTCGCACAGAGTCGGACACGACTGAGCGACTTCACTTTAATTTTTCACTTTCATGCATTGGAGAAGGATATGGCAACCCACTCCAGTGTTCTTGCCTGGAGAATCCCAGGGACGGGAAAGCCTGGTGGGCTGCTGTCTATGGGGTCGCACAGAGTCGGACACGACTAAAGTGACTTAGCAGCAGCAAGCATCATTTACCTAATAAATATTTACATATTATATAAAAATATATGCTTAATCTATACTTATATATATATTTATATTATATATTTATATGCAATATACTCAATATGCCCTGGTGGCTTAGACATTAAAGAATCTTCCTGCAATGTAGGAGACCCAAGTTTGATCCCTGGGTTGGGAAGATCCCCTGGAAGAGGGATTGACTACCTACTGTAGTATTCTTGCCTGGAGAATTCCAATGGACAGAGGAACCTGGCAGGCTACAATCCACGGGGTGACAAAGAGTCAGACATGACTGAACGACTAACCCTTTCACTACTTTTTCAATACATATAAAAGAGTTTTGTTGAGATATAATTCATACACTACACAATTCACCCGAAGTGTTTATTTCCGTGATTTTTTTCAGTGTGTTCACAAAATTTTGAAACCATGACTATAGTCGATTCTAGAACACATTCATTGCCTCAAAAAGAAGCATACTATGCATTTGCTTTCATTTTCCATTTTACTCCGGTTCCTGACAACCACTAATCTACTTTCTGTCTCTAGATTTGCCTTTTGATTTCATATCAATGCAATCATTCACTACGCGGCCCTTTGTATCTGGTTTTCTCTCAGCATAATGCTTCCAAGCTTCATCCTCATTGTAGCAGGTATCAGTACTTCATTTCCTTTTTATGGCCGAACGATTGCTCTTTGTATGGAGAGACCACATTTTGTTTATTCTACTTTTTGGATGACAAGTGCTGCTGTGAATATTTGTGTCTAAATTTTTGTGTGGACATAACATTTTCATTTCTCTTGGATGCATACCTAGGAGTGGAATTGCTGGCTCCTATGGTAACCCTTCTCCCTGGAGAAGGAAATAACCCACTCCAGTATTCTTGCCTGGAAAATCCCATGGATGGAGCCTGGTAGGCTATAGTCCCTGGGGTCGCAAAGAATCGGATACAACTGAGCAACTTCACTTCTATAGTAACCCTGTTTCTCCTTTTCAGGACCTGAAGAATATTTCCCCAAAGCAGTTGCATCATTTTATGCTCCCATCAGCAGGGTGTGAAGGTTCCTTTTCCTCCACATCCTCTGCAACACTTATTAACAGCCACCCTAGTGGGTGTGAAGTGGTATTTCACTGTGGTTTTGGTTTGTGTTTACCTAATGACTAATGATGTTGATCATCTTCTTCTGTGCTTATTGGCCATTTCTATGCCTTCTTTGGAGACATGTCTATTTAAATAACTTGCCCATCTTTAAATTAGGTGATTTGTCCTTTTATATTGAGTTATAAAAGTTCTTTTAATATTCTAGATACAAGTCTCTTATCAGATACATGATTTGCAAATATTTTCTTCCATTCTGTAGGCTGTCTTCACTTTCTTGATGCTATCCTTTGAAGAACAAAAGTTTTTAAATTTTTATGAAGCTTTGAGAATATTTTCTAGACATGATTGTATTTGATTTAATGTTTCATATGAGTATGCTACAATTTGTTTAACTAACGCTGACTGTTGAAGTCTCGCATTGCTGGTGTCCATGTCCATCAGGTTGGTGACGCCATCCAACCATCTCGTCCTCTCTTGTCCCTTCTCTTTGAAGGAAGGAGGAGAAGGGCATGACAGAGGATGAGATGGTTGGATGGCATCACCAACTCAATGGACATGAGTTTGAGCAAGCTCTGGGAGTTGGTGATGGACTGGCAGGGAAGCTTGGCGTGCTGTAGTTCATGGGGTCACGAAGAGTCAGACACCACTGAGCGACTGAACTGAACACTGACTGCCGAAGTCTTGCATTGTTTCCCGTTTCTTCGCCATTCTTAATCACGTTTAGCTGTATGTGTCTGGAAAAAGAGTCTCCGAGCACAATGCTGATGCACTTCTTAGGACAAAGCCCTGGAAGGGCAACTACTCTGCCTAAGAATAAGAATGCTCATACGCCTCTTACCAGATTGCTTTCCAAAAAAGTCATGGAACCCAGGTACCTTTCTCTGCTCACCGCTCATCCCTATGGTGCATGTCAGTGCCCAGTCAATGCGTCCTCTGGTAATATTATTTACAAAGTAAACTTCTTTAGTGAATTCACTGAATTTTAAGATGTGTGTTTTTTTAGGTGGTCTGAGGAAAAAAATGTTGAGGTTGATCAGAGGCAGGTAAGAAATGGCTAATGAGATTCCCAGACTGTCTTTCAAGCGATGCAGTTTCACTACTTTTGTTGTACAGACCACACCTGTCTGGGACGAGAAAGCATCTTCTTTGTGAAGTTCTTTGGAAAGGCCGCTTCAGTGCTGGGAGCAAGACATGCCAGCTCTGAGGACACTTTGCTGGCCGGCGGTGGGCACCCTTCATTGCCACTCATTGCACATTCTTCTTTGCATCATTATTAATGTACTTCTCCCTTCCTGGAGTCAGAAAAAGAATCCGTTCAAGTTAGTCCCAAGTTCCAGTTTGGTGGGGTTTGACCACCCAGGGAATCTGATTATCAGGCAGTTTGGCAGCCTGTGGTTTTGAACAGTCTTTCAATGATTGATTCATCCAGCAAACACTTCTTGAGCACCTGTCGTGCCCAGCTCTCGTACTAGACATTAGGGACAGAGCTATGCATCAGACTTGAGATCTCGTTTATAACCATTCGAAGTTCTGGAACTCTTTCAAAAATCTGATGAAAATGTTGGACCCTGTTCCCCCCCAAAAAACCTGTGCACCTACACACAAGATGTTACGTATTAATGGCCTCCTCAGAGACCATCAGTGGATTTCCTGGCAGGGGTGGGGGGTGCAGGGCATGGAGCCCAAATTCAGAGTCATAGTCATATTCCAGTAAATGAGAGAAAAAAAATGATGCCGTGTCATATCTGTGTCATTATCATTACGTAACACCTTGAAGCCTGAGTCCTGAACAAGCCTCTCCTTCCTCATACAGCAGGATTTTGTAGCCTTGGCCATCTGAACACTGGCTCCTAGGTGCTGTGCTGGGGCTGTTTGAGGTGCTGCAGTTTAGCAGAAAGTTAGACAGACATGGTCCTGGGTTTCATGGAGCCTGCAGGCCGGGGAGGAACTTCTGTCCTCCCCTGACCTGGGCTACCCTGGGGATGTCTGCTGAACCTCAGCGGGGTGTTTGTCGTCCGGCTGTCACTGATAGTGTGTCAGGAAGAAACAGGAGTGACAGAGCTGAGGACAGGACACGCAGGGGGCAGTGGTGTCAGGATGTTTGGCCATCATTACGTGTGATGACCTCCAGTCAAGGCAGGGGCTGCCGATTGCTGAGTCCAGCCAGGTTCTTTTAGGTGATGTCAGAGCCCATGTAGGGTTTTGGGAACCACCGTGCCTCAAATAGTGGAAATCGAAGCCTTTTATCTGTGGGCATGAAACAAAGCCAAGAAGCGTGGCCAGCAGGGTCCTCCGGATCGGGGAGGTCTGCCAGCTACTTTGTGTGCAGGCTTCGAACCACACCACCACACCACCCAACTCCTATTAAACTGATGAGGAATGGCAGATCCTCCTGCCTGCCTCCCAAAGGAGCGAAGGCAATCGGACGTGGGAAGACATCTTTCTGGGGTAAATAAGTCATGGGTTTCCTTTGCTGAATTCCAGATGAGCTCTTGGGCCCCCTTTCTTTCACCCCAACATCACACAAAAGGAGCACAGAAGATCTCTGAAGCAGGAGGCAGGCAACTGCTTCAGAACAGGCAATAGAGCAACACAGAGAGAAATCTTAGTTACGAAGCCTTGATGTCCCGGTGTCCTAGAGTGGGACTGTCTGAGAGACAGGCGAATCCAGGAAAATAAAGGAGGGTGCTGACTTAGACCTGGGCCAGTTCCCCAAATGCTCATGGTCTTGTGATTGTGTTCTTCTCATGGGCCGCAGGTTTTGAGCAACCAATGAAAGCTATGGACCCTCTCCCATACATTATTACTGTGAATAACTTGATGAGGTTTTTGGGTCATGGAAACCCAACCATCGGTTGCTAGGTGATTCCTGGAAAGCAAATCTTATGTACGGTCCACTGAGGGAGATGAAATGTACATGTATGGTAATTATTGCTATTAAAGAAGGGAAGAATGATACAAATCAGGCAAACTTTTTCTGAAAGGGTAAGATAGTAAATACTGTAGCCTTTGTGACCCATTCAATATCTTGCTGCAACTGCTCAACCCTGTGGCTGTAGCATTAAAGCAGCCAGAGATGATTCATAAATGAATGGGCATGGGTGTGTTCCAATAAAACTTTATTTACAAAAATAGGCAGTGGCCATATTTGGCTATGGGTTATAGTTTTCTGACTTCTGATAATAATGACAGCCAGTGTTTAGGAACACTCACCATAAGCCAAAATCTGAGTATGTTTTATTATATTATTGTTGTTGTTCAGTCGCTCAGGTGTGTCCAACTCAGCCACCCCACAGACTGCAGCACGCCAAGCTTCCCTGTCCTTCATCATCTCCCGAAGTTTGCTCAAAGTCATGTCCATTGAGTCAGTGATGCCATCCAACCATCTCTTCCTCTGCCACCCCCTTCTCCTCCTTCCCTCAATCTCTCCCATCATCAATAATAGAATAAATTATGGGGCTATTATCATCCCTATTTTACAGATGAGAAACCGGTGTTGTAAGTTGCCCAAGGTCACTTGGCTGATAATTGATGGAGCTAGACTCTGATTTTATCGCTTTGTTCCTAAGATATGATCACACAATTTTTTTATGAAGGATAAGAAGAAGGAGATGATGTTAAGAGTAGTAATAATAATAAAAATTTACTGCGAGTCTGCTATGTGTCAGGTGCTATGCTAACTTTATTTGGGTTAAAGTAAGTCATCCCTACCACAACTCTCTGTCACCATTATTACCTCTGAGAGGGAACTGAGCCACAGAGAGGTCAAACCACTAGCTTTAGGTCGCACAGCTCATAAGTGGGAGGGCAGGATTCACATTCAGGCTATGCTCTCAGTCTTCAGCTGCTGTCTTGAAGCCCTCAGCCTGCAGGAATACCCTCTTTCTCATCTGCGAGGATGTGGGCTCTGACCAATTAGGAGGCAGCTCTGAGTCAAGATTCTGGGTCCCACAGCCACCCTCCTCCCCCGACCGCCACCCACTAGCCTGTTGCTACCACTTTAGTTCTTGGATCAGAGGTGTTCTTTGGAGAGGGTCCAGGGTAGCTGGCTTTTCCCAACTGGCCAGGAAGTATTTTGATATTTACAGATCCAGTTCAGTCATCCAGCTGTGTTCCTACAAGGTGAGCTGTGTGAAGATGCATGCCTCGGCGGGAATATGTGGATGCACACAGAGCAGGAAGCCCGAGTGGTAAGCAGCAACGTCAGGGGCATCTGGGTGCCCGGAGGCCATGCCAGCTGAAGCGGACTGCGGCCTGGGGCTCTGACCGTTCCCAGGACCCTCACCCCTCCCTTAGAGGCAGCAGACTGAGTTCTGGGCTTGTTTCTGAGTCAGAGGCCTCTGCAGGAAAATAAACTTTCTGTCCTAAGAGGAGGAGGGAACAGCTCACTTTTTAAAAATAGGAGAGGCAGCCCCGTTGCTATGACGAATTTCTCATGTTTCTCCGTGTTTTTAAAAAATTTTTATTTTTTTTTTGACCCACATAAAAAGGTACATACAGCCTTCCTGTAAAATTACATGAAAAAATCTTCATCTTATGCCCAGTTCGAGTAAGATTCAAGGGGCTATGGGCCAAGAGAGCTTGTGTTTAGGCCTTTGAAGGTTCTTGGATCTTTGACATTTTGGGGACCCACCCCACACCACTGCTAACCTCAACATGTCCCTACAGATACCATTACACATATGTGTTTTTAATAAAAAAAAAATACCCGAAAAGATGTTAAAAAAGTAATTCATATATATGGAGCTTAGGAAGAATAAATTAATTTTTGTGTTCTTGTGATCTGTGCTTTTCTATTTCTAAACACAAGTGTGGTTGGATAGCAGTTGACTCACCAATGTATTATAGACATTGAATCAGACACATTAATTTTGAGTTTGCACTTGTCTTTTGATGTTCTGGGGTCAATCTGCTTGTGAGTTCAGGTTTCAGATATCTCTGTAGGCCCTGGTCAAGTTTTTAGATCTCAGTTTCTGGGCCTCTAAGGTGGGACCACCGAGGTAGGTGCCAGAAGCAACTCTGAGGCCTCAGTTTTCCCATATGCAAAATGGGTGTGTTTCAGGAAAAGAAGTGCAGAGAGATAGAGGGAAAGAATGATAAAGCAAATTGGGCAAAATATAAATAATTGGAGACCCTGGGTGAAGGTTTTAGGGAGTTCCAACTTTCCTGCATTTTAAAATGATACCTTGAGCATACGTTCAGAACAGACAAAAACTGTAGCCCCCAAACATACATGCACCCAATGTTCCAACGTCCACTGCAGTGCTATGTACAATAGCTAAGTCAGGGAAGCAACCTGAATGTCCATCGACAGATGAATGGATTAAGAAGACGTGGCGTATTTATACAACGGAATGTTACTCAGCAATAGAAAGAAGGAAACAATGCGATTTGCAGCAACACGGATGGACCTAGAGATTGTCATAGTAAGTGAAGCAGGTCAGGAAGAGATAGACAAACACCCTATGATATCCCTTATATATTGAATGCAAAACGTGACACAAACGAACTTCTCTACGAAATAGAAACAGACTCACAAACATAGAAAACAGACTTGTGGTTACCAAGGGTGAGAGGTTTGGGGGCGAGATGGATTGGGAGTTTGCGATTAGCAGGTTCGAACTATTATACAGAGAATGGATAAGGAGCAAGGCCCTACTGTATAGCACAGGGAACCATGTTTAATATCCTGCAATAAGCCATAGTGAAAAGAAATATATATATATATATATATATATATATATCTTACTAAATCACTGTCGTTCCACAGAAATTAACACAACTTACTTCAATAAAATAAAGGGGACTTCCCTAGTGGTCCAGGGGCTAGGACTCTTCTCCTAATGCAGGGGGCCTGGGTTTGATCCCTGGTCAGGGAACTAAATCCCACCTGTCTCAACTACAGAGTTCACATACGGTAACAAAGATCCTGCATGCCACAATTAAGACTCAGCGCAGCCAAGTAAATAAATACATACATTTTTTAAATGAAAAAAGAAAGGGAGAGAGATGAAGCCTAATCCGCCATCTTGTAACAACAGTTTCTATGGGAATAAACAGAGTGTCTTTTCAGGCCGTGAAGGGTATCACATCTCTCAGCTACTAGTATTTCTAGATCAGGCCTTGGATTTCAGAATCCTATTTAAAAAAAAAAAGCAAAAGTTAAAAACCTCAACAAAAGCCTTTTCACTCCAAGGAAGGGAAAAAACTAAACTTTTCTGCCATGTTCAGAATGGTGGCCCAAGACTATAGCTTCTGACGGGGGCAGGGGCAGCTCGACTGCCTGTTTCTCACCGGAGGGGTGGGGGGCGCCCCGGGCGGGGCTGTGGGTGCCCCGACTTCCACCTCGAATCTGAGGCCTGGCCGGCTGGGAGCCCTGGTCCTCGCTCAGCCTCCCTGATGTGGCTCCCAGCTGATAACACCTGAAGCTCATTAAAGCTTGGCTTTGGAGGCCTGGGGCCTGGGACCGCGCCGGGCCTGTAGTAGCAGCGCCTGAAGAAGGAGGAAGAGGCAATTTCCCTAAATCCGTCCAGAGGCCAGGGTCTCCCAGCTCCTCTTCCAGGCTCCCCCCAGCCCCACCCCAGTGTGCTCCGTCTTCCTGGAAGGCTGCTTCTTCCCCCGACTCCTTCTCCCACCCTCCTCCACTTCCTGCCCTCTGCTCAGCCCCTCCTCCCTCCCTCAGCCTCTGCAGATGAGCAAACTGAGCTTCAGAGAGGTGAAAGGACTTGCCCACCCAGCTCCCAGTGGTGGAGACAGGGATTTCATCATATCGGGCTAAGTCGCTTTAGTCGTGTCCGACTCTGTGCGACCCCGTGGACTGTAGCCTGCCAGGCTCCTCTGTCTGTGGGATTCTCCAGGCAAGACTACTGGAGTGGGTGGTCATGCCCTCCTCCAAGGGGGTCTTCCCCACCCAGGGATCGAACCAGTGTCTCTTACCTCTCCTGCATTGGCAGGCGGGTTCTTTACCATTAGCGCCACCTGGGAAGCCCATCATCAGATTGGGTCTGTCTAATCCCAAGGCCTCTGTTCTTAACCACAATTCTGTGGATGGAGAAGGTGACAAGTCCTGGGAGCCAGAATGCGTTCTTACTGGAAATGTTTGAGTCAGTGGTTTTTAAACTTGAGCCAGCCTCAGCATCCCCTGGTAGCTTGTTAAGAGCCTGCATTTCAAACAAGTTCCCAGGTAAGGCTGCAGCTGCTGGTCCAGAATCCACTCTTTGAGAACCACTGGTTTCAGTGACAAAGCTTTAGATGGTGATGTACGGGGTCCCCCTCACGTGATGGAAACGTCCTCTCCTTTGGACCAGCGGCTGCTGTTCTACTGCTAACTGGTGGGCGACCTTGGGCCAGTGCCTTGCTGTCTCTGGATCCCGTGTCCCCCATCTGTACAGTAAAGATTTGGATGAGCAAGCCTGGTAGAGGGCAGAGGAGAGAAGTTTGGAGTCAGGCTGGGTCTGACTTCTGACTCTAAAAAGCTGTGTGACCTTGGGCAAGTGACTTAACCTCTCTGTGCTTCCAACTATTATCTATGATGTGAAATCATTAAACCACATCGTTTCTAAGTGTAAATATCAGTGAATTAAGGGCTGAGAATGGTGGGGAGAGAAGGTGAGGTTCTCAGCCTGGTCAGATGGTGAAGGACATTCTTCCATACCAGCCCAAGCTTTTGGAGGCCTGAGAAGAGGCAGGTGTCCCTTCTTCCTGCCCTCTCCCTCCTTTGCTCCCTCCCCATTCCTTCTTTTTTCTCTCCCGTCTGTCTTTCTTTCCTATGCCTCCTCCCTCCCTTTTTCTCTCTGGTATCTTTTCCCTTTCCCTCCCCCCCACCCCCACGCTCCCTTTCTCTTTACCTTTTTTCACAGGTTATTTCCAGCATCAGCTTCTAATTAGACGGAGTCAGTCCTGTCTCTGTCGGTGTGACCTGGGTGCCCTTGGCATAAAGACTTTCCCTCCGTGGGCCTAGAATCCTCATCTGTAAAATGGGTGTGCATCACCCCCTGCAGCGTTGTTGGAGGTTCCCGACTTAGCCCGGAGGCAGCACCCGGCACAGCGGGCCCTTCAGTTAGTTCTTTAGCTTGGAGGCTAAGGGTGGGGCTCTGGAGCCAGGTGACCTGGCTGGAAGCCCAGCTTTGCCACCTACTAGCTGTGTGGCCTTGGGCAAGTGACTTGACCTCTCTGTGTCCCAATTTTCTCATTGGGAAATGGGGGCAGGAATAGTGCTCACTTCGGTCCTTCATGAGGCTTAAGTAGCAGGTGCCTAGCACGCTGCCTGGCTGTCAGCTCTTCTAATTGTTCACGGCTGATGGTGATGTTGCAGGGCACCGTGCTAAGTTCTGGGAATGGAACAGGGGATGAAGCACAGACCCATCCCCAAGAAAGTCCCAGTGCGAGTGACAGACCTACTCTCACAAGCGAGAACAACACTGCATCAGTGCTGTCCTGGGGGGGGCCCAGAGCAGCCCCCCAAGGGGCAGGGATGTCTTCCAGGAGGTGGCCCCAAGCTGAGACATGAAGAGGGAGCGGGCGACTCAATAATAAACATGCTCATAGGAATTTTGTATAATAAAGTAATTGGACAAGTGTGCAATGGTGTGTTAAAACAACCTAATCACCCAGTTCCAAATACTGTAATAGTTGGATAAACTATGGTACACTGAATGAATGGAATCATTAGCAGCTCTTAAAATATGGTAAGGAATATAAAGGTAAGCACAAATATGTATAATCATTAAATGCAAAAGCAGGTTGCAATATGGTACATAGAGATTGACTGAGTCACTTTACATTTATATAAAAAAATGTGTGTGTGTTCAAACCAACGTTTTAAAGATACTTATCTCTGGGGAACTGGGTTTAGGATGAAAAGAGAATTTATATTTAAACAACATGAGGTCTGAATGTAGTTAAAAGTTTGATGTCATTTGTTAGCTTTCTAGAAATGGTACATGAATCTACATTCAATGATAGATCAGGTTTTTGCTTCCCAAAGGAAGAGAGTTCCAGAAAAACATCTATTTCTGCTTTATTGACTATGCCAAAGCCTTTGACTGTGTGGATCACAACAAACTGTGGAAAATTCTGAAAGAGATGGGAATATCAGACCACCTGACCTGCCTCTTGAGAAACCTATATGCAGGTCAGGAAGCAACAGTTAGAACTGGACATGGAACAACAGACTGGTTCCAAATAGGAAAAGGAGGACGTCAAGGCTGTATACTGTCACCCTGCTTATTTAACTTCTATGCAGAGTACATCATGAGAAACGCTGGGCTGGAAGAAGCACAAGCTGGAATCAAGATTGCCAGATATGCAGATGACACCACCCTTATAGCAGAAAGTGAAGAGGAACTAAAAAGCCTCTTGATGAAAGTGAAAGAGGAGAGTGAAAAAGTTGGCTTAAAGCTCAACATTCAGAAAATGAAGATCATGGCATCTGGTCCCATCACTTCATGGGAAATAGATGGTGAAACAATGGAAACAGTGTCAGACTTCACTTTTTTGGGCTCCAAAATCACTGCAGATGGTGATTGCAGCCACGAAATTAAAAGACACTTACTCCTTGGAAGGAAAGTTATGACCAACCTAGATAGCATATTCAAAAGCAGAGACATTACTTTGCCAACAAAGGTCCATTTAGTCAAGGCTATGGTTCTTCCAGTGGTCATATATGGATGTGAGAGTTGGACTGTGAAGAAAGCTGAGCGCCAAAGAATTGATGCTTTTGAACTGTGGTGTTGGATAAGACTCTTGAGAGTCCCTTGGACTGCAAGGCCATCCAACCAGTCCATCCTAAAGGAGATGAGTCCTGGGTGTTCTTTGGAAGGACTGATGCTGAAGCTGAAACTCCAATATTTTGGCCACCTCATGCGAAGAGTTGATTCATTAGAAAAGACTCTGATGCTGGGAGGGATTGGGGTCAGGAGGAGGAGGGGACGACAGAGGATGAGATGGCTGGATGGCATCACTGAC
This sequence comes from Bubalus bubalis, assembly GCF_019923935.1. Classification (NCBI taxonomy): domain Eukaryota; kingdom Metazoa; phylum Chordata; class Mammalia; order Artiodactyla; family Bovidae; genus Bubalus; species Bubalus bubalis. The sequence goes on along the minus strand of NC_059173.1, from coordinate 8,118,556 downwards.
TCGATGGACATGAGTTTGGGTGAACTCCGGGAGTTAGTGATGGACAGGGAGGCCTGGCGTGCTGCAATTCATGGGTCACAAAGAGTTGGACAGGAGTGAGCGACTGAACTGAACTGAACATTTACTAAAGGACTTCCCCTGGTGGCTTAGTGGTAAAGAATCCGCCTGCTGAGGCAGGAGATGCTGGTTTGATCCCTGGGTCAGGAAGATCCACTGGAGGAGGAAATGGCAACCCACTCCCATATTCTCGCCTAGAAAATTCCAAGGACAGAGGAGCCTGGTGAGCTACAGTCCATGGGGTTGCACACAGTCAGACCCAACTTAGCAAGTCAACCACGACAACAACATTTGCTAAAATCCAATATTACAGGACATTTAAATTTTTGTTCATTAGATGCTGCAAAAAACCTCATTGCTATTTTAATTTACCAAAAAAAAAAAAAGGAAACACAAGGTTGTGAGGCCACAGATAGGGGCAGGAAGCAGGAAGGGCATCCAGGTGGAAGGAACCGCATGCACAAAGGCCTGGGGTGGGGGTGACGGGCAGCGGGACGTCAGGCAGCCACGCTCGTGCGTAGTCTGTCTGGAGCTCCGGAGGCTCTTGCTGAGAGCAGACGCGCTTCCCACAGCTGCCCCGGGGCCTGCATGTGCTCCTGGTTTGTGCTCAGACGGTGGGCAGCGCTCCCAGCTCCCAGAGGGGCGGGTCGTCCCGGGCAGACCTCGCCACCAGCCGCAGCCCGCCCGCCACCGGCAGCCTCCCCAGAAGGCCCCCACTCCGGGCAGCTGGCCTCCCCCGCCCTTGGTCAGCCCCGCTTCCTGCCCCTCCCTCTCTCCTCCCTCCAGCTGTTTCTCTGGCAGAGTCCTGTCCCATTCAGCCCCCAGTGAGCAAAGAGGGCAGGACAGACCAGGGGTCTCCCTGGGAGCCTCCGGGGGATGAGGATGTTCTGGGGGTGCCGTGCTCTGGGGTCTCTGGGGGGCCCATGAATGAGGGGGTGAACTGCTTTCTTGGGCGAACGCCCCAGGCAAAGAACGGTGTGACTTCGAGAAAGAAGTTGGGGAACACGCGTCTCCTGCACAACCTTGAGTGACCTGAAGTCACAGGACCCTGGGAAGACCTGGGTGAGACCAGCCACAAAGGTATCCAGCTCGGCTCTGACATTAATTGCCCAGAGGGGTCGGGTTGCAGGGGTGGGGGGCGTGGGAAACAGTAATAGAGAAGTTCTTTGGCTCTTGGTAAAATGTAATTTTTGTCAAAATGGAAATAGCTCTATTATGATTTTCAGATTTCCAAAGTAATGCATGCCAATTGGAAAAACCCAGCGAGGTCACCATAGTTATAAAAAGCAGCGAACTCTGTGTTTCTCTTCTGTTAATGCTCACGACAACCCTACAAGGGAGGCACTTTCATTGTCCACATCTTACAGGTGAAGAAACTGAGACTCAGATTGGGGGAGGCACCAGCTCAACGCTGTGGAGTCGGGTGGCGGGGTGCAGAGCTGAAAGTCTGTATAACCCACCTTCTTAGCTGCTGGAATGTCCTACCTCTCAGCTACAGAGAAGAAAGAGGGGTTCTTAACCCAGAGGTGAACCTTCAGGTGCCTCTCTGTATCACTCACTGACTCACTGACCAACCTGTGATGTTTGTGGAGTGCCTACAATGTAGCAGCCACATGGGAGCATCTAAATGTGGACACACACCCGCTTTTCTGACATCTTGTGTGGTACCCTGGAGTGAAAGTGTTAGTCGCCCAGTCGTACTCTTTGCGATCCCATGGACCGTAGCCCCACAGTCTCCTCTGTCCAAGGAATTCTCCAGGCAAGAATACTCGAGTGGGTAGCCATTCCTTTCTCCAGGGGGTCTTCCCAACCCAGGGATCAAACTTGGGTCTCCTGCATTACAGGCAGATTCTTTACGGTCTGCGCCATCAGGGAAGTCCATGTTTGGTACCCTACCTTGTCCTTAACCACGGATCATGAACCTTCATCTGTATTATCTATGTTCCTCCAATATGCATTTTAAAGGCTGCATGGAGAAGCTGGCTTGGGATTTATTAATCATCCCTCCACGTGGTTGCTTCCTTTTTTTTGTTTTCATTATTATAAACAGAGCCGCAGCGGCTGCCCCTAGTACATCGTCTTTGCCTGTGTGTCCTGTGGACAGCTTTCCCAAGGTGAAAATTGTGTGGTTTTAAGGCCTTCGAGGCTTTTAGCCACATTGCCCTAGAAGGTTGACCTGGCACAATATTGGGGTGTGATATTCTCACAGCCTCATCTACACTGGTTGTCACCTGTCTCCTAAAATTTCCCTGATGGGAAAGGTGAGAATAGCATCTGGCTGCTTGAGTTTTCATTTGTTCATTCATGCTGAGTATCCTCTACAATCTTGTTATTCACTTTTGTGACTATCCTGTTCAAGTCCATCCCCATTTTTTTTTTTTTTCCTCTTGCTGGCATGTTTGTCTTTTTTCTCATTGATGTTTAGGAGTTCTTTGTATATGAAGGATATGAATCCTTCGCCACTGCTATCTACTGAAAATTCCAGTGCCCCCTCTGCTTTCAGATGAGCATGTTTTAAGTAGGTGAGCCATTTGGAGCAGCGTTTGGCAAAATTACAGGCAAATAGCACATCATTATACTCAAGTACCTGCTACTTGATGTCAGTCTGATCACTCGGACCTATGTAGTTCAGAGAGGCCAGAGGACAAGTGGCCAAGTCTCAGGTCTGTCTTCTCTCTCTGTTCAAGTGCCTGGCTCCCAGCTTCCTTTTTGCCACCCCCAACCTCCTCTTCAAGATCAATCTTCCCTGTGGTTCTTGCTGTCAATTTAGAGTGAGTTGAATTAGACTCAGGACTTCTCAAAGGGCCATCCTGGGACCATGAGCATCAGTTTTTTTTGAGTTAGAATCCCTGAGGAGTGTGGGAGTCTGCATTTTGAACCAGCACCCCTGACAATCTTGAGAACCACTGAGCTGGAATCCTTGAACATCCCCTTTGCCCAGGTTTCTGGGTTCTTTGCTGCACACTGAGCTTCTTTTTTTCGTTCCTAAGCAAATATCTATGCACTTCTGTGAGTCTACATTTCCTATGTCAGCAGTTAAAGCCAGGAGGCAATGGTGGAGAAGAAGCGAAACTCAGTCTCATACCACAGAAAGTCAGATCACGTTAGCAGTCATCCAGCCTGCGGGCTTTGACATTATTTTAAGCCGCAGAACGCTTTCCTCTGATGAAAATACATGGAGAAGTGCACTTTAAAGACAGATAGAAGTGATGTTGTTCTAGTGGAGGACTTAGCTCACTGAACCTCCCTGTCACTGCTGAAGGGCCTTTAGGAACCTTCATGGCTCTGGGGGGCAGATTGAAAACTAGAAAATCTACTCCAGATTGTTAAGACACCAACGTTTTTAACCATTGTTGAATGTGCTACGTGACCTTAGGCAAGCTACGCCCATTCTCTGGCCCTAAGCATCTTATTTGAAAATAAGGAGGTTGAATGTTGTGTTAGTCAGGGTCGCAGTCGCAGTGACAACAGACCCGACGTGTACAATGGCCCAAAGCAAACAGGCGTGTGTCATCAGTCAGGCGTTGGTGGGTGGAGCCTGGGCCTCTTCCACAGTGATTCAGCGTGCCATCGCACCTGGCTGCTATCCCTTAGACATCATCCCCGAGGAAAGAGTGCATGGGGGAGGGATGTTGGCTTCTTAACTGTTTCCTGCCACACGCAGGAACTGGCCGTGGAACCAATCTAGTTGCAAAGGAGGCTGTGAGATACAGCTCGTGGCTAAGCTGGTTCTTTCCCACCTACAGCTGTGTACTGTGGAAGGGAGAACGAGTTTCTGTGGACGGCTCACTGCCTCCCCCACAAATACGGTGACCTCTTGGGTCCCTTCCAGTCTCTGGTTCTAAATTCTGAATTTTTGTTAGTTGATCTTAGAGTTAATGCAGTGATGTTGGGCCCACAAATACTTTCCTATCCTCAAGATAATCCCCATCAAATACACCGAGTAAATGTCCACATTCCAGGCCCCTAAACATGGACTTTCCTGGAACATGGGCAACTGCCGTTCTCTTTCACTCCTGGAAAAAGGAAACAAAAATAACAATGTTATTGAGCTAAGCACTTTTACTGAACCAAAGGTTTTTGTATCCACTATCCCGTTAAACCTCTTTACAACCCTCATGGAGAAGCTTCATGATTAGCATTCCCATTTATTTTATTTTTACTTATTTGTGTGTGTCACTTGTGTTTATGTTTTTATATTTTTATTAAAAAAATTTTTTTTGGCCACACTGCATGGCTTTGGAGATCTTAGTTCCCTGACCAGGGATCGAGCTTATGCCCCCAACAGTAAAGTACACAGTCTTAACCACTGGACCGCCAGGGAAGTCACAGCAAGTTTTTTTTTTTCACATGAAGAAAGTGAGGCTCAGGAGGTAAAGGGGCTTGCCCAGGGTCACACAGCTCAGAAGCAAAAGAACTGAGATTTGAACTCAGAAAATCTCATTCCTGTCCTAGGGTCCCAGTGCCCACTGGAGTGCATGGGTATAAGGCTGAGTGTGTGTGAGTGCGTGTGTGCGATAAGGGTCAGAGTTTTCCTCGGGCTGTATTTCCGCAGGCTGGGGTATAAGAAAGTGGCAGTGCAGGGATCGTGGTCCAAATCCCCAGAATGGGCCAAGCTTGCTTATTAGAAGGCAGCTGGGTGGGCGTCTTGGACCAAGGAAGCCCAGCACGACTAAGTACTACAGTCACCAGCCAGAAAAAAGAGAAGGGGCAGCACGTGAGCACACAGCCTGAGGCCGTCCGTGGGTCCTAGATGTCACTGAGGCCTTGGCCTGGCCAGGCACATAGCAGGTGCTTGTGGATGATTTCCTGTGAATAAACTGCAGGAGTTGGTGATGGACAGGGAAGCCTGGTGTGCTGCAGTCCAGGCGGTCGCAGAGTCAGACACGACTCAGTGACTGTACTGAACGGAACTGAACTGAAAACCCACGGGGAGCAGAAGCTGCACCCGTGCGAGAACTCAAGATGGGTCAGGCTTAGTCCCTGTTCTGAAGGTCTTGGGGGAGGGAAGGCAAGCCGGTCACAAAGACTTTTCTTCAGTCACTCAGGCAAGATTTATGAGCTCCTGCTCTGTATCTGGCACTCCCCAAGGCACTTCCTGCTTTTGTGGGACTTTGGAGGGGCCGGGGGTCGTAGTTATGTTTGCCCTCATATTAGATCTGAGGAAAGTGAGGCCCCAATTGGTTGAGTGACATCCCCAAGGTCCCTTGGTGAGATTAGGGACCTGGTGTTGATCTGGCCCCCAGGCCAGGATTCCCTATGTGGCCCTGGCTGAGGTCTTGGGCCTGGGGTGCAGGTTGGCAGTCACTTTGTGCTGCTTCTGAGTCCCAGGACGTGGCGTTTTTCAGGCAAAATTAGGAGACAGGTTAATTTTCTCCTCTTTTGGAACCTCTCTATTTTTGCCACGTTGGCACAAGCATGATAGAGAGAGAGTAGCATTTCCTGCCCCGCTGGGTGGAAGCCAGAGGCCTTGTTAATTCCGTTGCTGCAGTCAGGTTGGCACAGACTCTGCAGCCTCAGGCTCTAGAATTCAGATCTGTCTTTGCCTTTTCACCTCCTGCCTCCTCTGTGCCCTTATCTCTAAGAGGGGGGGGGATACTCTCAGGGCTGTTGGGGGTTAAACACATACACATATACAGCAGTACTTCCTGGTGAATTTCCCTGGTGGCTCAGATGGTAAAGAATCTGCCTGCAATGCAGGAGACCTGGGTCCAATGCCTGGGTTGGGAAGATCCCCTGGAGAAGGAAATGGCTACCCATTCCAGTATTCTTGCCCGGAGAATCCCATGCACAGGGGAGCTTGGTGGGCAACAATCTGTGGGGTCCCAAAGAGTTGAACATGACTGAGTAACTGACACACTTTCAGACAGGAGCACAGAGCGCATGGCCAGCTTGATGAAGGCACTTCTATTTTTATTCTTGGGGAAGTGAGTATTGATATTCGCCTTTGAATGTCAGGGTTGATGTGGGCATCTTGTGCCTTGTGATCCCAGGTTGTCAGGGCAGGAAAGGTCATTTTGGCTAGGCTCCAGGCTTCGTGCCTTGCCCTGTGGGCTCTGGTGGTTGGGAAGGGGAGTGCTCCACCCACCATAGACTCTCTGGCAACCTTGGAAGTGTCAGCAGCTGAGTCAGCAGTGGGGGTCAGCTGCTCTTCAGGCACACTGTCAGAATCGGTTCTGCTTTTCTTGGGGTACATGCCTCGGATCCTCTGATCTTAGTCCTGGGATCCCGCTGAGGGCAGTTGTTGTGCAAGGAGGTGGGGGAGTAGGGTGATTGGTGCAAGCAACAGCAGCGAGCACACTCAGTTTTTCCTTCTGGGGGTCATGGGTCAGAGAGACTTGAGGGCTGGTGGGGTGCAGCCAGGTAGACCTGGGTTCTGCTCCTGGGAACTAGTTACCTCCGTGAGCTGGGGCAAGACACATGACCTCTCTGAGTCTCAGTTTCCTTTCGTCTCAGAATTTTTTAAAAAGATTTTTTTGACGTGGACCATTTTTAAAGTCTGTATGGAATTTGTGACAATATTGCTTCTGCTTTACAGTTTGGGTTTTTGACTCCAAGGCAGGTGAGACCTTAGTTTTCCGGTCAGGGAGCGAACATGCAACCCCTGCAAGAGAAAGCAAAGTCTTAACCACTGGACCGCCAGAGAACTCCCCATTCGAGTTGTTGCGAGAACATCTGCCATGCTCAGTTAGTGATCTGGGGTGGTGTTTAGGGACAGGGGACATTCAAAACATGCCCATCCCTTGTTATTGGATTTTGTTTGAACGTTTGTCAGAATCTATGATTTCCTGGGTGTGGAATGAATGAAGAGCTCAGATAGTCAGTGTATGAGGCTGCTGCTGCTATAACAACCACTGCAGACTTTGTGGCTTAAAACAATATACATTTATGATCTCAGCTTTCTGGAGCTCAGACGTCTCAAAAGAGTTTCACCCACAGCTTTGCAACCTAGAGCTTATTGCTAAAGTCACTCCCATCAGTGCCCGCCTGGTGCATTCACTGTGCGAACTCCCACAGGAGCAAAGAGGGTGTAGCTTTGATTGGGGAAATCAGGAAATAGTGTCTGGTGATGGGAGCATATATTTGATCTGGTTCCAAGGATGAGTTGGCCTTGAGTGCCTGGAGGAAAAATTGGCCAGAAATGAAAGATATTTCTGGCTGGGAGAGCGGCATGAGCAGAGGTTTGGAGGTTTGATGTGTGTGGGGTATCTGGTGTGGCGTGTGGAAGCAGGGAGCGACCGGAGGCAGTCTGGATGTTCTGGAGGGCCTCAAAGGTCCCATCCAACTTTCTGGGTGGTCCAGTATCCTCCATTTCACCGGAACAGCATCTTATTGTCCCCTGACCTTGCCCTCCCCAAACTCGGCACTTAAACTCAAACATTTGGACCATCGAAGATTCCAGACGATCCCAAGATAATTGAGTTTGAAATTCCAACTTGGCAGAAGGGTATGTTGGTTTGTGGATTTATCTCCTGGATCGTCTGGCCCAGAAACCAGTTCAGAGGGGAGAATATTTCTCTGCATTGGTGGCTTTCTGGAGTGGATGTTGGGTCTCCTCCCCTAGGGTGCCCAGGACTTGCTGATAGCTGTAGGCATCGAGCTTGGGACAAATAAGGGGCTTCCTTCAGGGTTAAAGAGAGCTGATTTAGGATGACAGCTGTGGGTGGCATGGGATGTGTTTCCTTGGGGAGAGGGCCACTGCCCGCTGGTGCCGGATGAACCAGGCTGGGCATTGAAGAGTCTGCTGCATCCCCATTGCCAGGGGTAGAGCTGACTGACGTCAAGAGCAGGTCTTCTGGGAGCATGGGCGATTTCCAGTCTCTTTTATGACAGATGCGACTCACTGGGGGCCTCTTCAACTGTCAGGGATTTGGGCCAGGAAGAAAAAGGACGTCCCTTGATTGAGAAAAGAGTGGCCACCCAGGGTAAAAGCAGGACTCCACTGGCTCGTGGACCTGTCCGGAAACCAGCTCCTGCCCTCGCTGGCTGTGAGACCTCAGAAAGGACATTTAACTTCTCTGAGCCTCAGTTTCCACCACTGTAAATTGGGGGTGAAAAAAGGACTTTCCTCATGGTTGGGGGGGCATTGGATGGTTTGCGTGAGATGCTGAGTGGCACAGAGCTGGGGCTGAAAACCAAATATGGCCTGAACATGAGGGGCCTGGCTCAGACGTCGGGGGAGTGGGGAGCTGTGGGAACCAGAAGTCCTGAGCCAGGAGAGGCTAGAAATGCCAGGGATGGAGGGTGCCAGGGTCAGAGCCTCACCCCTGCTTCCCTTCCCCCACTTGCTGGTGTGGCCTGAAAACACAGCAGGATCTGGGAAGAGACCTCAGATCACCATCCCTCCTTTCCTGGGGTACAGTGGGGCCTGGCTGGCTTACACGGGCCTTTCTTTATCTGTGTTTCCTCATCTCCTGTGAAAAATCCCAGGCATGAAGGGAAATCAGAAGCAGGGTTCTGGGGAAGGGCAGGGCGGCTTCCCGGAGCCTGACTGGGCCATGCCCTTTATCTCTCCATCACTGATTCCTGGTGGGCCTGGGATCCATCAGCCTGGGGCCTGGGGTCTCCTCCCTGTCTCTGGGCTGGCCTCTGCTCCGTGCATCCTGTCTGCTCCATATTCTCTGCCTCTCCCCATTCCGGCAGCTCACATTTCCCGGGGGGCTGGGAAGCCAGCAGCACCCCAAAGTTCCTCCTTCTCAGAGCTTTTTAAAAGCAAGTTTATTATCTTCGGCTCTGCTGGGTCTTCATTGCTGCGGGCTTTCCTCTAGTCATGGTGGGTGGGGGTTGCTCTCCAATTGTGGTGTGCAGGCTTCTCACTGTGGCGGCTTTGGGTGCTAGGGCTTCTGTAGTCACGGCACGTGGAGAGCCGGGTCTTCATTGCTGCGGGCTTTCCTCTAGTCATGGTGGGTGGGGGTTGCTCTCCAATTGTGGTGTGCAGGCTTCTCACTGTGGCGGCTTTGGGTGCTAGGGCTTCTGTAGTCACGGCACGTGGAGAGCCGGGTCTTCATTGCTGCGGGCTTTCCTCTAGTCATGGTGGGTGGGGGTTGCTCTCCAATTGTGGTGTGCAGGCTTCTCATTGTGGCGGCTTTAGGTGCTAGGGCTTCTGTAGTCACGGCACGTGGGCTCAGTAGTTGTGGTGCATGCATGGGTCTAGTTATTCCTCGGCATGTGAGATCTTCTGGACCAGGGATCGAACCTCTGTCCCCTGCATTGGTAGTCAGATTCTTTACCACTGAGCCACCAGGGAAGCCCCCCAAGAGTTGTTTCCACTGCCTGAGGGATTGGTAGTTTTCACTCACCAAGGCTTGGCTGGACTTTTGCCCAGTCCTACTTCCTGCTGCCAAGATCCTCTTTGGAGACCAGTCATTCCTCTCTTGGTATCACGCAGACTCATCACAAAAGTTGGAGATGGGGAAAGGGCCCCATTTTACAGCCGAGGAAACTGAGGCCCAGAGGGACTGTGGGTGCTCACTCCCCCCCGCCCCCCCACCGCTTCCATTCCCTAATTCACAGCCGCCCTCTCTGCTTTGGGAACACCTCCCAACCCTCGGTGAAAATGAAAGTCGCTCAGTCGCGTCCGACTCTTTGTGACCCCATGGACTGTAGCCCAGCAGGCTCTTCTATCCGTGGGATTCTCCAGGCAAGAATACTGGAGTGGGTAGCTGTTCCCTTCTCCAGGGGATCTTCCCAACCCGGGGATTGAACCCAGGTCTCCCGAATTGCAGGCGGATTCTTTAGTGCCACTGAGGGTATACTGGTTGCAGAAAAAACCAGTGCAACCCTCAGTGGCCCTGGCCTTCTGTCCTCCCGTGGGGCTCACAGAGCATCGATTCAGTTTGATATTAGGCAGACCAGGGTTCGAATGCTGAGTCCCTTAAGGACCAGCTGGGTGACCTCGGGTCGGCTCCTGTCTCTCACCTGTTAACAAGACTGATGGCAGGTTCTTCCCTGAGTCATGGGGGTGAGAACGAAAGGAGACAATCCATGTAAAGCGCTTAGCAGTGGGCCCCGCACTTAATGGGTCCCTGCAAAGACTTCTGGGCCCTAAAGATGGGGTGCCTGGCGGGTCCTCCGTAAATACTTTCTGAAATGAGATTGACTTCTTTAATCATCCTCTTCTGCTCCAATCCCCAGTCTGTTAGCAGCTGTTTTTTTTTTTTTCCCCTGTAAGGGATGAGGCTCAGTTAGAGACTGAGATCAGAGAGGTTAATTGGCTTCCTAAGGCCACACAGCTCATAACGAAGGGAGTCAGGCTGCCGATGCCTCACCCTACATTGGCCTGGATACCACAAGAGCTGTTCCTAACCTCCTGGTCTTCTGTCTAGAGCACACCTGCCCTCTTCCTCTGTGATTTCCAGTTCTTTCCACTGATGTCACTCTCTCCCTACACCAATTAGGGTTAGCTCACGTATCTTCCCCGGTGGCTCAGCGGTAGAGAATCTGCCTTCAGTGCAGGAGCCGCAGGAGACTCGGGTTTGATCCCTGGGTCAGGAAGATCATGGCAACCCACTCCAGTATTCTTGTCTGGAGAATCCTCATGTACAGAGGAGCCTGGTGGGCTACAGTCCATGGGGTCGCCGAGTCGGACACCACTGAAGCAACTTAGCAGGCACATGTCTTCCATAGCTCGATCAAAACATGAATGAATCTCACGCGCCATTCCTCAGAAGCCTGTTCTCATCTAGACATTCCACTGAAAACCAAAGGGATCAAATCCTTCACCTTGAGGCATCAGCAGCTGATGACAGCCCTCAGGAGAGGAGTTGGTGAGCCCGGTGCCTCCAGCCAGCATGGAGCATCCTCCATGGTGGACCCCCAGGCTCTGCGCACAGGTGAAGGGGAGGGGAGACTCTGCTCAGGGATGCTCCAGGGGGTTAGTAAGGGGCAGCCTCCCCGGCTTCAAGGACCCTAGGACAGGCAGAGTCTGAGTTAGTTCCGTGGACGTCTGTGTTACAACTTCCTCACTCCTGCACTGGGACCTCTCTGTTCCTCCCTTTTCTTGTAGAATTGCAGTGACTTTTATTTTTTTTAATGTGCCAAAGATGCATATCAGCAGAGCTGAGAAACTGAGCCTGGGAGGCCATGGGGGTAAGTGTTGCAATCTTGGCAACCCCTCGTCTACACTGCCTGCCTGCCTGCTGGCCTGCGGCTTTCTGTCAGAGCCTGCGGGCTGCTGTGGTTAAAGCGTGGTCAAGGCTGCATCCTGTGACATGGATGAGGAGCCTGGGGTCCCGTCCCCTTCTGCTGAACTGGTAAAACTGTCCTCTGACTCAGGGAACCTTCCTTCCCTGTGTGTGTGTTGGAACCGGTGCCGGGAGACCAGGGGGAGAAGCCCGACTTGTCCAGGTGTGTTTGGAGAGGCAGGATGGCATGGTGGTCGGGACTTCTAGAATCCAACCGCTTGGCTTCAAATTTTTCATCTTCCTAGCTCTTCAGCCTCGGTTTCCTCATCTGTGAAGTGGGGGTAATGCTGCCTTGTGGGCCCTGTAGGGGGAGAGTTGGGGGAACAAGGGGGTCCCAGGTGGTGCTGGGAATAAAGGATCTGCCTGCCGATGCAGGAGATGCAAGCCACCTGGGTTCGATCCCTGGGTCGGGAAGATCCGCTGGAGGAGGGAATGGCAACTCACTCCAGTATTCTTGCCTGGAGAATCCCCATGGACAGAGGAGCCTGGCGGGCCACAGTCCATGAGGTCGCACAGAGTCGGACACAACTGAGCAATTAACATTTTGCAGGAACATGGATCTAGGGGAGGGAATATTTTAATTTTTAATTTTTATTATTTTGGTACTGGCTGCCACTGGTTGTTTAAAGGAAAGAACCTGGGGTTGCGGAAGTTGGACATGTGAGGGACACGCTTAGCTTGGGGCCCAGAGTTCGGTACATGCGTGGCATTTGCGACTCGGTCACTAGCTGTCTGTGGTCCCGGGGCAAATTCAGCGACAGGTTCAGCCCCTTTCTGCTTTCTTGCTGCGGGGCTTTGGCAGGTTGCTGTGCCTTGCTGAGAGCTGTGTTCTGGAAAACTGGGGCTCTGCCAGCTCCATCTCTGGTGTTTGCATGGACGTGGGGGTGACCTCAGAGGTGGCCCTGGCCCCCGGGGCAGCGAGCAGTTCTGGAAGCACCTGAAAGGCCTCTCTGGGCGTCATCCTTGTCCCCTGGGGTGGGGGTGGAGGTGGTGGTGACCGGCTGGTTTCTCCCCTAGGATGTCACAGGGAAAGGTTGGGGGCACCCCCAGACACTCAGGTTCCTTAGGTTGTTTGGAAGCTCATGGGGTGCGGAGCAAGGCCGCTGTGGGGAGCCAAGCTGAAGGCGGGCTGCCTCGTCTCTGCCTTTTTCCTTTCTCCTTTCTTCAGCGGCCCGGGCTCTGAGCCAGCCGACACCTACCAGAACTTGAGTGGATGGATCTTTGGGCAAAACCAAGCACTTCCCCGTCCCTGGCAAAAGGGTCCTCAAGGCCAGATGCTGGCTGCATCCTGGGTGGTTCTCCACTCTGGGAGTTGGCTGCGGTCAGAGGAAGCGTGCCCCAGCTGACCAAGAAACATACCCCGGGTGCCCACCCTGCACCCAGCACGCCATGGCTCCTTATTAACCGTCTGCAGGGAATGAACACAGGAGCCCCGTGAGCAGTGGGCCACTCCCGGATACTTTGGGGACCTTCACTTGAAGGCCCCCTCTTTCCCTTAGGGAAAACCAATTCTCACTAGAGTTATTCTGAGGTGGTGTGCCTTGTTTTTAAAACACACAAAATTATTTTGAGGCCATACACTGTTAAAGGGACTTCCTTAGTAGCTCAGGTGGTAAAGAATCTGCTTGCAGTATAGGAGACCCAGGTCCGATTCCTGGGTCAGGAAGATCCCCTGGAGAAGGAAATGGCAACCCACTCCTGTATTCTTGCCTGGGAAAATCCCATGGACAGAGGAGCCTGACATGCTATAGTCCATGGGGTTGCAAAGAGTCAGACATGACTAAGCGACTTCATTCACTTCACACTGTTTTAAAAAAAAAAAAGCATGGGAATTTTGTGTTCAGCACCATAATATTCCTGTCCATTTAAAGACCAGAATTGTGTCCCTTGGAAATCTTTGGTCCAGCCTCACAGAGAGGCCCCATTGCTATGGCTCATCCAGAGAGACCTGGGGTAGGGAATGCCTGGGTCTTCAGGTCTGAGGGGTGCCCTCATAGACTATTCCCTTGCCTTTCCACTGTGTAGGTGAGGAAGTAAAGGCACAGAGAGGTTAAGTGACTTGCCCAAGGTCACACAGCTGGTAAGGGCAGAGCCAGAGTTTGGACCCAGAGGGCTTTAACTGTAGCGCTTGCAATCCCAGAAGAGGAAACTGAGGCCCAAATGTGATGTCAGAGGAAGAGGCCTGGTGTCCAGTCCATTTCTCCAGCCATGCTGGCTCCTGAGGTTGGCCTGGCAGTGTCTGAGCCCCACCTCCTCAATGCTGGACCAGAGGGCACCTTCCAGCTCAGGGTCCTTTGGAAGATTCGTGGGCTCGTGGCTCAGAGAGGGGAAGAGAATTGTGCAGATTCTCTGAAATTTAGGAGCAGAGTTGAGCCTGGAACACAGACCTCTTATCTCTTCTTGGTCTCCCTCGGGGGGAAATTGAAGGTTTGGGCCGAGAACACAGAGCTGTGATGCAAGTCTCAGCTTTCTTGGGTGTCAAATGATGGCATTGACAACCCCAGCCTACTGGAACCTGTTATCTGGCCCTGTTTTTCAAACCAGCCTGCAGAGAAATGAAAAAACAGACAACAGAGTGAGTTTTTCTCATAAAGTGTTTACATCTTATAAAGGAGAGGCCCTGTCCCATCGATTTTTATCGGTCTTAGGTACCGTTTGTTTCCTGAAATGGTGAGGATGGTCAAGGACAGTTTTTCAGTTTGCCGTGCCCTTGCTGGGCCAACATGAAAAACTGGCAACTCCGGGACAGTCTCAGAAGCGTGTGGGAAATGTAACTGGGTCGGGAGATCCCACAGTTTGGAGTTCGCTTGAGCTGAGAAGGTCTCTCGGGCTCCTTCAAGGTGAGGCTGAGGTGAGAATGCCCAGAAGGAACGGAGAAGCTGCGTGTGGAGGTGAAGGCTCCGGCTGCCAGCGGGGCTGGACTGCAGAGGGAAGGAGGTACCTGGCATGCTGTGTGTGCCCGATGAGGGCGACAGGATATGACGGTTGCCATGTGAGGGCTCATTCGTGACTCAGAGTCTGGGCAGCAGGCGAGGAGAGAGAGAACTAGGGAAGAGAAGGTGACAGGGGGAGATGCTGGTCATGGACCAGGAGACACAAGACGGGGAGGAGAAGCAGAACCCAGAGGCGGGGCCAGGAGCCTGATCCAGCTGGGAGCGAGCGGGGCTGAGTGCAGAGGAGTTGAGGGGCTCTCCAGAGCCTCTTTTGAAGTAGGGGAAACACAGGAGAGAACAAATAAAAGACAGAGACTTGGCTTTTGAGCTAGGTATCTTTTATTTAAAAAAATTTTTTTTAATTTTGTATTGGGGTATAGCCGATTAACAAACGATGTCACGTTAGTTTCAGGTCAGTAGCCAAGGGACTCAGCCACACTTACCCAAGTATCCCCTTCTCACCCAAACTCCCCTCCCGTCCAGGCTGCTCTAACATTGAGCGGAGTTCCCTCTGCTCTCCAGCAGGTCCTTGTTGGTTTAGATGTCTATCTTGGGTGGAGGAGCCCCAGAAGCAGAGCCCGAGGTGAGGGTTTGGTGAATGGGAGGCACCCAGGGCGTGTCTCAGGCAGGGCTGGGCCCCGGGGGAGCAGAGGGAGGCAGGGTCACGCCTGTTCCGGTTGGCGCTCAGCGTGACTGCACATTCTGACATTTTGCTCATCAAGCAGGTTACATATTAGTTTTGATTTTTAAATATTGCCACGGAAGTATTATTTATCCCGATGAGTGAGCTTGGCGAGGCATATCCTTGCTTTTGGATTCAAAAGTCTGTCAAGGGGAGAAGCTTAGCAAGAATCTGGTCTCAAGTGGAGACCAGCCTCAGCCTGATCCCAACAGGGAACCCTGGACCCTGAATCGTCCTTCGGCAGTGAGGGAGGAGCAGCTCACTGCTTGGTTGGGGGCATTTCTTGGGAGAAGGGGACAGCTGTGAGCTGTGATATTTAGCACTCTGCAGCTGGGAGCTGGGTGCCCGCCTCTTGCCCGTAAAGGTGATCTGGGCTTACACCATCAACACCTATTATAATATTCTTTGTGGTTCTTTGAGAGATGGCAGTAAAATTTTGAATTAATTGTAAGTGCTTATGTCTATCAGCTTATTTCTTTGAATACGACTAAGATAGAGCTTCCGGGCCCCGCTTCTATTCCTGTTGTAGAATGGTTGAATGAATGAATGCTTTGCAGCAAGGAGGGTGTCCTGGCTGGAGGGGAGGGGAGAGGAGCAGGATGGTCATTGGCGCTGCTGTGTGTGTGGCCCCACCTGAGGGGTGGGCTCATGTCAATTGTTGATTTATTTCCTTGGAAGGTGGGAGGTGGGGAGAGGAAGGCCGAGTGAAGTAAGGAGCTGTGACTCTGGCCATGGAAAGAAGAGCAGAGGGAGGAGGAATCTGGCTTTGGGTTTCTTAGAAGGGGGAGTTACTTCCTCGCTGCTTGCCTGGTACCTGGCAGATAGTATGTGCGCATTAAGGTTTCCTGAATGTGTAAATGAGAAATATGTAATCTGTCATCAGTGTGAAAGAAGCTCCGAGAGGAGGTTTTGTAGAGTCACACTCTCTGATGACTGGACCACATTCACATCTGGAGCAAGCCATACCATCGTAAGAACTGTAATCACACTTCACAACCATCATAGTAGAAATAGTGATGCGTAATTTACTGAGAACTTAATGTGGACCAGGCATTGTTCTGGGTGTTTTATATTCCTTCTCTTATTTAGCTTTAATACCAACTTTGAGGAGTATGTACTATTTCTGTTCCACTTTATAGATCTGGAAACTGAGGCACAGAGAATTTAAGTGACAAAGACGCCTCCCAGGTCATAAGTGGCAGCAGTGGGATTTGAGCTGGGACGGTCTGGCTCTAGAACCTGCCCACTTCACTACCGCTTGTTGACCATGGCTTTGCGATCAAGTTCTGGCTCCTCTCTTTTCTCCTTGGGCAAGTTTCTTGACCCCTCTGAGCTTCAGTTTCTGCAGTTGTGAGGTGAGGGTAGTATCAGGGCTCTTGGGAGGCTGGAGCAAAGTGAGGGATGGGAAGGATCCTGAGGGCTGACGGTGGTGGTTCCCATGACTCAGCATCACGGCAGTTTCAAGGGTCCCCACTTGTGGCTTCAAAGTGCGGGGGCCCTTGGAAACCTACACCAGTAAGTCATTGCCAGGGTTCTTGGCAGGAGGGTGAGGAAAAGGGAGGAGGGAGACAAAGCCTCCTCTGTCAGCCCCTGGGGCCCGCCCCAAGTTGGGAAGATGTGAATGCTACAAAGAGAGAGATGGGGAGTGCCTGGGCGTGGGGTGGGCACCCTGTTGCCCGCCAAGATTCGTTCTTCATGAGAAATGGGTGGAAAATTACTTTGGATCCTTTCCTGAGAGGCTGGGAAGGCAAGGGCCAATTCACGGAGGGGAGAGGTTTTTCCACACCCCAGGCATGTGATCCTGGCTTTATTTTAAAACAGAATGAAACCTGCAAACACCTTCAAGTTGGCAGCTGCTGGGGGCTGTCAAGGTTGCCAAACCAGCTCCAGGAAATGTCTTCCCGTGGGTTCAGGCACCAGGCTCTGAGCTAGGGGTCAACACCGGAAATCTGGCTGGTCCATCATGACCCTGTTGTCTGTAGCCTGATTCCTCCAGCCTAAGTGCCTTCTTCTCTGAGAAACTGCAGGGTCTGGCTCTACCTTTCGGTGCTGTTGAGGGGCCCTCCAGGCTAAATCCGTCTCCCTCACTCTAGAGACTGTTTCATACACGGCAGAATTCTTTTCTGATCCCAGTCTACATGGCTCTGAATCTTTTTTTTTTTTAAATAGATTAAAGCACAGAACAGCCAGTGAAAAGTGAGGGCTTAAAACTTGCTTGCTCATCATAAAAGGATTTCAGAACCCCAGACACTACGAAGAATAAGCAAGGAATGACATACGCGCACACACACAATGATTTCTTATAATTATTAAATCTTGGGGCTTCCCTGGTGGCTCAGAGGTTAAAGCATCTGCCTGGAATGCAGGAGACCTGGGTTCGATCCCTGGGTTGGGAAGATCCCCTGGAGAAGGAAATGGCAACCCACTCCAGTACTCTTGCCTGGAGAATCCCATGGAGGGAGAGCCTGGTAGGCTACAATCCACGGGGTTGAGAAGAGTCGGACACGACTGAGCGATTTCAGGACAGGACAGGAGGAACACATACATGAGGTGAACTCTAATGTTAAAAAACTGGAAACAAGCCAAGGGCTCATCCTTAGGAGACTGGTTAAGTAAATGATGGCAAATCCAGCAATGAAATACTATGCAGCCTTGAAAAAGGGTGGGTACTTTTTACATACTGATAGAAAATCATCTCCAAGGTACATTGCTGGGTAAAAAGGACAAGATGACAAATAGTGTGTGTAACAGACCAACCTTAGTGCAAAACAGGGAAGCACTCAGGATATATGTTTGTTTTTGTTTAAAGATACTCTGAATGGGCTCAGATGGTAAAGAATCTCCCTGCAGTTCAGGAGAACAAGGTTCAATCCCTGGGTCTGGAAGTTCCACTGGGAAGGGAATGGCAACCCATTTCAATATTCTTGCCTGGAGAATCCCATGGACAGAGAAGCCTGGCAGGCTATAGTCTATGGGGTCTCAAAGAGTTGGACACGACTGAGCAATTAACATGCACACACACACACTCTGAAAGGAAACATAAGACACCAATAATAGGATTTGGGTGCTGTGGGGACTGGGTGGATGGTGGTAGGTAAGGAATGAGGATTCGCATTCTTATCTTTTTATAATTTTAGATAATTTTGAATGTCATCAATTAGATGGAGTCACGTTGCCTAGTCAAAAATTTCTATTAGAAAAGCCAAATTAGAATTGTGCAGGGATGCCCATTAGGCTAATAGCAAGGGCTGTTATGAAGTAGGATTATAAACACTAATGTCTGTGGATTTCTTGTAGTACTGTACATTACCTCCTCTACCTGACTCCAGCTTTCTCGATGTCACAAGGAGAAGGTTCCTTGTGGTCCACTTGAATGTAGCCTGAGAGGGTCCTGTTCGAGGCTTATGTAGGATCCACTCCTCCTTCTAGCATCACAGCATCCTGGTGGCTAAGACGTGCTCCTGGTGGTCCCTGGTGGCCTTGGGTGGTCCCGCCAATGTCTCACAGCGCACTGGCCATCTCATTCCAAGAGACTCCTTGAATGCCTGACCCCTCGATGAAGTGTTGGCAGAAGGGAAATGTGTCCTCGTGGGCTGATAGCCAATGGACACAGAGTTCCTCTGCAGAAAGTAAAGACTGAAAAGCTGTGCTCTTAGGGGTTGCGGGTGTCCTTGCCAGCATCCTCTTTCTACAGATCAGGGTAACAGACAGGCAAGCCCGGGGCAGTGCATGCAATGACGTCCCAGGCCTGTCCCCGGCTGGTGAAGAGCATGGTTGGGTTTAGTCTTTGTCATAGAAAATAATGTCCCGCTGGGCTTCCCTGGTGGTTCAGATGGTAAAGAATCTGCCTGCAGTGAGGGAGACTGGGGTTTGATCCCTGGGTCGGGAAGATCCCCTGGAGAAGGGAATGGCAACCCGCTCTAGTATTCTTGCCTGGAGAATCCCATGTACAGAGGAGCCTGGTGGGCTACAGTCCGTGGGGTTGCAAAGAGTCGGAAACGACTGAGCAACTCACACTGCCGTGCTAAGAGTATCAAAACATCAGAGAAATGACATCGGGGAGAATGCCTCGAGGACCCCATAGTTCAGGCCCTTTCCCAGACATTCTAGAAATTTCTTCCCATGAGGCCGGCAGTGCATAACCCTGGGTGTCTAGACGAAAGCAAATAGTCACTGCTTTCCTGGCACGTCTGGGGAAAGCGGCTCCTGCTAACGGCCTTTGGGGACAGAGCTGCCAGCCTACAGGAAGGGCCGCTGCATTCAGGCAGCTGGTTTGGAAGCTTCGGGCAGCCAGAACCTCAAGGCTGCATCCACCATCAGCTTGTCACCAAGGATGCTGACCTGTATGCATCCTGCCACGTCCCCTGGACAAAGTTCCTTCTGCTCCTGGTCCCCGAAGGTTTCACTTTCCCCCAGCATGGGTTTGTTTTAAGCCAAGGGGCGCATGACTCCTGTGACTGATTTTGCTTTTCCAGGCTAGGAATCTGGTGCGTCTGCTGTGTGGCCCACCCAGACTAAGCATTTAGGACATTACTTATCGTCTGCATTTTTCCCCTCAGCCCTGGCTCCGTTCTGTCTCCACCCACATTTCCTTTCCTCCTCTCACTCTCACTCTTAATTCACGTTCCCTTGGATACGTGAGCCTCTGTGGAGCTTCACCTCTGACCCCCAGCCCTTCTGGATCAAATACATAAGCTGGGACACAAGCAAACACATAATTTGAAAAAAAAAAAAAAGCCTGCAAGTCAAAGCAGCCTGTGGAGCACCGCCCCCCCTCTCCAGCCCCAGGGGAAACAGCCATTCCAGTCGGTAGGAGTCAGCAGGTGAGGGGTTAAGAACGGTCCAGAGGAAGTGCTGGTCAAGGTTACAGTGAGGAAGTGGCCACTGCCAGGGGAAGGAGGTGGGGGCTTATCCTGTATGACTCTAGGGGGCTGAACCAGGCTTGAGAGGAACATGGTAGGTTGCTGGAGTTCAGTTCAGTAAAAAAAAAAAAAAAAAGGAAGAGCTTTCTAATGACTTGGTGGGTTTTTCTAGAAGTTCTCCTGTGGAGATCGGGGAGGAGAGAGAGAGGAGACCTTCTCTGGAAAGTAGCTGAACCCAGGGAGAGATTTTTTTTTTCTGTTGATTTGGTTCTGAGCGATGAACTCAAGGGCCCAGGTGACTCCCGAGGGGAGGTCTTAAGTGGAGGGTCCCCCATTTCAAGGTAAAAGTGAGTCTCAGAAACCAACTGACTTACCAAGAGGGCTGCGCTTCCCGCTGCCTGTGTGATGATGTTTGGCATCTTTCTAAGCTCCAGCAGGCACCGGTTTTCGCCCACGCTTCTCTCTATAGCATCCCCACACCTAGCATGGTGCCTGGCAAAGATCTGTGAAATTTAATCGGACGAAAACCTAAAACAAAGTTTGTTTTCTTTTCTTTTCTTTTTTTAATGATGGCAGAGCCAGAATACAAATGCAACGTTATCTGGCTCCAGAAGTAGTCACTTTCTTTAAACATCACAGACACGGGGTTTGTTTGTTGGAGCCAGGATTTTTATATAGGTAGGGCCACCTACTCGTCCTGATTTGCCCAGAATGTTCTGGTTTTAGCACCACAAGTCCCGTTTCTCAGGACACCCTCAAACTGGGATGACTGGTCAACCTATACACCCTGTATGTGTGATCCCATGAAAGCTTTGCATTGGCCCACTCCGCAGATGAACAAACTGAGTCCTGACCCAAGATCTCAGGGGCCCGGTTGGCCCTGGCACGCTTTGCTGCAGCTGTGTAAGGCTTAAGCTCTCCTTGGCTCCAGGCTGCTCTCCTTTGTCTGTAACATGGGGGTGGCACCCCCCGACGCTCTAGCCTCTCCAGCAATGGCTTACAGGATTCTGGAATTTCCTCTGGACTTCAGCTGTCTGTCTTTTCCCGTTGAGGGTGGGAAGCAATATTCCCAGGGACACCCTTTCTGGGTTAGGGTTGAGTTTCTCCTTGGGAAGAGGTGACCGCACAGCGATGGGGTCAGGGTCGGGGGCAGCCTGTCCTTCCTCCTCTCCTTCCCTCCCCACCCCCTCCTCGAGCCTGGGAACAGGGTGGGACCGTGTATGTTAACTACTTCACCAAGACCAGCCCTTCCGTCAGCAGGCTGGGCTGGAGCCAGGCTATTTCAAGGGGCCACAGCCTGCCTGAGTGCCCCAGGGGCCCCGCGTAGGGTGCTGGCAGCCTGGGCGGCTTGGGGCTCCAGGATCTCTCAGCGGTCCTCCCTGCTGGACAGGCTTCTGCAGCCCCCTACCTGCCCTGGAGTACGGTGGGTCGCAACTGCATTTGGCTAGACCTGGCTGTGAAGGGAGCCTGAGGGCTCTTTCGGGCGGGGTTGTGGGTATGTGAGACACTGCTGCCCTGCCTGCCCTGTGCATGGGGCGGAGGGAGTCAGTAGGTGCAAGAACAAAGAGTCTTACGCACAGCGGAGCTCCCAGCCACCAAGGGCGGTCACAGAGTCACAGCGATTGAAGATGTGGGCCTCAGAACAGCCCAGGATCAGATCTCACCTCTGCCTCTTCCTAAGTGTGAGATCTTAGGCGGGTGGCATTCCTTTCTGTGCCTCAGTTTCCACTTCTGCCAAACGGGAACGAAAATGCCCACCTTGAAGGTTTGCTCTGAGCAGAGGTAGTGGGTATGCAGTTGGCGCCCGGCAAGTAAGGGTTAATGTTATCACCACCCCCTACCCCAGCCTCAGGGTGGTTTTGGCTCCTCCCACCCCAGGACGTCACCCAAGGATGCCAGAAAGACCCAAGAGAGGAATGGATACAGGATACTTGTCACAGCCTTGCCGGCCTGGCAGCCCACCCAGGGTGCTTGGAAGCGCTGTGATAAGAACAGGGGAACATCTTAAACAGCTGTGTGGATTGCAGCTGGAGTGCCCCAGAGCACGGGCTCTGCAGGCCCACAGATCCAAGTTCAAGTCCTGCCTCCACCGGGGCTGCCTGGTGACCCTGATCTGGTTCCTTTCAGAGCCTGAGTTTCAGCACCTGCTGAGTGAGGATGATAAGCATTCCCGCCTGGGTGGGGATGAGGATGGGGAGATAAGGAAGGCCAAGTGTCCAGCCTGGGTGGGGATGAGGATGGGGAGATAAGGAAGGCGAGTGTCCAGCCAGGCGCCGGGTGCGTGTCAGCACCATCATTCCCTGTCTTCTCACCTCTTTGCCGGCTGCTCTGCCTGCCTTTGTGTAGAGGGGGTACTGAGGCTGGGAGGAGTGAGAGGAAAGGAGAAGGGCACCCCCAGCAGAGGGACTCGCAAGAGCAAAGGCCTGGAGGCCTTGAACACCACGCTTGGGGCACTGGGTTCCTGGGGCACAGGGAGAAGTTGTCTTGGAAGGATGTGGGTGCTGAGTTCAGCCCCTCTCAGCTTCCCATGAACCCTCAGCCCCGTCCTGGGTGGGTGTGCACAGGTCACCGATCTCCCTCTGGCCGCCCAAGGGGAACAGAGTCCAGTGCTCACATCCAGGGACCCTCCCTTCCTCTCTCGGCCGGCCGCTTATCTCCACCTGGCCTCCCGATCTGGGCTGCCTTTTCCCCTCGACCTCCCCTGCCTGGAGCCCGGGAACGTCAGGATCACACACACACATGCCCGCCATGTACACGCTTGTGGTCTTGTTTTCATCAGTGGTGAGATAACAAGAGCCAGGATCTATGTAAGCACTCTCCATAAGTCCAGTTATTTAATCCCAGAATAGTGCAGTGCAAGAGGAGCCACTATTTTCCCCCACTTTACAGATGGGGAAACCAAGGCACAAGGCAAGTAAACGATTCTCCCCTGGTCCCCGGCTAAGATTAAACCCAGGCAACCTGACTCCTGAGCTGGGCACTCAGCCCTTCCACCATTCGGCGTCCATGAGAGCTTGAGTTTGATGGGCTGGTTGTCTGGCCTGACCAGACAGGGAAAATGCTTGCCTAAAATCACACAGCAAGACAGGGACAGGATGGGAGGTTGTGTCAGTTTGAGCTCTAAGCTGTGCTCTCAGTGTATTCCTCAGGTTTGCTGGAGTAGAAGATGGGGAGGGGGGTCAAGTTGCATCCTTGGGAGGTCCCATTAACCTGTCATTTAGCATAAACCATTCTCTCCCTGCCTCTCTCCACGCCCACAACCCAGCCCTGAACCAACCTGAGCCAGTGAATGACAGGCAGGCGGTGGGGAGTGGGTGGGAGGGGAGGGGTGTCGGCCCCCAGGCCATTATTACTTTTACTGTAGTTAATTGTGGTGGAGTTAAAAATAGAACTCCAGTGATGGACTTCAAGGCCCAGCAGCAGGGTTTACCAGACACCGGTTTTGGGTAGAGGATGCCTTTCTGAATCCAAAAATCAGACCCCAGAGTCTGCTGTTTCATCTACACCCATGCTCCTGGACTTACTGCCTCCCACTGGCATCCCAGCATGAACATACCTTGTATGCTCTGATTGCTCCTTGGCATTGCCCAAGGATGGGGAATCAGTGTTGTCATGGTGACCAGATTTCATCCGTGGCATTAGGGATTCTGGGGGCAGGGGTTGAGTCTCAGCCCCTGCGACTGGCCAGTGTGACCTGGCTTTTCCCGTGAAGACTCATCTCAGTGTATCCAGTCCCCACTCCTCTGCTATTCCAAGATTTTTCTTGGAGCATTGGCGGTTGCCATGGAAACAGCTTTTGAGGCAAATGTGCCCATGTGAGCTGAGGAAGAATTCCTCAAGAAAATGGGGAGATTGCCATACTCCCCGACTCTGTGAGGGGGACCCTTGATTTCTGGAGTCTCCAAAGACTGCCGCTTCTGGGTAGACCTGGAGCTGGAGGAAGATTTGCAGTCAGCTCATCAGGCCCTTTGCTAGCCTCTTGCCTCCAGTCTCTCCTCTTCCAAGGCAGTCCCCATATCAGTCACGTGGGTTAGAGCTGGGGTCGTTTTAGAAAAATGGACACCTTTCTGCTTAAAATCCACCCATGCCCCCTATTACCCATGGGATAAATTTGGTGACTTGCAGGAGGTCTTATAATCTGACCCCTCTTCTTTTCTCAGCCATATCTCCTGCCCTCCCTGCAAAATCCCTGCCCCCCCCCCACCCGCCCCCACTCTCTAATCTCACATTACCCAGCTGTACCTTTGCAGTTTCCTCTGCAAAGGTGCCTTGTCTCCCCACCACTCCATTAAGAAAAGGCTCATACCCTCCAAGTCTCAACTAAAATGTTACTTTCTCCAAGAAGCCTCCCCTGCTTTCTCTGGTCACCTTCCCTTTGCTTTGTACAGAGCCAGGGCCACAGACTCAGCCAGCAACAGGGTCAGGCAGGAGGCATGATTGACTAACTTCGGAACATTCTCCGCTTCCACAAAGAATCCACGCTGTCCCATGAAAGCTGAAAGTGAGAATGACTTGGTTCATCTTTCTCCCACCAGATTGCTCTTGTTTCGACAACAGAGCCTGGGCAGGCTCTGTGGTGAACTGCAGCTGATTCATTGCCCCAGAGTCAAGGAAACTATAGGGAAGTTGCCAAGAACCCCATCCGGTCTGTGATGTAGGCCCAGGAGGGCTAGTTAGCTGCAAGGCTGGATTGTAGGTGACATCTCAGAGCACTCACTGTGCCGTGTTCCTGCACCCACCTCCCCTACCATGGAGCATAGACTCCCACAGCCTCCAGTAAGGTGTGTGGCTCTTAGAAGGTATTCACTAGCTGCCTTTTGAATGGATGCTTGAATGAATGGAGCCATGCTCTTTTCTGAACCTGTGAAACCTGCTTCTGCCTCAGGGCCTTTGCACTGGCCCTTCCACTGTCTGAAGAGCTCTCCCATCAGACAGTGATATATCTTCCTCTCCCTGTATTCAAGTCTGCTCAAAGGTAATATCTTCCTCTCCCTGTATTCAAGTCTGCTCAAAGGTAATATCTTCCTCTCCCTGTATTCAAGTCTGCTCAAAGGTAATCTCTAGCAGAGCCCTTCTCTGAACACTCTGCCTAAAGTAGCATCCGCCCTCATCTCTATGCCCCACTCCTCTTTATATTTTAGTTCACCGCGTCTGTCACCACCTGTTATATTCATTTCATTTTCCCAGCATTTACATAGTATTTCCAACAAACCAGACAAGCTTCCGAACATGACCAGCGTAAACTCATTTAATCCCCGGAGCAACCCTGGGAGGGAAGAGCTATCACCCCCATTTTTCAGATAAGGAAACCGAGGCACAGAGAGGTGTGGTGACTTGCCCACGGTCGCACAGCTGGTGAGTGTCAGGGCAGGGATTCAAACCCAGGCAGTCTGACTCCAGACTTTTGTCTCCTTTATTACGATCCACACCTTCGAGAATGCCAGCCCCTCCAGGGAAGCAGCGTGTCTGTTTTGTTCCCTGATGTAGCCCCTGGGCCTGGCACACAATAGGCATTTAATAAATAATTCTTGAAAGGATGGAGGAAGGAAGAAAGGAGGATCAGAGAACTTGAGGGAAGAATCCTTGGCCTTCCAAGCTTTCCGTTAGCCCAACATCAAGGCCATCTTGTCGGAAGTTTCTCAGCCTCCCGGAGGGTTTGAGTCAGCCTGTCTGGAAGGGACCCTGCCCTGCCTTCCCTCCCCCTTCCTCCCTCTCCAATCGGGCTTCTGTTTTCTGACCTCTCCCAGACAAAGGTGCCAAACCGCACTCCTGGAGCCCCTGGGCCCATGCTGTGCACACTTCCTTCTGTGACAGGGCCAGTGGAGGAGAACATTCCAGGCCAGAGGCAGGAAGTCTCCGGAACAAGGTGGCCTGGAGCAAATGGGGCCTTTGGGCAGCCAGCAAGGAGCCCGGGAGGGGCCGCTGATGGCCAGATGTGCCGGGGCCTCAGGGCTGCTCAGGGACAAGCAGATGGGATATGGAAGCAGGCCGGGAGAGGGTCCAGGATCGGACGCTGCAGCCTCTCAGCATCTCCAGTTTAACTCAACATTTCCTGACATCCCTAGTGGCTCAGATGGCAAAGAATCTGCCTGCAAGGCAGGAGACCCGGGTTCGATCCCTGGGTTGGGAAGATCCCCTGGAGGAGGGCATGGGAACCCACTCCAGTATTCTTTCCTGGAGAATCCCCATGGGCAGAGGAGCCTGGCAGGCTACAGTCCATGAGGTCACAAAGAGTCAGATAGGACTGAGTGGCTGAAACTTTCCCTGACCTCTGATTCTGCCTCCAGGGTTCCAGAGAAGGCCACACCCTGCCAAATTCCCCTCGGGCTCTAAAATAATGGACCCCACTGAGAAAGTGGGAATGTGTTTTCCAATTTCATCACTGCGAGGTGAATCCTCTTTCCCATAAAATTAATAACTACTAACATTAATAGTGTTGGCAGCCATGATCAGGGCAGGCAGGATGCCAAGCACTTCACCAGCCTGGTTTTATCGAATCCTCACAATTCCCAGAGAAAGAGGCTGTGGATGAGGGGCCTGAGGCTCAGAGAGGTTACACAGCCTCTAAGTGTTGGAGCTGGAGTTGAAACCTAGTTCTAAGTGACACAGAACGCGATTCCAGGGACAACCAGGAGAAGAGAATCCCGAAGTCCAGCCTGGAGATCCTGATTATACCACGCTGAAGCTGAAGCTCCCATACTTTGGCTACCTGATGTGAAGAACCGACTCGTTAGAAAAGACCCTGATGTGGGGAAAGACTGAGGGCAGGAGGAGAAGGGGGCGACAGAGGATGAGGTGGTCGTACGGAATCATTGACTCAATGGACATGAGTTTGAGCAAGCTGCAGGAGGTGGTAAAGGACAGGGAAGCCTGGCGTGCTGCAGTCCATGGCGTCGCAAAGAGTCAGACATGACTGACTGATGGAACAACAATTGCTCACTTTCCAGGTAACTTTGGGAAAGACCATGAAACTTGTTTGAATCTCAGTGTTCTCATCTGTTAAATGGGCATTAGGGGGAATCAAACATCGTTTGAGACCCTACGGGGGGCTGGCTGTTTGGCTACGTCCTTCATATGGGTCATTTCCCTTCATCTTCAGTGTCTCTAGGTCCCAGGTTGGAAATGGGAGGTTGGAGAATGGGCCACATAGCCCGGGCCATCTCCTTGTTATCCTTAACTCCCCGGGTCGACAGAAGTGGGACAAAGCTTGTTTTAACCGAGGGACTACACTCAAGCTGAGAAATGCTTTTCAGAGGCTCTGGTGGAGGATGTGGGTATATGGGGAAGGGCTGAGAGGGGGCGGGCATGGCAGGAGCCATGGTCTCCTCATCCGGCCCTAGGCGGCATCTGGTCTGGGTGGAGAAGCCTGGGAGCGACCGCTGGCTGGCTCCCAGCCCTCCTCTGCTTCCAGACCCCATCCGGGCTCACTTTCGAGCTCCGTGGGTTTCCTGGAAAACACAGCTCTTTCCTTTGGTTCCAAATCTGGATATTCAGCCTGGCTTTCTCCCCTCCACGGAACAGCGAGGCTGCTGGCTCTCACGGATGTGTCACCAGCTGATTTCTCTACACAAACATTTGCTGAGCACCTGCTGTGTGCCAGGTGCCATTCACATCATCATTTCATTTCACAGTAACCTTAGGAAGGAGGTGGTAATATCAGCCCCGTTTTACTGATGAGGACGCTGAGACTCGAAGAGAGGGGATGTGTCCATGGTCACTGAACGAGGAAGGGCCTTTAAACCTGGTCTGTCCGACTCCCAAGTATGGGCTCTTAGCCACCGTGCAGCTGGGAGGGGGCTGGGGGGATAGTCTGAGACCACATCATCACAGTCTGCAAGAACCCCAGACTCGAGGTCTTGATGGTGCGGAAGCTTGTAACTTCACCTTGAGCTTCTAGTCCAGAGATCTTAGATCTGCAAGGGGGTCCACAGAGATTGCTTCATCCAGCCCCTTGGATTTTCTGAAAAGGAAATTTTTGTTGGGAACCTTACGATAGCTCAGAGAGGTAAAGCAACTTGTCTGAGGTCACACAGCATGGAGCCAAGCCATGCTGTCTTTTTACTGGCACAAGGCTGGGGACAGACCCTTGGCCCATTCAACCACAGCATATTTTAAAGCTGGAAGAGAGCCTTTGACGCCATCAACTCCAACCTCCTTGTTTCATAGTTGGGGAAACCAAGCCCCCAAA
Source organism: Bubalus bubalis (assembly GCF_019923935.1). Taxonomy (NCBI): domain Eukaryota; kingdom Metazoa; phylum Chordata; class Mammalia; order Artiodactyla; family Bovidae; genus Bubalus; species Bubalus bubalis. The sequence continues at coordinate 8,090,651 of NC_059173.1, read as the reverse complement.
GGGTAGATCTTGTAAGGTATAAAAGAGAGAGCCCTGGGGTTCTTTATCTGGGTTCAAATCCTACCTCTGCCTCTTGCTAGCTATGTGACCTTGAGTAAGACTCTTAACCTCTCTGGCCTCAGCTTCCGCAGCTCTAAAATGGCCATAATAACCACCTCCATCCCCCTGGGTTTGTGTGAGATGATGCACATAAGGTGCTTCTCAGTGTCCTGGCACACACGGTAGCAGTGTTAGCTGCTCAGTCGTGTCTGACTCTTTGTGACCCCACGAAATTTAGCCTGCCAGGCTCCTCTGTCCATGGGATTCTCCAGGCAAGAATACTGGAGTGGATTGCCTTTCCCTTCTCCAGAGGATCTTCCTGACCCAGGGATTGAACCCAGGTCTCCTGCATCGTAGGCAGATTCTTTACCATCTGAGCTACAGGGAAGATTCACACATGGTAGGTGCTCAATAAAATATTGATACTTTGGTGACTATTATGAATAATATTTAACCCTGGCGTTTGAGGGTCCAAGACTCTTTACCAGCACATCCAGCTGGGTCTCTGGGGTGACTTCCAAGGGCCTGGTGAGGCTTTTGAAGCAGCAGAAAGGGAGGGGCAGCAAAGAAGGACTGTGGGGGCAGATGAGGCCGATGCCCAGCTTCCTTGCCCTTCTCCCCCACAGTAGATGGGGGTGCTGTTGATGGGGACTGGGCCTTCGCCTGCCTCCTTCCACATGTTTCAAGGTAGTCGGAGAAGAAGTCTTGCTCTGGAGCTGTGTTAGATGCAGGACCAAAGGTGGCCTGTGCTGGCCTGGATCTAGCAGGGGCAGGGGCAGGAAACTCCCAGAGCACCCAGGGCCACTCAGTGTCTGGGCTCCAAGCCCACGCTGTGAGCAGGACACCGAGGATATTGCCGTGGCCAGCTCCTGGCTCGGGGAGAAGGCGACCACCGCTGTCAGCCTCCTCCAACCACATCCTGCTCGGTTCACATAAACACTCCTGTGCCTGCTGCCTTCCAGATACGCTGTGTACACAGCTCGGGGATTATTTACATGAATGGACTCAAGGCTTCAGGGGATTAAGCGAATGGGGTGTCGGGCCTCCCAGTCCAGGGGGTTACAAACACGGGAGAAAGCTTGTGTATAGGCCACCTCCAGGGGCTGGGGCAGTGTTTCCGGGGGAGAGACTCAGGCTATTTCCCCAACAGCTTTGGACGGAAGCTGAGTGTCCAGGAGAACACACTGTGTTTGTGTACGGGACCCATGGTCGGGGCCGGAGTGGCTTTCTGGCCTGGAAGGAGAGACATACCTCCACGCGCTCTTGCTGGGGGCCTTGCGTGACTGAAATAGCTGTTAGGTCTGCAGAAAAAAATAGCACTTCCCAGGTGGCGCTAGTGGTAAAGAATCCGCTTGCCAATGCAGGAGACCCAGGAGATGCAGGAGACCCAGGAGATGCAGGCTGGATCCCTCGGTGGGGAAGACCCCCTGGAGGAAGGAAATGGAAACCCACTTCAGTATTCTTGCCTGGAAAGTCTCACGGACAGAGGAGAGAGGTGGACTATGTACGGTCCATGGGTGGCAAAGAATCTGACATGACTTAGCGACTAAGCAACAAGAATAAAGAACAAAGCGGGAGCCACCGAGGGCTTTCAAGTCGGGGAGAGCTGTGATGCGGCTTGCATTTTGACATGATCGCTCCAGCTACAAGGCAGAAAATGAAACCAGAGTGGAAGCGGCATGCTGGTTGGAGGGTCTCTAGCAGTCGGCCAGGTGGGCAGAAACGATGGGCGGTTTTGTGAGCTGTTTGGGAAACAGACATGGGGATGTCTTGAGGGGGCGTGTTGAGAGTCTGGACTCTGGGTCAGAGTCTCAGAGGGAAATGGATGACCCACTCGAACGGGGTCTTTTTTAATGGGGACTTAAAAAAAATGACTTGTTTGACTGCGTCAGGTCTTAATTGTATCATACAACATCTTTGTTGTGGCACAAGGGTCCTTTAGTTGTGGCCCATGGGCTCAGTAGTTGTGACGAGCGAGCTTAGCCTCTCCTGGCCATTGGGATCTTAATTCCCTGACCAGGGGTCAAATCCGTGTCCCCTGTATTGCAAGGCAGATTCTTCACTGCTGGACCACAGGGAAGTCCCTCACACGGGGTCTTGATGAGCGTTTTGCTGTCCACCCTTTCTAAGTCCTTCCTAGCCTAAATGTTCATCAGAAGCATAAAGGATGGGCAGGACTTCAGGTCTGAGAATACAAGGAGACCCTCCTGCCCTTTTAGCCAGGAGGTCGGGGAGGGACTGGTTCCTGGGACCCAGGCTGTGCAGTTAGGACTGACTCATGGAGACCCTGCAGGGAGGCCGCTGGGACCATAGACACCTGACTTGCCCTCTTCCTGTCCTGTAGCCCCAGCTGGGCCTTCAAGGATAAACCCAGCTCGAGGTCAGAGGACAAGGAGTCTAGTGACAGTGTTTCTGCAGCTCGGCCTGGGGGCACAGAGCAGGCAGCAGTGATCAGGGGACAGAGCACACTGCGGGGAAGGGATGGGTCATTCTAACAGGGGGGATGCTGTGTGGTGCAGCGGACATTTGGGGGGTCTCCCGCTTCTGTGCTCTCATCAGCCATTGGAGGTTTCCTGGGGGCTCTGGCCTCTGGGCAAGTGGACCGCTCACGTCCAAGGGCATAAGCTTTTGCCTCGCTTGTTGCTTTTGCCCACCGCTGCAGAGCGTGCCCATCCAAACACGGCCCCATCCAAATCCAAAGGAAACGGGGCTGCCTGTTAGCGGGCCAGCTCCTTCCATCTCGCTGCAGTGACTCAGCCAGAGCTCCCGCGTGTGGGCGTGGGACCGAGGAGGAAATTTTCCCCCGACACAGGGCTAATTCTGTCCGGGCGCTGGCAGCCAGTCCTGCGGCTGGAACAGCCGCGGCCGCTATGTGGTTTCACGGTTCCTACGTCTCTCAGACCTGCGGATCCAGGGATGGGAACCCCGAGGTATCTCCAAGAGCCGTCCATGGGGGCTGGGAGACCCCCTCGCTCTGCCCTGGAGGATGAGGCCAGTCAGGGGACTGTGGCAGCAGGCCAAGATAACAGGACCAAAGTCGGCGGGCCCGGCCTGGGTGGTGGTGGGTGGATACTGCCAAGGAGAGACATTTGTGATGGGAGAATCATGCCTGCAAGGTCCCATTATGGTTCAAACCTGCTCGCTGAGGCTGTGATCTTGGCAAGTAGAAAGAGCCAAGGTTGGGGGGTCACAGAGTCCTTGGTTCAAACCCTGGGATGATGCTGCAAGGCTGTGTGAGCCTGGGAGAGTCACTTCGTCTCTCTGAGTGAGGCTTTATTTGCAAATCTATGCCTTCATTTGCAAATCTATGCCGTAAGGGGGGACGGGCTTGGAGCAGCGAAGATGTTCCAGGCGCCAGGCAAACTTCTAGGCTCTGGGATACATCACACACAAGACAGGCTGAGGCCCTCCTCTTTGAGGCTTAGGGAGGTTCAGTTCCTCTCCCGGACCTCCGTTTTCCCAGCTACAAAACAGGATGCCTCTGGGGGCCCTCTCAGCTCCTAAGAGCCTTTGGGAGGCTGAGAAGGCTGGAGGAGAGGCTTCCAAGGCCGCCCAGCCCAGACTGTAGGGGTGGGCCATGGGGGAGGTGGGAGAGGGGACAGGAGCCCGGCCAAATGCTGAGGGAAGGGTTTCCAGTTTCCCCGCCGGGCTCCCACGCCCACGGACCCTGATCAAGCCCCTGCATTCGGCCTGGGGCCGGGGGCCGCCGGAGGAAGCTTAGACCAGGCTGGAGAGGCAACAGTGGAGGCAGCAGGCTGGGAGAGGGGCAGCCTTCGGTTTAGGTGTTCTTGGCACACAGGTGAGTGATGCTCGCAGGTTGAGGGGTGGCTGGGCCTCTGGGGGGGACCGGTGGAGGGAAGATGAGAGGAGAGGGAGGGGACAGGGAGACAGAGAGAAGGCAGGGAGACTGCACTGAGAAGCAAGAGCAGGGAGAGGGAGACACAGAGACAGGGCAGACAGAGTCGGAAAAGCACAAGGCAAGACAGAAGGAGCGAGGCCAAGACGGGGTGACTGAGGAACCAGCAGGGAGAGACCCAGACTCGGACAGAAAGGGAGCGAGCCCTCTGCAGACTCTAGCAGGGGATGGAGACGAAGCAGAAGGCCACACCTGCTGCCCAAATGCCTCTCAGCCCTGGTGTCCCCTGAGCCCAGGGCACACAGGCCAGCGGGTGGCAGCTGGAGGAGCTGGGGGGATTCCTAAGGACCAGGGTTCAACTCCCTGCCCTGCCACTAACCAGGTGTGTGACTGCAGGCAAGTCCCCCTTCGCCCACTGGTGCCTGGCCTCGGGCGTCCCCTCGGTAAATCTGGACAGGTGACAGTGGCCGTGCAGGCTCCGGGGCGGGGGTTCCGGGTGAGAAGAGCCTTGCCCACAGCACCCTGGCCTCCCCTCCAGGGCCAGGGGGCAGGAGACTCCACAGGTCCCTGAAGGATGGATGCATGCATGAGCCCCGCCTCTGAAGGGCTTTTCCTGCGGCACGTGGGACGTGACCCCTGGGATGTGATGAGCTTCCATTAGGGCCGTTACCTAGAGGCAGAGGGGCTTAGAGGACAACCCTGGGGACCTGGAGTCTCGTCTTGCTCCATGTGCAGAATGCACACCCCGAATCTGTGGGGGTTCTTGAGAGATCCCACCAGGGCAACCCCCGGAGGATTCTGAAATGTTCTGGGGAGGCGAGGCAGTGGACAAAGAAAGAGAGTGGGGGTTGGAAGGTCAGCAGGCTCGGAGTTTCCTCTCGAGGAATTGGACCTACCTTGCTGAGCTGAGCCAGCTGTGTGACCTTGGGCACCTTACTTAACCTCTCTGGGCCAGTTTCCTCATCTGTAACAGTGCTTAGAACTATGCCTGGAATTTGGTGAGGACTCTACACATGTTTGTTTAAGAAAAGCGAAGCCAGAAACATCTGCCTGAGGTTTTTACTCTCTGTGGCGGGAGGAACTAGATTCGGCCTAACACCCTGCCCCCTCACCCCACCACAGCCACTTCCCCAGCAAGGGTCTGGCCCCGCCGGTGGGGGGAGCAGGACCATACATGCAGGTCTCCTGCCTGCTGCGTCCGGTCCCCGGCAGGAGGAATCGGGCCTCGGCCACGTCACAGCCAGCTTGGACTGGGCTGATGCTATTCCTCTCCTGGGCTGGTCCGGGTTCATTCCTGGCCTGCTGGAGGAGGCTGGCAGGGAGGGGCTCTCAAGGCCTCAGGCAGGGCCAAAGCCGCTTGCTGGGCCACTCCCTGCCCAGTGCGGCTTCATGAGGGATTCAATGACCTGGGCATGGGCTGCTCACTGCTCCAGGCAGGGGTTTGGGTTGTTGTGCTTGTTTGGTTTGTGTTTTCCTGTACCTCAGGAGGGGAGAGAAGCCTGCCATAATGACACCTTTCCACCCCACCCTCATCTGGCCTCCGGAAACCCCCGTGCTTGTCTGATGTTCCTTCATTTCCTTTATCCCCCATTCCTTCTCGCTGTGCCTTCCCACGGAGGCACTCTAGTCTGTTCAGAGTGTGTCTTGTTACTCAGTTCTGTGCTTTTGTGTTGTTGTGCTGCCGCTTTTAGATGTGAGTTTTCAGTGTGCTTACGTGCTATCTGGGTAGGTGGTTTTAAGATGCAGGGCGTACTGTATGTACACTTGCTAATCTGCGGCCTCTAACAGCTGCCTAGCTTTGTGGCTTTCCCACGTTGCCTCTTCGCACGTCGCCTCTCCCACAACAGATGGACATCAGCCGCCTCCAGCTTCCAGCCATCAGCAGATGCCTGTGTGCGCTGCCCAGACCCCTGGATCCCTGGGTGTCACAGCGCACAAGGCTCTTGCTTCCTGACGGCCCGCACCTGCGGCTCGGTCAGCAGACCGCCCTCAGTGGGCAGGCAGCGCCTGGGACGGTGCCCCTCCCAGGACAGGATGGAGGGATATAAATAGTTTCCTGGAATGCGACCTCCATTGTTTCCTGACCCCGCCCTGAACCAAGGCCACCTTCCTTGGGCCTCTGCCTGGCGCTGCCCCCTTGACCGACCTCCTCCCTTTCCCATTCTTACTTCTCCAGTCACTTACTGGGGTTTCCTGGAACACTTCCTTAATAATCACGTTTGCAGGAAGGCTGATGTGAGCTTTGCTCCTGGAGAATCCAAGATAAGGCATGCCTGGCCCCCCGTCCCGCCCACCAATCCTGCACACGGGCATCCTGAAGCATGATTCTTCCGCTGCTGGGGGGCACACAGGGGCTTACGGGCACCCGCAGCGTGGCCTGAAGCCTTTGCCAGCCCGAGGGCTCCATCCCAGCTTTCTAGTCCTCTTGGTGGTTCTCATTTGTACCTCCTTGATCATCAGTCTGTCTAACGCCTCCTGTAAGGCTTCCCTCCTGTACATTATCTGTTTAGGTCATTAGCCCATTTTTTCTGCCGGGGTTGCAGTCTTTCTGGATTTGCAGGAAGATGCTCTCTGTACATTCTAGCTGGCAGTCCCAGTGCAGAGGAAACCAACTGGAAGAAGAGCAAATAGCAAGGTTAAGTTCTAACAGTAGAGGGCAACTGTGGAGGTGTTGTGGGCTGGAATCGCACCTCCTCCCCCTAATTCCTAAGCTGCTGTCCTAACCCCCAGTACTTTGGGAGCATGACTGTATTTGGAGACAGGGCTTAAAAATTTTTATTTTTTTAAAATATATTTTATATTGGAGTATAGTTACTTTACCGGAGAAGGCAATGGCAACCCACTCCAGTACTCTTGCCTGGAAAATCCCATGGACAGAGGAGCCTGGTAGGCTGCAGTCCATGGGGTCGCTAGGAGTCGGACATGACTGAGCAACTTCACTTCCACTTTTCACTTTCATGCATTGGAGAAGGAAATGGCAACCCACTCCAGTGTTCTTGCCTGGAGAATCCCAGGGACGGGGGAGCGTGGTGGGCTGCCGTCTATGGGGTCGCACAGGGTTGGACACGACTGAAGTGACTTCACAGCAGCAGCATAGTTACTTACAATGCTGTGTTAGTTTCTGCTGAACAGAGAAGTGAATCCACTGGATGTATACATCCATCCCTCCCTCTGAAGCCTCCCTCCCAACGCTCTGGGTCATCACAGAGCACTGAGCTGAGCTCCCCGTGCTATACAGCTTCCCGTGAGCTATTTCACACCCAATAGTGTATATATGCCTGTTTTGCTCTCCCAGTTCATCCCACTCTCTTCTTCTCCCTCTGTGTCCACATGTCCGGTCTCTATAGGAGACAGGGCTTTTAAAGTGGTGATTAGTGTAAAGTGAGGTCATCGGGGGGATGCTTAATCCAACCTGCCTGATGCCCTTCTATGAAGAGGTGATTAGGACGCCGACCTACACAGGGGGAGACCATGAGGACATCGCAATATCCTGAGGACCCGCTTAGTGCCCACCTTCTTCCCTGACCTGGACACAGAGCTGAATGAGACCAGTCCCCACCCCCAGGTACCTTGCAATCCGGTCAGGTGTGTCGTTTTGTCGTTCAGTGGCTGAGTCGTGTCCGACTCTTTGTGACCCCATGGACTGCAGCACTCCAGGCTTCCCTGTCCTTCACTATCTCTCAGAGTTAGCTCAAATTCACATCCACTGAGTCACTGAGGCCATCCAAGCATCTCATGCTCTGTCGCCCCCTTCTCCTCTTGCTCTCAGTCTTTCCCAGCATCAGGGTCTTTTCCAATGAGTTGGCTCATCGCATCAGGTGGCCATAGTATCGGAGCTTCAGCTTCAGCGTCAGTCCTTCCCATGAATATTCAGGACTGATCTCCTTTAGGATGGACTGGTTGGATCTCCTTGCTGTGCAAGGGACTCTCAAGAGTCTTCTCCAGCACCACAGTTCAAAAGCATCAATCATTCGGCGCTCAGCTTTCTTTATGGTCCACCTCTCACATCCATTCTTGACTACTGGAAAAACCATAGCTTTGACTAGAGACAGAGCTTTGTCGGCAAACTGATATCTCTGCTTTTTCATATGCTGTGTGTAAAAGCCAGTCATGAGCATATAAATGCCATGGGCCCTGGAGTAGGGAGCCGGGCGCCCTGGGAGCCTGAACGGAGGGTGTGTCAGGGTCCTGCGCTGTTGTAACGGATTACTGCAGACTGGGCGGCTTAAAACGACCGAAATGCACACTCGCTTGTGCCGCCCAAGGCCAGAAGTCTGCAGTCGAGCCGTCTCAAGCTGGGCTTCCTCGGAAGGCTCTGGGGAGGGTCCCTTCTGTGTCCCCCAGTTCTGAGGCTCTGGGTGTCCCTTGGCTCCTGGCCACATCCCTTCAGTCTCGGCCTCCCTCTTCACATGGCTTCTCTGTTCCTCTGTCAAATCTCCTTCTGCCATCTCCTCTTACGGGGACACTTGTCTTTGGGGTTAGAGGCCAGCTTCTCCCAAGGTGATCTCATCTTAGGATCCTTACATCAATTCTATCGGCAAAGATCCTTTTTCCAAATAAGGTCACGTTCACAGGTTCTGGTGGATGTAACTTTTTTTTTTAAAGGGAAGATTTAACCCACTACAGCGGGTGGGGGTTGTCGTGGCAGTCTGGAAAAGAATTTCCAGACACAGAGCATTTCATCAGGGAGTGAGTTTATTAAGAACAAAGAGCAGAGATAACGTGGGTCCTGTGAGCACAGCGGGCTGACCTCCTGACAGATCAGGGAGAGCTGACCGTGAGAACAGCGGGCCGGCTCAAGCGAGAGCCAGCGCTTTCGGTGGGTTAGTAGCCAATTTTTTATAGCCTCAGGACAAAGGAAATTCCTGCTGGCAAGGTGGCATTAGGTGATTGCTCAGGGTGCTATAGGGTGAGTATAGGGGTGGGCATTTTTGCCTAATATGGGGTTAGGAAATCTGCTGGTGATGATCAGGGGGGCTTCTGGCGACGGTTACAGAGGGGGCTCAGTCAGTTTCAGAGGTGACCTCGGTTGTGGGCTCCACTTCTGTGGCCTTGGTGCAAGGCCACATACTGGTGGCCTTGGGATGGGAACTCCACGAGGGTGGGGCGACACCAAGAGAAACCTCCCTGGAGAGAGGAGCCTGGTTTCGGGGCTGAGTCTGAAGTTGCAGAGGAAATTAAAGAGAGTGATTCTGATTTTTGGCAGGTGCCGCGTAGCAAATATGTTGGTCAAAAAGGTTTTAGGGGATTCCCTCATGGTCCAGTGGTTAGGACTCTGCGCTCCTAAAACCAAGGGCCCAGGTTTGATTCCCGATTAGGGAACTAAGATCCTGCAAGTTGCCGTGCAGCCAAAAAAAGGTTTTAGTTGCTTTACTTTGGGACGCTTTGTCTCTTCACAAAACAGAGCTCTCAGACCTCCCAGGACTTTGACCCTGATTTGCCTGGGTCTTTCCCTGTCGTCCTCACCAAGCCTGGGACAAGCTGGAGGGCCTTAACTCATCCTTCCGGTGGTCCTGAGAAGTCGGTAGGGCAGGGGTTTCTATCAGTCCCATTTAGCAGATGGCACAACTGAGGCTCAGAGATGGGGAGGCGACTTGCTCGGGTGACACAGGGAGTGTCCCCCTGACCCCACCACCTCCTCCCTGGTCCCAAAGGGCACAAGTTGGAGATGACAGGAGGAATCTGGGAGCAGAGCCAGGACAGCTTGTCTGTTCCCTGGGCTCCTGGGGAGCCGAGGGCAGAAAGAGGGACAGTCTGGCCAGACTCACCTGCCCACCTGGACTGTGATAGACAATGTCAGCTTGGCAAACAATTCCCAGCTGTGCCGTAGACCTCAGATCATCCTGAAAACTGGGGACATAGGTTCCTTGAGGAGCCAAGAAAGGTCAGCAAAGAGGAGGTGTCCTGGGAGGGTGGAGCTGGGGTCCCTGGGGCATCAGCAAGGGTGCGAACAGACACAGGAAGGAGTGCCCACTTCCTGGAAAACAAGGCGGTGAAGAGCAGGCTGAGTCAGAGCAGCCTGGGTGTGAGGGTGCCCGTGTGTGTGCTCAGTCCCTTCAGTCGTGTCCGACTCTTTGTGACTCCGTGGATTGTAGCCCTCCAGGCAGCTCTGTCCATGGGATTCTCCAGGCAAGGATATTGGAGTGGGTTCAGTTCAGTCGCTCAGTTGTGTCTGACTCTTTGTGACCCCATAAATCGCAGCACACCAGGCCTCCCTGTCCATCACCAGCTCCCTGAGATCACCCAAACTCATGTCCATCCAGCCATCTCATCCTCTGTCGTCCCCTTCTCCTCCTGCCCCCAATCCCTCCCAGCATCAGAGTATTTTCCAATGAGTCAACTCTTCACATGAGGTGGCCAAAGTATTGGAGTTTCAGCCTTAGCATCAGTTCTTCCAATGAACACCCAGGACTCATCTCCTTTAGGATGTTCTGGTTGGATCTCCTTGCAGTCCAAGGGACTCTCAAGAGTCTTCTCCAACACCACAGTTCAAAAGCATCAATTCTTTGGCGCTCAGCTTTCTTTATAGTCCAACTCTCGCATCCATACATGACTACTGGAAAAACTATAGCTTCGACTAGACAGACCTTTGTTGGCAAAGTAATGTCTCTGCTTTTGAATATGCTATCTAGGTTGGTCATAACTTCCCTTCCAAGGAGTAAGCGTCTTTTAATTGCATGGCTGCAGTCACCATCTGCAGTGATTTTGGAGCCCAGAAAAATAAAGTCTGACACTGTTTCCACTGTTTCCCCATCTATTTCCCATGAAATGATGGGACCGGATGCCATGATCTTTGTTTTCTGAATGTTGAGCTTTAAGCCAACTTTTTCACTCTCCACTTTCACTTTCATCAAGAGGCTTTTGAGTTCCTCTTCACTTTCTGCCATAAGGGTGGTGTCATCTGCATATCTGAGGTTATTGATATTTCTCCTGGCAATCTTGATTCCAGCTTGTGCTTCTTCCAGCCCAGGGTTTCTCATGATGTACTCTGCATATAAGTTAAATAAGCAGGGTGACAATATACAGCCTTGACGTACTCCTTTTCCTATTTGCAACCAGTCTGTTGTTCCATGTTCAGTTCTAACTGATGCTTCCTGACCTGCATATAGGTTTCTCAAGAGCCAGGTCGTTGGGGCTCCTTATATGCCCCTGTGCTCTGCAACAGCCTTGCAAGGATATCAGTAGCTTCCAGGTAAGAAAACTGAGGTTCAGAAAGGTGAAGCAACTTGCCCAAGGCCACACAGCTGGGAAATCTGACTCCAGAGCCTGACTTCCAAGGATCCCGAGTGAAAACTCTCTTGGGTTCCCCCTGCTTGCCTGAGGAATTCAGAGTCCCAATACCACTTCTCTGAGCTCTCCAAGCCTTCATTTTGAATCCTGAGAACCCAGACTGTCATCATGTCTTGATCTTCCCATGGAGTTCCCCTTTCCCTTGCCTTCAAGGCCCCCACAAGCAGCCACCAGTGGGAAATCACCCCTGGGATGCTGTATCAGCCCTGGACAGTGACACTACCCGCTGCCTCTGTCACGCGCCCTTCAGTGAAGCCCCTGCCCAGTGAGAAATGCCCTGGAGAATCCAGGGTGAGGGAACAACATTACCCCCTAAGCTGCTTCCTCCATCTCCATAAATGAAGTTCTACCACGGATCACATTTCCCTTTCTGATGCGGCCACAAGGAAGCTCAGAGTTTCAGGTCAGAGGCCTCAAGCCCATTGACTCTGCTGGTCTGCAGTTTCTGCCCTGGTTTGGGTTGGCTCTGATGCCTACATCTAGTTAAACGTTTTGTTGGTTGTGGTTCCTTGTGATAGATAAATCAATGGACACATCAACCCAAACACTGTACCCAGCGTTTTAAAGATGCAATGATTTTTTTGTTTGTTGTTCGTGCCTCCCCAACAAATGCCAGTAGTGATAATGCTCTTACTTCCAAGGTAAAGGTAAGGAAGGAGAAGGTCACACAGTCAGCAGGCTGACCAGATGTGCTGGGGTCGGGGTTCGGGGGTCGGGGGAGATGGGGGTTGGGATGAAGGGTGTAGCTGTTGATCTGAGTTCATGAGACTCCACCACTTGCCAGCTGGGTAACCCTGGGCCTGCCTCTAAGCGTCTCTGAGCCTCTGCTTCCTCCGTAAAGCGGGAGTAACTGGTACATTCTGTCTCTGGAGCTGGGTCCATCCGGACCTCTGGTTCTTAGATCGAGAGCCAACTGCTGCGCCTTGTTCTGCCCCGCAGGTGTTTCCAGCTGTGTGTGGGGGCTGACCGGCCAGGGACCAACACTGGAGAGCTTTGGACATAACAGTGAAACGGTGAGGGGCTCTTGTGGTCTGAACCCCTCTCTCCAAAGGGCAGCAGTGGGAGGCCAGGACGAGGCAGGGGCACTGTTGGCGCAGCTGTCCCCTGGGTTTTGGGAATCTGGTCAGAGTCAGGTTCAGAGCACCGTGCACCTCTCCTTCCTTGCGCTTAGCATCACTGCGATTTTTCCACGATTTGAGGGTTGTTTTTTTTTGGATGAGTGTTTGTCTCCCATTAGACTGTAAAGGAAAAAGGGAGGGTCCCAGAGAGGCAGCAAAAACACGGTGGCCCAGAAGGTAAGCGTCAGCATCTGCCCTGACTCATGGACTGCCTCTTCCCAGCTTTGTGCTCTTGGGCACGTGACTTACGCTCTCTGTGCCTCAGTTTCCTCATCTGTAAAATGGGGTTTGTAACCACTTCACTGAGTTGTTATGAGGATGAAAGGACTTTGCATACATCAACCCTTTAGAATAGTACCCGGTATATAGTAGGTGCCTGCGAGCTGTTTGTCAAATAAGTAAAATAGCAAAACCACCCAAATGGTCTTGCTCACAGCCAGGGAGGACACTGTTGGTCTCGCTGGTGGTGGTCAACCTCTTCAGTCCAGTTATAGATTTTGCTGGTTATAGTTCCCTGTGATAGATAAATCGGTGCACACATCAACCCAAACGCTTCACCCAGTGTTTTAAAGGTGCCATGGTTTTGTTTGTTTGTTTGTTTATTGTTCACTCCTCCCCAACAAACGCCAGTAGCTCTTTGTTTTTTTTGAATTTATTCATTTTGGCTGTGCTGGGTCTTTGTTGCTGTGTGGGCTGTTCTCTAGTTGCGGCGAGTGGGAGCTCCTCCCTGGTTTTGGTGCACAGGCTTCTCGTGGTGGTGGCTTCTTACAGGCTCTAGGCGCATGGGCCTCAGTAACTACGGCCTGCAGGCTCAGTAGTGGCAGCTCTCGGGTTCTGCAGCACAGGCTCAATAGTTGTGGTGGACGGGCTTAGATGCTCCTCCGCACGTGTAATCTTCCCCGATCAGCGATTGAACCCACGTCTCTGGCATCGGCAGGCAGATTCATTACCGCTGAGCCACCAGGGAAGCCCTTTAAAGCCAGTTCTAATCAAAGTTCCCCTCACGCCCCCTGTCTCCCCTGGCAGAGAATGGAGGCTGAGGATTACAACACCTCCTACGAGGACTACCCCGATGACGTGGACCCCATCGTGGTTCTGGAGGAGTTATCCCCCCTGGAAGGCAGAGTGGTCAGGATCCTTCTGGTGGCAGTCTACAGCATCATCTGCCTCCTCGGGATCCTGGGCAATGGCTTGGTGATCGTCATGATCACCTGCAAGATGAAGAGGACGGTGAACACCGTCTGGTTCCTCAACCTGGCGGTGGCCGACTTCCTATTCAATGTCTTCCTCCCCGTCCACATCGCCTATGCCGCCCTGGACTACCACTGGGTGTTCGGGACGGCCATGTGCAAGATCAGCAACTTCCTGCTCATCCACAACATGTTCACCAGCGTCTTCCTGCTGACCGTCATCAGCTTCGACCGCTGCGTCTCCGTGCTCCTCCCCGTCTGGTCCCAGAACCACCGCAGCGTCCGGCTCGCTTACACGGCCTGCCTGGTCATCTGGGTCCTGGCTTTTTTCTTGAGTTCCCCGTCCCTTGTCTTCCGGGACACGGCCCGCCTGCATGGGAAGATATCCTGCTTTAACAACTTCAGCCTGTCGGCCGCCGGCTCTTCACCTTGGCCGGCTCACCCCCAGGTGGACCCGGTGGGCTCCGGCCGGCACATGGTGGTGACCATCACCCGCTTCCTCTGTGGCTTCCTGGTGCCGGGTCTCATCACCACCGCCTGCTACCTCACCATCGTCTACAAGCTGCAGCGCAGCCGCCTGGCCAAGACCAAGAAGCCCTTCAAGATCATCCTGACCATCATCGTCACCTTCTTCCTCTGCTGGTGCCCCTACCACACCTTCTACCTCCTGGAGCTCCGTCGTGGCTCCGTGCCTCCCTCCGTCTTCAGCCTGGGCGTGCCCCTGGCCACCGCCATCGCCATCGCCAACAGCTGCATGAACCCCATCCTGTACGTCTTCATGGGTCAGGACTTCAAGAAGTTCAGGGTGGCCCTCTTCTCCCGTCTGGTTAATGCCCTGAGTGAGGACACAGGCCATTCCTCCTACCCCAGCCACAGGAGCTTTACCAAGATGTCATCTGTGAACGAGAGGGAGACTGGCATGCTCTGAGCCTTGCCCGGAAATCCCCCAGTGGATGCTCCCAACCTTGGAGGAGGCTCAAAGCTACAGCTTCTTGAGACCATGGCAGGAACCCTACCCACGCCCCCCACAGCGGACACTCCCAACCTTGGAGACTCAAAGCTATGCCTTCTGGACACCACAACAGGAACCTCTTGGGCAACCCACAGATGCCCACTGTATTTTACGTGGGGCTGAGCAGTGTTTTTGAGCTGGGAATCCAGGGTTTGGAATGCCTTTCCTCCAGCGGCGTGGTGGGCACAGCATGCTGCGGTGCTCAGGCTTGGACCAGTATCCTGTACATCTTCGGAGACTTGCCTTGACCAACACAAAGGAAAAAAGGGAAAATTTTCTAAAGCACTGCCATGAACTAGAATGGGCATAAGACAGAGGGATTCAGTTACCTACCTGAGCACTTTCCAGGCATGACATAGACAGTTTGCAAGGTCCATTTCTGGTGTGAGGAGAGGAGGTCAGAGCCAAGCCAGTGTGATGTAGATCACGCTTCGCCACAGAGCCCTATATTAATAGCTGGCCAGAAATCCTGCTCTTAAGCCATTCTTCGGGTCTAGGGTGTGTTGGAATGCACACACCTTTTCCAGGTCACCTGGGAAGAGAAGGTGACATATGAGCACAGAAACTCCTGGGACCATGCATTTGACTTTCAGATCAGCTGGAAAGATAGACAACAGGTCCTGAGGGGGGCATGGGGCTTTTTAACGGGGGCAAGAGAAGCAGGGCTACAGCTGCTACAGGGCTGCTTGGGTCTTGTAGGGAAGGAATGGAGAAAGAAAAGACCTTTCAGAGGGCGTGTGACAGGAAACAGCTCACCCTAGAACCCTCCAGGGCAATGTTGTGTTGAGGGTGGGGTCATACTGCCAGCCCCTTGCCCAAGCCCTGTCCTCACTTTGCATTTGTTCCCCTGGGGCTGGTTCGAGGTGGGCAGCCCCCTATTCACTCCATCACAGCAATTCCTCCCTCTTTCCTGATCCACTGACTGGCTGGTGGTGCTCCGGGGCAGGGGGTGGATGGTGGGTGGGGGTTGGGGGTGGGATCTCTTCTTTCTCAACTTCCTCAGAGCCTTGCTGGAGGCTAGCCCAAAATCAGATGCAGGAAGCAACCTGGGAGCACCTCGAGGACCAAAGACGCCTCCAAGGGCTCAGTCCCTCCAGAAGCGGAATCTGGAGCCTGGCTCTTTGGACTGTGCTCCTGAGATGCAGGGCCTGGGGGGTGGTGGGGGTGGGGCAGGCCCAGCGAGGGGTGGTGGTGCCCTGGGCCCAGGACTCCTCCTGTGGGCAGTCACACTGTCTTTTCTGCGGCTGTGCTGTACTGTCAGCATCCCACTTACAAATGACAAAGGTGATGCTGAGATTGGGGAAGTTACCCAGCGTCACACAGCCAGCCGGGGGGCAGAATCTCCAGAAAAGAACAGAGCTGTTCTGTCATGGAGAATGCCTCTGCGGAGAATATTCTACACTGTCCTGGTAACCTACATTTATTTAGCACGTCTATGTTAAGCACTTTACATGTGTATCTCATTTATTCCTCACGGCAGCCAGCCCTGAATTAGGTACAATTACACTTCCCTTTTATGCATGAGGCTTCTGGGGTTCAGAGAGTTTAAGTAACTGGCCCAAGGATGCCCAGCTGGTCTCTGTCTGTTAGGAGTCTGGACTTGAACCTAGGTCTGTCTGGCTCAAAGAAGGCCGCAGAGGCTTAGGGTTTTGAGCATTCATATATGCATATCCCTCAGCAGATTCATGTTAACATCTTAAGGGCTTTAAAGGCAGCTATGCAAATAGTTTTCAAAAATGATCCAAAGTGGCAGAGAAAATGTACTTGGCTCCCAGCTCCCTTGGCACCCATCCACACCCACCCACCCTGGCTCCCACCTCTTGTGTCCACACACACCGCTCCCCACCACCCCGCCCCACCCTACCCAGCTCTCCAGGGAGGGCGGCGGGGAGGGAGGCCTGGAGGGAGGACCCTTTGGCCTCCGAGTGTCCATATTCCATTCTCTTCCAAGTTTCTTTTTTGTGAAGCCATTTCTCCAACAAGATGCAATGAACAGATGTAATGTCTACACAGCGCCAGGCGAGTTCCCGAGGCCATGGGCTGTTTGGAATCGTACCTCATTTAGAGACAAACTGTTCCTTCACTCTGTTGGGTCATTGTGCTTGTGAAAGGCAGCTCTGAGTTGACCCTACTGGGGCGTCCAGTTGCTTCAAGCAGTCTGAACTTAGCTTGAACGAAGGGAGCTTTCAATATTGCCCAGAGGCCCCTGTCACCCACCCAACTTCACAGGTGAAGAATCCAGGGCATGAGATGGAGTGAGGGGGGTTCCAGGCCCCAGAGGCAGTCACCAGCCACTTGGGGAGGACCACACTATTTGCCAGGGCTCAGTTTCTTGTTCTTCTTGGGCTGCGTGCAGGCCAGCCCAGGCCGGGGGAGCCAGGAAATCATTTTGTCTTTGGAAAAGCTGATGAACAGGAGCAAAATGAAAACCAGCTGTTTTCCTCCTTGGAGCCAGGCCTCGCTCTTTCTGGCTGCCCCACCAGTCTTCCTGTTCTGACCGTCAAATGCTTAAGTGCAGCTGTGATAACCTTTTCAGTCTTGTCCCTACAGCTTCTTCTGAGGGTCCCCCCAGGTCGCATGTTCAAAGGCCCTGTGTTTCACACAGCACGTTCACCTGAATTACTCCACAGGCGGCTAACACAGCGCTGTGTGCCCGAGGGCCCTCCCTCCGGGGCCAGGACCCGCCAATGGGTCCTGCAGCGTTGCCTCCTAGGTGGGGTGGGGCGGGGTGGAGGGGGCATGGGGCTGCGGGCAGAGGGACCAAAAGAGAAGATGCTGTTTGAGGGTGGGGGGAGAGGGAGGGAGGAGAGAAGTGAGAAGGAGAACAATGATGAAGAAAAGGGATCTGGCATTTATTAAACATCTACCATGTATCCGGCCCAGAATCTCATCAAAGCCTCAAAAACAAACACGACCCTGTGAGAAGAGGACCATCAGACCCGAGTGGGGGGTGCAGAAAAGGAGGTTTGGCCTGTGGACCCCACTTGATGAGAGTCACACAGTAGTAAATGGAACTGGGTCTGCTGCCCGAAGAGAGTTCCCAGCTTCTTCAGCTCTTGGGAGGGTGGAGAGGGAGGGGGAGGGAGAGAGAAGGAAGAGAAACAAGGAGGGAGGGTCTCAGAAGGGGAGTCAGACCCGGGCGCTGGCAGAGGGAGGAGTTTGCCTTAAGCTGGACCCCAGGGTCAGCCTGGAGAGCAGAGCCCCGGATGGATGGGAGAAGAGAGAATCCAATCATGAGAGCCTTGAGGGCCATTCAGGCTCATCCCCACCAAGTCCTCCCTGTTTCACACAGGAGGGAGCTGAGGTTGGAGAAATCTGCAAAAGGAGGTGTGTTAGCTTGGATGGTGTGGTCAGTGGTTTCTCAGCTCCTGGTCCTGGCCTTCCTCTCATTCTTCCCGGACATGCTTTGGTACTCTGGCTTTGGAGAGCTGCTACTGGGGCTGCTATCCAGGACATCGGGAGGCAGCTCGTCCGACCACGAAATAATTCAGTAGGGGATTTGCCTGTTTCCTCTCTGAAGACGATGTTTCTCCTGAATAAACAGACCGAAGCAAGCGTGAGGACTCTCATTGCTGGAGGGTCCTGCCCCTTGCCTCCCCCACCCACCTCATGGAATGCCAGCTGAGGCTCAGAGAGGTGAAATGTGCTGTCCAGAGTTGCACGGCTATGTTGTGAGATGGCAAGAGAACCCCTGCAACTCCCAACCTCCCATTTCCCAAATTTTGGACCACAAGAAATCTGTATCTTGAAAAAATTCCCTCCACTCATGTAATTTTTCTAAGCACCAAGGGTACAAGATAGGTAGTGACTTACCCAAGACAACACAGCCAGCTGCGGCAGAAAGGGGACTACAAACTAGGACTCTTTGCAAGTCCGTGCATTGGCCCACCTAAGGACAGACATTCTCATCTGCACATTCATCCAGCCATCCTTTCATGCACCCACCCATTTCCATAAGCATCTGTGTGTAAGTCCACCCATTCACCTGCTCCACAAGCATCCGCCTAATACCCCCTCTTTGCTGGGCCTTGGGGTCAACACTGGGGGTGTGGGCATGGTCAGGACAGACACAGTCTCCATCCTCTTAGCTCATTCATTGGACAGCGGTGCCAGCCAATTAAAAAAAATAACCCAAACAGAAAACAGTCATAGTAAGGGTCACCCACATATTATAGAGAGATGTGACCCTGGCCAAGGCCAAGAAACTTCCCCAGGGTGGTACATGTGTGCTCAGTCATGTCTGACTTTTTGACCCCATGGACTGTAATCTGCCAGGCTCCTCTGTGGGAATTCTTCAGGAAAGAACACTGGAGTGTGGGTTGCCATTTCTCCTTCCAGGGGATCTTCCCCACCCAGGGATCGAACCCACGTCTCCTGCGTTGGCTACTTCTGAGCCCCTGGGGAAGAGACTCCTGAGGTTTGAAGGATGGAGAGGCACTGACCTGGTGGGGAGGTGCTGGAGAGGGTGCTGCAGGTGGAGGAAATGGCACTGATGTGGGAGGGAGCAGGGTGACTTTGGGGGATTGAAAAGGGGGTAAGGGATGCAGCCAAGTGAGTACAATGAGCATCGGCCAGGTAGGATGGAGAGGAGGCAGGGCCAGACTGTGGGATTGGGGGGTGGGAAGGGGAAGCCATATGTAAAGGGATGTTTGGGACCTCCCTGGGGTTCCGGTAGTTATGACTTGGTGCTTCCAATACAGGGGTGTGGGTTCCATCCCTGGTCTGAAACTAAAATCTCATATGCCACGTGGTGTGGCCCCCCCCCCCAAAAGAAAGGATAAAAGGATGCCTGATGCCTAGGGCTGCTCTGGAGGACTAGTTAGAGAGGGGCGGGAGGGGAAGCCGGAGGCTGCTACCGCAGCCAGGTGAATGCCCTGGTGCCTGGACTGTGGGAGCCAAGGTGGAGCCTGAGAGAAGCGGACTACTCCACAGATAGTTAAAAGCTACCCAAGCTTTCTCTGGGGAGTGGTTAGTGGGAAACCAACCTAGAGCTCGTTTCAGCTGCACAGAGGCCTTGGTGTGTTGCTTTATTGACGGAAATTAATTGTAAATATTATTCAAATTTGCCTCCCAATGCACAATTATATTTCTCAGGGGAGCCCTCTGAGCACATAATAAAGCCCTATAAATAATACATATATTAACCTAAGAGGAACGGAGGCATATTAATGTAGCAATTGTGGGTGGTGGCTGCGGGGAATTTAACAGACTAGATGCCAAGCGCTTGAACTTGGGGTTTAACCTCGAGGTCACCTAGAATCCTCCAGGCACCCACCACGCACTTTCCTCTCATCATTTCACTGAATCCTTACAGAGATCTTTGTGGTAAGGGCCATTTCCATCTCCATCTACAGATGAGGAAATTGAGGTTCGGAGAGGTGAAGTGACTTGCCCAGTGTCACTTAGCTAGTAAGTGATAGAGCCAGAATTCAAACCCCAGTCTCTTTGACCCTAAAGCAACTTGTAAATAACAAATTGTCCTCTGAAGAGACTCCTCCCTGGAGAAGGATGATAAGCATATGATACTTCTCCAGTGTCAGATTTTGAGGAGGTGAGAGAGGAATCTGAGAGGTTGCTTTTTCGTTTGGAGGAAGAAAATGTTGTCTGGGTGGACTTGTCACTTCCTCTTGACCCTGAGAATCTTAGGGTTGCTGAGTTTGCAGGAAACTCGGCTTCATCAGGTTCACCGCTCCCCATCCCCCCATTTTGCGGATGGTGAAACTGAGGCTTCTTTGTAATAAGACTGGAGACCTCCTGTCTTACCCACTGCCAAGAGATGAGATATGCATGGAAATGCTTACATGAGTCGCTTTTAAATCACCATCATTCTAAAGACCTGGGTCTTCACCAAGCCGCCCTCTTCACTTCTTGGTCTGTTGATAAGGGCTTTGGTGCTGCTCTGCCCTGAAGGACCCCTGCCTAGGATCTGGGAGGTCACTTGGAGTTTCCAGTGAGTCTTCCTTCCTTGGGGAGGTAGGAGATCTTAGAAAAACCTGGTACAGGGCAGAGACGTGCTGTGCTTGGGGCATAAACTGTACCCTTCAAAATTGTCCTGGCTGTAGGTGAGAGGGCTTCCCAGGTGGCACTAGTGATAAAGAACCCACCTGCCAATGCAGAAGACATAAGAGACTCAAGTTCGATCCCTGGGTTGGGAAGATCCCACAGGAAGGCATGGAAACCCACTCCAGCACTCTTGCCTGGAGAATCCCATGGACAGAGGAGCCTGGTGGGCTACGGTCCATGGGGTCACAAAGAGTCAAACACGACTGAAGTGACTGAGCACACACGCAGGTAGGTGAGAGATGCTCTCTTTCTTGATCCAGGTGGTGGTTCCATGGTTGTCTTCATATGAAAAACTTGTTTATCTGTACATGTAAGATTAATGCACTTCACAAGTGCACTGCACTTCATTATGTCTCAATTAAAGGTATTTTAAAAAATAAAAAAAATTCATGGCACCTGGAGGAATACCTTCCCACTTGCATTGGCACCCTGGGCAGACCCAGATCTGGGGGCTTCCCTCTGATTCAAGGAAGCAACTTAGAGAGGGGTGGTTCTGAAGGGGTCCATCCGAAGAGGCAGCATCTCAGGAAGGACTGAGCCCTTCCCACTCTGCCCTCGGACTCAAAGGGCCTTTGGTGGTTAAGACCCAGGATCACATGGGCTTGGGAGTCAGAGTGCCTGGGCTAGAACCCCAGCTCCACCATTTACATCAGCTAAGGTTAGGGCTAAGGTTAAGGCTCTATGACTGTGAGCAAGCTATTCAACATCTCCAAAGCCTCAGTTTTCTCATCTGTACAATGGGTATAGTAAGGACCTGCAGCTCACAGGGTTGCCATGGAGATTAAAGGAGATGTGAAATCTAAGCATTCAGCAGATGCTGGGCTCACATGCCCTGCCCTCTCTCAGCAGACATGCATCTACCCCATCACTGGTCTCCCTATTTCCAGCCTTGCCCCCCAACAACTCACTCTCCACAAAGCAGCTAGAGTGAGCATCTATCCGGTACAAAGTACAGCAATCCAAAACCTTCACTGTGACTTACAAGGCCCTAGAGGACTGACATCACCTCCTCCATCTTTATCTCATGATGCTCCCAAGCCAGGTATTCCTCTTTGTCTCCCCAGAACAACACAACATCAAGAGCGGCAACAACACTAACACATCTGAGACTGTTCCCACCTCAGGACTTCGAGTTTGCTATTCTAGGACCTCTGTTTGCATGACTGGTTCCTCCACTTCCTCCAGGTCTCAGCTCCTGTGTCACCTCCTGAGACAGGCCCTTCCTGACCCCTCCCCTGACTTAATGTAGCCTCCCCCTCCCCACTCACTGTCCATCAGATCTCTTGTTTCTTTTTTACCATAGTATTTCCCGTCTTCTGGAATAATTTGATTTATTTCTTTGTTTAGTAGCCTTAAGACTGTCTGTCCAGGGACTACCTCTTGCTCACCTCGGTACCTCCAGCACCCAGAAGTGCTTCATACAGAAAAAGTTCTCACCGTATTATGTTGAACGAATGAAAAAAAATAACCATCAGCTGATGTTATTTTTGTCATCATTATCATCTAATTCATGATGATGTATTAATCTAAATTTAATTCATCATCTAAATCATGATTACATCATTTCCAAAGTATTTTCACATTTTTTCTCTTACTGGTGGAACTTGGAAAGGGTAGGACTATCCCCCATTTCACAGACATGGAAACCGAGGCCCCGGGACTATCCCCCATTTCACAGACATGGAAACCGAGGCCCCAGGTCACGTAGTTCAGAAGTGGAGTAACCACAATTCTTTCCCTTGTACCTTTAGGAGCAGTCACAAGCGAAGGAGGGAGGCTACCATTAAGTGCGTCTACCACCCCTGGCCTTTTCGCTTCCCCTTTGTCTGATTAATTGCAGCCTGAAAATAAAGGATCCAGATGCCTCCCTCCTGCTCCTTCCCCTCCTTCTATTGTTTTGTAGTTCTTTTCCGGTCCAGGACTCAGTTAAGAGTTTGGCTGGTATGACCATGACCACAAACTTCCTGTGTTTATCCTGCCACTCAGAAATCATAGATGGAGCAGTCAACTGGGCTCCAGGTCTGTGTTGGGCACTGGGTGATGCTACGGCAGAAAGCACAGCGGCATGATTAGTCCCCGATGCCCAAGGATCCCTGGAGTCCAGATGCCTAGCTTTGGGAGAGATGGATTCCAGATGATCTTTTCCCAGGCTTCCATCATACAGATGGCTGACACCTATGGAGCAAACATCCAGATAATCGAAGGAATTTCCGGTTGACTCCCAGAGGCTGGCGCCACAGAGCAGGGACTCACTCAGGGTGGTGGGAAAGGGGGGCTATTGGCCGTGGCTGGTGGCTAGTAACAGCCTAGGAGCCCCTGATTCATGGCAGGGAGTTTACGATGGTCAGACCCCAGTGCTTTACTGGGAAGAACTGACTCATGATGGGATTTGAGGCAATTCCACATCCATCATCCCATGCCATCTTCATTAGAAGCCTGAAGCATAAAAGCATCTTAACTTTGGAGATGAAGAAGTTGAAACTCAAAGAGGTCAACTTTCGCAGAACCACAGGGTACTTATTGCCATCTGGAATAATTTTATTTATTTCTGTGTTTAACTGCCTTAAGGCTGTTCCCCGCCTGGGTGGTGAGCTCCATCAGGCCACAAACTGTGTTCATCTTGCTTACCTCCAGCAGCAGAGCAGTGCCTAGCACAGAAGAAGTGCTCATGATATTTGGTGGAATGAATGAAGGAATAAGTGCAGACTGATGTTACGTTTATCATTGTCGGCATTGAGTTTTATGACAATGACTTACAATTCACTGTTTCAAATTTATTTTACCTTTTTTCTATATTGATTACATTGTGAAGCTGCATTGATTTTTATTGAGCACCTACACTGTGCTGGGCTTTGGAGATATGAGAGCAGTCACTCTCTTCACTCTCCTGAATCTTACAACATGTTAGCATGGAGAAGAGCTGGAGCTTGAACCCACATCTGTACAGCTTGCGTTTTCATTAGGTAGGCTGTTTCTTGTTTCAACAAAGGAGTGCTTTGTCGCTCAGCTGTGTCTGGCTCTTTGCGACCCCATGGACTGCAGCCCACCAGCCTCCTCTTTCCATGGGGATTCTCCAGGCAAGAACACTGGACTGGGTTGCCATGCCCTCCTCCAGAGGATCTTCCCAACCCAGGGATCAAATCCAGGTCTCCCCCATTGCAGGCGGATTCTTTACTGACTGAGCCACCAGGGAAGCCCCAGTAAAGGAGGGATGAAGAAATTAGTTCAAAAGGGAGAGAAAGGCTTTCTGTTGTAAAGCAGTGAAACTCTCAGGGGTTAGAGAGAAAAGCCTCATGTCTTGGCTGGGGTTGCTGACCTGGGATTGATTCTGGGGGCCAGGGTACAGCAGTCAGTGGCTGCTCCCCCATCTCTGACTTTTCAAAATAGGGGAGTCATCTGATCCAATATTCCTTCCCACCCTTGAAAGAGCAGCTGGGAGGTGGCACTGCTCAGCCCAAACGAAAGGTAAAAAGTGGGATTGCAGGAACCCCGAAGGTCAGTGGAATAAGAACCTGGATATGGAGGTACCCTGCTCCATTTGGGGAATCCCAAATGGGGGTTCCACGATCCCCTACCAGGCTCACCACTGGGGCGATGGGTTTTCAGCTTGGAATCTTAAATGCCACCCATTTCTGGTTCCTAGATTTCCCAGTTGTGTCACTTGCTTATAAACCTCCTCCTGGCCACAGCATCTTCAAGAATGCAGATAGTTCTATGGAAATGGCTTGCTCACACTTAACATGTCAAAGCTGACAAGACCCTTATGGTCAGTCTAGTTGAGTCGGTTCCCTGTATCCCTGATGGGAAACGAGTCCCACAGTTCATTGGAGGTGAGCTAGGACAGTAATTAGACGCCCCCACGCCCAGCTCCACTGTTCTTTGCTCTTCAACGTGGGTATACGTCCCCTTCGATGGCTCTGTCTTTCTTTCTCTGACATTTTCGCTCAAACGTATCAATCTGTGTCAACCACATATCGCTCCTTAGGGCATTAATTGCTGAGTTGCTTGTGTAGCAGACCTAGTAGAGAAGAACCACAGTTTGTTTAGCCAAGTTCTATTGCGAGGCCTGCAGAGTGTTTCCTTTCTAGAAGCATCATCGGTGCCGTTGTTTTTGTAACTCCCTGATGGGTTCTCCCCAGAGAAGCTAAGAACAGCCTAGCTTCTAAAGCCTGACCCTCAAGCCCAGGGAAGCCTACAGATCTGGCTAATCTGAGCCTTCTGCACACCAGTACCCCACCTCGGGTCCCTGCCCCACCCCTTCCCTTGAGGGAGAAGGAAGTGCTCTTTAAGGCTTTAGGAGGAGGTCACCCAGCTCAGGAAAATGAGGCGGGTACAGCGGGCAGTGTTCACACACACAGCCTTTGGAATCAGGCCGGGTGGACTGGGCAAATAACTTTTCCTCTCTGAAACCTGGCTTCCCCATCCCTAAGCCTGGGAGAGTAGGAAACACGCCTTGTAGGGTTGCATGAGGATTCGATAAAATCATCTGTGTCAAGAGCTTATCAGAGCATCTGGAAAATATTACACATCTCTAAAGTTGCTAGCTCTCACTGTTGTAATGTTTTATTCCATTTTTTTTCCCCCTTTTACTGGAGCTACAAGACTGCAACTTGCTTTGTTATCTCTGGGGGCCGTGCCTAATCCAGGCTATTGTTTCAGGAGGCTGCACAAATCTGCTTAAATTATGTATTGGGGTTGCACGTTGAATGCTTGCTGCAATTTGAGTGTGTGAAGAAAATGTAATTGCTTTGTCTGTAGCTGAATCTGGTCTTCCTTAGGACTTCCATTCCAACTTCTCCCACCCCCCAGCACTGGCAGAAAACAAAACAAAAGCACAATTAAGCTTTACCCATGCTGTGGTTTGAAATGTGCCCCCCACATTCCTGTGTTGAACTCCTGACACCCAGTACTTTAAAATGTGACCTGCTTTGGGAACAGAGCTTTCACAGAGGTGAGAAAGTTAAAACCAGGTCATCGGGCTGGGGCCTGATCCAGTTTGACTGGTGTCCTCATAGAAAGGGGGAAGTTTGAACACAGACACGTACAGAGAAAAGACGACATGGAGAGACACGGGAATCGGCCACATGCAAGCCAAGGAGAGAGGCGGGGGGAAGACGCTCCCCTCCAGGCTCTCTGCAGGAACCAGCCCCACTGACACCTTGATCCTGGACTTCCAGACCCCAGAATTGTGGGACAGTGTTTTTCCTTGTTTAAGCTGCTCTATCTGTGGTATTTTGTTACAGAGGCTCTAGCAAACTAATCTAACTCCGTTTTGACATTTTAGTCCAAACGATCTTCATACAGGCTCCGGAGGTTAAGTGTCCTCTTGCTTGTCTCCTGCAGTGGTTTTGGGCCTGTGGAGGGTAGGGCTTGGTCTGATGGTCCCAGGGGAGCATGGGGGAGTCTGGAGTTCCTGAGGGTTCTCTGCCCCAGTGCATGTGAAGGAATGTCTCCACTTCCCCTGGTCCTGCACGTGTGCCTGTAAGACCATGGAAAGAGGATTTTGCCCTGGGCTTGGGTGATCAGTTTCCTGCCCTGGCTCCCCTGAATATAAACCCCAGCACCCCTACTCTGCCCTCCTCCCAGGTGGGACTGAGATGAAGCATCCTAGCTTGTGAGAAGGTCACTGCCCCTGCCCCATATCCACAGCACACGAGAACCGAGGGCATCGAGAAAGCCAGCGAGACCAGGCTGTGATCTGGAGGCCACCCACTGTCCTCTGTGGACCTGGGGCAAAGCTGCAAGGAGGAAGCAAGCCAGTACCTGGGCAGTCCTCTCGCCTGCACCCCCTCCCCTTCTTCTGCCTCCTGGTTCTTGAAAAGCAGTAGCTTTTCTTTTCCTCTCCCTGTGCTCTATTCTCCTATTATCTGGTGGTAAGCCTTGGAGTTGTTGCAGGAAGTGGGTCTGCTCCTTGCCCTGGCAGAATCCAGGAGCTGGGCTTTCTTTTGTGCTAAAAAGAGAGAATAAAGGAAGGTGGGAAATCCTCCCTCAAGACAGCAGCCTGCCTTTAGTCCACAGTCCGGCTGCAAATCGCATTGCACACATCAGAGCAGATATCGCATCATTCTTCCTCTTATGTAACAGGTCCAGCTCTCCTCCCATACACACAGACTCCTGGGGCCGACTGGACAAAGACCTTGTATTTGCAGCACTAGTTAAAAAAGCTCCTTCATCATTTGCAGAAGAGCCATCTATTACCAACACTTCTAACCCCCCCACCCCCGCTGCACCACACAGCGTGGCATGCAGAATCTTAATTCCCCAACCGAGGATGGAACCCGTGCCCCAGGAAATCCTGCAGTGGAAGTACAGAGTCCTAACCACTGGACTGCCAGGGAATTCCCCCTTCTTGACTCTATCTACTGCTCCCAACAGTGTTTGGGTCTTAAGAATCGGAGTGAAAAAGTCATAACGATCACTATTAAGATCATGACTAACAATCTTCAGCAGTTAATGATAATTACTCTACATTTCACATTTGCAGGAGGAATGCAGGCTCACAGGGGCAAAGTCTCTTGCCCAAGGTGATTGGGCTGTGAAGAGGATGTAGTGATTGGGAGCTGAACCCCCTTCCCCCCTAGTCCGGCCTAACTTCCAGCTGTTTATCCTTGCACTATGAGGACTGCATCCTTGCAGCCCAGGAGGGTTTGGCATTGCTGTAATCAATGCACAGTCGTACATGATTTTTCTGCCCACTTAGGTGGAATTGCTTCCCAGATTTCTGAGACCTGGGAATCAGCCAGTGACAGGGCTGGGAAAGCTCTGTGGAGAGGACGGTGCTTCGTGAGATCACCTAGGGTTCCTATTGCATCTGTAATAGGATTAACACCGCCCGGAACCCTGGGCGTCTGTTCTCCCTTCCTGCACTGTGTCCCCTGGGTCAGAGGGTTGCCAGGGATTAGAAACCCAGCCTGCATTTTTGGAGGCCACAAGAACAGATGCTCAAGACACTGCTCCCAGTGTCTTGTATACAGTGCTGTTTGCAGGCTGTCATTCTGCCTTAAAGGGGGCTTTCACCTGCCCGGCCTCGCTGCACCCTGAACGTTCACTGGGATGGGGTGACGAGCCCTGCTTTTAATGAGGAGAAACTAGATGCTCAGAGAGGTTAAGACATGTGCCCAATCAACACAGCTAAGGAATGGCAGTGCCAAGAGGCCGGGACACGGAGGCTGCCAAGCTCTTGTGCTCGGCAACAATTTTTTTTTTTTTTAACCATTTTTAAAGTCTTTATGGAATTGGTTGCAATACTGTTTCTGTTTTGGTTTTTTGGCCATGAGGCATGTGGGATCTTTGCTCCCTGACCAGGGATTGAACCCTCATCCCCTGCATTGTTAGGCGAAGTCTTATCCACTTGACCACCAGGGAAGTTCCCTCAGCATCAAACTTGATGACCCTGGCCACCAAGTGCCCTCTACACTTCATGCCTCAGTGTTTTGGGCTTTGCTTTCATGTGCAAAGTGGAGCGGCACTGCAGGTTCTGAAATGAAGTGCTAAATCTGAAGGCAAGAGACTCATGCTGGAGTCATACCGCTGTCATGGGGTCTCTGTGTAACTTTGACAGTCATGCTCCCTTTCTGGGTCTCAGCCTTACTTTTTGAAAAAATCGGGAAGGGGAAGGAGATGGGTTTTGACAAGAGTAAACTTATCAGAAGTTAGCATATAACAAGCACCTACTATGTACCAGTTACTTAAGACACACATCACTTCATCGACTCCTCCCCAAACTAGCATGGCTGCATACATTTTCTGCTCTGCATGTGTGCTCGGAGTCCGACTCTTTGCAACCCCATGGGCTGTCGCCCACCAGGGCCCTCTGTCCATGGAATTTCCCAGGCAAGAATACTGGAGTGGGTTGACATTTCCTACTCCAGGGGGTCTCCCTGACTCAGTGAGAGAACTTGAATCTTTGGGGTCTCCTGCATTGGCAGGTGGGTTCTTTATCACTAGCACCACCTGGTTAGGGATGTGTAAACTCAGGGTCTGTGTGTTTCCAGAGCCTTGCTCCTGGCCAGACAACCTGGAAGGACCCTTTAAGCTCTGACATTCCAAGATTCCAGGGAGAGGGTTTAGACAGATCAGGACACAAATTCTGCCTTTGTCACTTCCCAGTCGTGGGACATTCTGGACAACTTATTTCACCTCTCTGAGCCTCAGTTCATCTACAAAATGGGTCAACTGTGTCCACCCCTTGGACTTACTGAGATAATTGGATAGGGAAGTTTGGTGTGCTGCAGTCCATGAGGTTGCAAACAGATGGACACGACTTAGCAACTGAACACACACACACACGCAGATAATTAAATGATATAGTACACAAAAGTCCACCCTCCAGCACATGGTAGATGGTGAATCTTTTTGCCCTTTTCCTACCCACACTCATGGAATGTTGGAGAGGCATCTAAGTGGGGATGTTGGAAGGTCTCTTCTCTCCGCAGCAAAAATCCTTTCCCTCCCTCCTTCCCTTCTGTTCTGCTCTACCACACTCAAGTTCCAGCAGCTGTGCTTAATTGGATTTAACTTAATAGTTTTATTGATGCCTTTTGGTTCGGGGCACGAAGAGGCCTCTGGGTAATTTGCACATTTTTAACAAACCCAATAAAGAGCTGATAAGCATAAACAAGTCCATTTTAATTGGATTAAGGAGAGGCTTGCCTTGGGGACTGCAACCTTCAGAGGAGGTGGAGAAAAAGAGGGCTTTCGGAGATTTCAGATTTTCTGCTTCCTTGGACCTCCAAAGTGCTCTGCACAAGGCACTGGTTTCTTTCTGATCACCAGCATTCTGGAGTATTCACGTCCATGTCTTGCTTGCTACTTGGGATGGCAGCATCTTTCCCCCCCCTCCGCCTTCCTTTCCCACCTGCTTTCACTCTTCATGTGAGAAGTGGTTCAGCCCTCTGGGCCTTTGTTCTTAGATCCACCAAAGTTCGAGTCCTGGCCCTGACTCTTGCTTGCGTCTCTTGAACAATTAAGTGATCATCTAAGCCTCCGCTTGCTCAGCTGTGAAAGGGGTTCATGGTGGTTTCTAAACCATAGGGTTAGTGTGAGAATCACATGCTGGGAAGCTGCCTGCTTCTGAATAGGTCCAGCAAAATGGCAGCCACTCATAGCAGGGGGAAGGACCACAGTCCTTGTTCTTATGGGGATTCACATGTTTGTGAGTCAGATATTCTCATACTTTTTGTCCGAAGCAACCCCAGCTGATGGAGCAGGGGAGGGTTCTGTCATGTGAATCCTCTCACAAAACTTAACTAGTCAAACAACTAAACTCTCATACCAGCTTCCCAGGTGGCACAGCAGTAAAGAATCTGCCTGCCAGTGCGGGAGAGGCAAGAGGCACGGGTTGGATCCCTGGCTGGGGAAGATTCCCCAGGAGGAGGAAATGACAACACATTCCAGTATTCTTGCCTTGGAGAATTCCATGGACAGAGGAGCCTGGAGGACTTCAGGCCATGGGGTTGAAGAGTCAGATATGACTGAGCTCAAGCCCTAAAAACTCCATTATACTCCTGGAGGGAGTACATAATGGTGTTGACTCTTTGGAAAAGGTTGGCAGTTTCTTTTATTAAACATATGTGTATCTTGTAACCTGGCAGCAATTCCACTCCTAGGTATCTGCTCAAGAGATTGAGAATGTTATACTCACACAAAGACCCACAAGTGAACATTTGTAGTACTGAATTGGCCAAAAAGTTCATTTGGGTTTTCTGTAACATCATATGGAAAAACCTGAGTGAACGTTTTGGCCAACCAAATAGCTTTATTGATAATAACCAAAAACTGGGAAGAAGTCAAATTGCTATCAATTGGTGAATAGGTTAAAAAAAAAGATGTGGTATGTCCATACAATGGAGTACTACTCAGCAGTGAAAAGGAACGAACTCTTTATATATGCAACAACCAGGATAAATCTCAAAAGTCTTACATTAGCTAAAAGAAGAAGATCAATATGATTCCATTTACATGAAATCCTGGAAAACTATGATAGAAAAAAGACTGGTGGTTGCTAGAGGCTATGGAGGCTATGGTGGTGGAGGAAAGGAATCAACTGCAAAAGGCATCAAAGAATTTTGGGGAGAAATGATAACGTTCCAGGGCTTCCCAGGTGGCTCAGGGGACGCAGAAGATGCAGGTTCGATCCCTGGGTCAGGGAGATCCCCTGGGGGAGGGCATGGCAACCTGTTCCAGTATTCTTGCCTAGAGAATCCCATGGACAGAGGCGCCTGGCGGGCTACAGTCCATAGGGTCACAAAGAGTCAGACGTGACTAACAGGACTGAGCACACACACACCATAATGTTCCATAGCAACATGGTGAGGGTGGTGACATGCCTGTGTACCATGGCAGTTAAATTCCATCACATTGTATAAGTGAAACTGGCAAATTTTGTTATATGCAAACTATACTTCAATAAAGCTGATCAAAAAACAAAACATTGAGTTTTCCACAGCAGAGGAAATACTGACATGGACAACAATAATAATTACATCCCCTACAGTGGGTCAGGCACTCCATATACACAGGTCTCATTTTCCAGATCAGAAAACCGATGCTCAAGAGCACAAACCTTCATTTCTAAGGCCGCACTCCTGGGAAGTGGCAGAGCTTGGACTTGAACCCGGGAAGGTGAAGGTACTTCATGCAGGTTCCGAGACCTATGAGCTGGCCACCCTGTGGCTTGGGAATCTGGACGTTTGCTTGGGAAAGATGCAGTCCTAACACCTGCGGGGCTCCTGGTTTCTCCCTGGGGATTAGCTAACAATTATCGTATCCATGCATCTAATGAGGTAGAAAGCAACCTCTGATAACAATGATTAGTGCTGAAGCAGTGTTCTTTAACATTAGCTTGCTTTGAAGGCATGTTTAGTAATTAAACACTTCCCACAGCCCTACAAGGCGAGAGAAGAGTAAATGGCTGGCTTTCAAGGACAGCAATCAAGGGGAGAAAGAGGGTGTGAATTTCCCTAGGCTGAGCTCCTGCCAGCCCACCATCAGGACCCTGTGGCCTTAGTCCATTCAGCCCATCAGCACACAAAGAAAGGGCGTGTGGAGGATGACTGTTCTCAGAATGGTAGGTTTGACATCAGGGAACATAGGTGTGAAACATGACTTGGGGCCAGGCTCCTCCTTCTCCAGGCCTTGTTCCCCAGCGGGCTGGCTTGTATGATTCTAAGTTGTCCTGTCCCAGGGATGACTGGGTCCTCAGGGGATCGCCCAGTGCAGCAATCCTGGTTTTATGGAGGGGGAAACTGGGAAGTCCAAGATCAAGGTGTTGGCGGGTTTGGTGGTACCTGTTGAGAACCCAGTTCCTGGTCTGCACATGGCTGCCTTCTTGCTGTGTCCTCACAGAGAAAGAGACCTACTGCCTCTTCTTTTTATAATGACCCAAAATCCCACCGACAGATGCGCCTGGCAGGCTACAGTGAGTGCGTGTGTGTGTGCGTGCGTGCTCAGTTGCTTCAGTCATGTCTGACTCTTTGCGACCCCATGGACTGTCACCTGCCAGGCTCTCTGTCCATGGGGTTTTCCTGGCAAGAATACTGGAGTGGGTTGCCATTTCCTTCTCCAGGTCATAGTGATGATACTGAAGATAATACCTTTGTGCTTTCCAAGCCCCGCCTGCCCCATCCCCACTGTATATAGAGTACTGGGCCCAGTACTTCTATTCCATGATCATCTCCATTTTAGAGATGAGGAAACTAAAGCTCAGAGATGTTTGGCAGCTGGTCCCAAGTCACACAGCTGAGTTTAGTCAGTCTAGTGTGATGCTGAAGGAACTCCCCACTCATTTCCCTGAATGGGTGAGTGAATGAATGAATGAGCAGAGCCCCTTCTATTATATTACACCAGGGTCTGCCAGCATTGACATTATTGGATATTCTAGGTCAGGTCATTCTTGGCTGTGGCGGCTGTTCCGTGTTTTGTAGGATTTTGAGCTATGTCCCTGGCCTCCACTCGCTAGAGGTAAGTAACACCTCCCCCTCCCCAGGCTGTGGAAACCAAGGACATCTCCAGATATTGCTAGATATCCCTACGGGAAGATCCCTCCTGACTGAGAACCACTGTATTAGAGACTGGGATTTCACTTCTGATTCTGATTGAAGATAGGGTTCTGCTGCCCTAATTTGGAAGCCACTGGATTAGATGATTTATTTATTTCCTAGTTTAGGTCTCAAAGAGGCTAAATGCTCCTTGAAACTCTTTGCAAAACTCTGCATGTGTGGGTGTATGTGCGGCTCACCTTTTCCTGGGGAGACAGTTCATGGCCTCCATGAGACCAAGAAGCCCGTCTGAAACCCCCTTTCCAGTCTGAGGAGTGGACCTGTGAGGTCTTAAGCTCCTCTTTGTTCTTTCTTCTGCCCCGCCCCCCCATCCCCTCTGCCAAACTTTGCTCCTCCATCAAGAAAGGGTCTCAAGGCCATTTCTTCACCTCCGGCACAGTCTGTTCTGAGGAAGACACTGTCACCCTGCCTCTATTGTCTGGGAGGAATGGCAGTAAAAGAGAATGGGACGGACTTCACAGAGAATCACTGAGCTGTGGAGTAAGAGATTATTGCTTGGTAGTTGCCATGGGAACCTATAAACCACCTTGCTGCTAAGAAGCCAGAGCTGCTTGGAGCACCAGCTCCTGGCCTTGTCTCTACCTCCTCTTTACCCCAGGGGTCCTTGGCCCCAGAAAGGCCAGTCCTTTGCAGTTTTTTTTTCATCCCTCATCTCCCGCTGCAGCAATCTTCTCTGTGTTGACTTGCTAGGGTCACCCTTACCTTCTGGGTTCTTGGATTGTTTCTCCCCACTGGGATACAGCATCGTGGCTAAACATATGGATTCAGGAGCTAGACTGCCTGCCTGAATTCAAAGCCTAGATCCAATCATTTCCCAGTTGTGTGACACTGGGCGAATTACTTAACCTCTCTGAACCCCAGTTTCCCTCAGTATAAAGTGGGGAGACTGTGTCCCTGCCTCCAAGAGTTCTGGTGACGACTCAGTGGCGTTATACATATGAAGCTCCTAGCACAGTGCTCAGTATATAATTAGTACTCTGGGCTTCCCTGGTGGCTCAGCGGTAAAGAATCCACCTGCCAATGTAAGAGATGCAGGTTTGATCCTTGGGTCAGGAAGATTCCTTGGAGAAGGAAATGGCAACCTATTCCAGTATTCTTGCCTGGGAAATCTCTCGGACAGAGGAGCCTGTTGGGCTACAGTCCATGGGGTTGCAAAAGAGTCAGACACAACGTAGCAACTGAACAACAACAAATATTAGCTACTTAATCACTGTGAGTGGTTTCTCATTTCCCCATCTTCTGGGCCATTGTTTGGGCAGTAGTGGGACGCTTCTTCTAGCTACTCACCCCAAAGTCTGTGATGACTGAGAGGCTGGTGGATGGTGTTCAATGCAACTGACACATCCATTCTTCCACTGGGTCAACATTTGCTCGTCACCTAGTCTGGGCCAGGAAGTGTGTTGAAATCCAGAGTCAAGGTTCCTGCCCTAACAGAGCTCATGCCCTGAGCTCTGAGAGAGACACCTGTACCAGATTACTGAAGAGAGCACAAGAATGGCCACGTCCAGAGTTGTGATCGATCAGGTTAGAGGAGGAGCTGAACTTGGCCTTTGGGATCAGGGGAGGCTGCCTGGAGGAGGAAGAGCCTGAGTTGAGTCTTAAGGAGGCTTTCCAGATAGAGGGGGACAGTGCGAATCAAGGCATGGAAGAGACCAGAAGCAGCACACGTGTGCCTCTGTGCTTTGGGCACTGGTGTGCTGGTAAACACCTAACGACTGGCTCTCTAAACAAAACCAGAAAGACACTCACCTGCTCTGTAGCAGTTGTCGATTTCCATGGTGTAAATATTCTCACCATGGCCAATTTCAAGCTACGGATGTGATGTCACTGAATGTGAGTTTGGGAGCCTGTGTAAGTGGGCTGCACTACACCATCGGCTTTAGGGGCTCAGGCTGGGGGTGAGAGAACAGAAAATCAGTTCAGTGATGCTGGAGAGAAAATTCAGGGCCGCCAAGGGCCTGCTCTGGCTGATGACTTGTGGTTTTTCTCTGAAGATCCTTTAACAGTCCTCAATTCACTCATTCAGAAAATCACCAAGCGCTTCCGTTGCACTTGTGTGCCGGGCACTGTGCTAGTGCAGGGGTCATGCCTTGAGGTCAGTGATTAAGACTCTGTCCGTCCACGGTAGGGGGCTTGAGTTCGATCCTTGACTGGGGAACTAAGATCCCGCATGCCACACTGCACGGTCAAAAAAAAAAAACCTACTACCGTGGCACATAGATCGGGGCCAGTGATTACCAACAAGGCAACTGTAAATACAACTTTTGCTCCCAGTAAGCCCTGCAGATCCTCTCGTCCATGCCTGAACTCTTATGTTTTGGGAAATTTGATCCTTATCCCAAGTCTGGGATAAGGCATGGGCGTTTCACATTTTGGAACCCCAGGGGACTCTATGGGTCAGGTGCCTAACCCAGGTCTCAGAAGAAAATCTGACCCCTAAATCGCCTCCCCTTCCCTCTTAGCCCCCATTTTTCAGGACACACACACACACACACACACACACGTCTCCACTAAGATCAATCCCCTCTCTCACGTCTGGCAGACTGTTCACTCCCCATAATTGTTTAGCAAAAGAATCCAGAACACACAAAAATCATTTTGTTGTGACACGTTCCGTCCTATAATGACTGTTCTTTTCAATTAGCTGTCAGAGACCAGAAATAGAGACGCGTGGTCCCGCTCAGGTAAATCACCACCATGGTTGGAAGTGGGTTTAAGGCAGCCCGGGTGTGGGGGTGTGGATGGAGGGGATAGATATTCCGTCATCTCTTCACTCCTTGATGTTCTGCCAGTTTGTTCTCATTTCCATGTCCCCCCCTCCCCGACCCTTGCCTGCTGGCAGATTGCAGACTGTAAATTTGAGGGGAAATAGTAAATGTGCAAACATGATAAATAAACATGTTGCTTTTGTGGGGACGGATATTATTATCATCCAGATTTATAGCTCTCCACGCCTGCACGCTTTATTGCATTTGGGGAAAAAATGGAGGGAGGTGTTGGTGTTACATTGATCAACTTTCTGCCTTTCACCCCCGTCACCCGCTCTGAGTCATTTAAATATCAGCCTAAACTGGGGACACAGTCTGTGTCCCTGGGAGTGGATGTGTCTTGACAGGTGTTTTCTTTGGGGACAGTTATTTATAGCTGCAAAAGCTATCACCCCGTAGGGGGGTTCTGCTTCCTCCCTCCCCCTTTTTTAGTTTCTCTAAAATTGAACGTCTATTTTGTTTTCCCAGTAGGAAACACTGCCCAATCGATGATTTAAAATCTCTCTTCCTGTTTTCTCTTTTCTCTCTCTCCCTGTCTCTTCCTGTCTCTTTATATTCTGCCCTGTTCTGTCTCCCATCTTTGGGACAGGTTCTGGGTCCTTCCCAGGTTCCAATCCAAGGGTCATCACCAACTTTTGTGCCACACGATCCAATGACGTGCCATCCCTGAGCCTCTCAAACCACCCTTGGGGCTGTGCTTTTTCCTCCGGGCTCCTTGTTGCCAGTTTATAGGGTGAATCATGTGAGATATTTCTCTGTCTGTTTCCACCTCCCCTCCCCCGATGTCACCCCAGCTGGATGGTGCACTCTTGGGGACAAGAAGCTTACCATTCCCCCTCCCCCACCTGCTCCTCTGCCCTCTGTTCTGCACCTCAAAAGCCCTCCTTCTGAAGATGCTCAGGCAGAATCTTGGTGTCCCTTTGTCTGCCCCCCGCCCCCCATGTATCCAGTCTGTCCCCAGGTTCTGTGGACTGCTTCCCTAGCTGTCTCCACTCTGCCTCTGACCCCACAGCCCCTCCACCTCTCATAGTTTTGAATGTCCCTAAAGTGCTTATCTCTGACCACTGTCCCCTCTCAAGAGGACCCATACAGCAGTGTCTTTACTGACTTCCTCATCCCAGGCTTGTCCCCCATCCTCTCGGTACTTACTGTCATAGCTAAGGGACGGGGCAGTGGAGCGCGTGCCTGCAGCTTCTGTTGCTAAGGAAACCACTTCCTTGGTTACCGGGCCGGGTAGCATTTGTCTCACTGTGTCTGGATCCCAAGGAGTCGCCCCCACTCTCCAGGAAGATGAGGGGGAGGATGGAGGACAGGACAACAGAGGTGGAGAGGGAGAGAGAGAGAGGGAGCAAGAGACAGGCAAAGACAGAGACTGAGAGACGCAGAGACGCATGGACAAAGAGAAGCAGAAATCAAAACAAAGAGAATGCAGTCAGAGACTGGTTCAGGGATGGGGGCAGGGAGGAAGAGACAGAGAGGAGAAAGACGAAAAGAGGTTTAATGTGCATCTCGAGGAAATAAAAAAGACCACAAAGAGAGAAATTGAGAGCAGAAGGCAAGCGTAATAAGGAAAAACAGTGAGGGGGGCAGGGATGAGGAGAAAGCACACCAGTGCAAGAGAGACGGGGAGGGAAGGAAAGGAGCTGGTTCCTGAAGGACCTTGCCCCTGGCAACCCCTTGGCCTCCCCACCCTTTCCTCCTGCCCACACTGTCTACCAGGGATGTTTGTAGCAGCCTCGGGGTTCCTGGAGAAATCAGGAGGCAACCCCCACCGTCAGCAGATGCAGGCCCTGATGCTTCTCCTTGGGTCCCGGAGCCACAACGCGCTGGGGGAGACAGCGGGGTGGGAACCCGGGGTCCCAGCTTGCAGGCCGGGCATGTCCCGGGCCCTGGGGACCGCTGGACCACCAAGCTCTCCTTCCTCCCCAAGGGTCGGGCTTTGGAGAAGGGGGCACACAGATGCACCAGACATGGGGCGGTCATCACGCCAGCTGGTGGGGTGCAGTCTCCCCACACAGAAGGGTGGCTGAACACAGAGGCAGAGACAGTTCTGCACACCAAGACACACAGTTCTTTACAGCCTCACAGACACAAGAGCAATGACGCACCCAGAACATTCCTGTCTCACACACACATACACACACACAGAGCAGAAAAAACATCCTATTTGTGACCTTGCCTTACATGACACTCCATCACGTGGTAGAATTATCAACAAAACTTGCTTTTAATGATGGTGTTGACCTGAGGAGTCTTCAGATAGAGGCTGGTGGCCTGAAGAGACCACCGGCAAAGAAATGGCTCAGGTCTTGGACCCAGAGTCTCCCAGAGAGAGAGCTGACCTCTTACAGGGCGGGGAGGCCAAACCCTCTGATGCTTCGAGAAAGAAGACTAGAAATTTGCCTGGGGGAAAGAAATTTGGTACAAAATACATTCAGAGCCCCCTGGCCAGGCCCTGGGGTGGCCCGAATCCTAAAGATGAAAGGCTCAGGGACGAGGACAATGGGTCCGATCCCCCAGCCCTTCTCTTTGTGTGGCCGGGTTCCAAGGGGGTGGAATGTATGAGTCATATTCCTCTTAGAAAAATATATCTCTTTACACTTGCCTTCTCCATCGTCTCTTGGCTATTTGGGAATGAGCATTTACCTGCACCCCAAGGCTTCAGAGGGAGCTGCTTGGGGGGGTTGTTCCAGACAGAACAGCAAGGAGCTGTGACCTATGGCTTTTGCATCTACATGGTGGGGGTTGGTGGTGCAGGTATGCAGGTGTGGGCAGGATGCGAAACCACGGGTACCCAAGGTGAGGGGAGAGAGGGAATCCTGGAACTTGATGCTTTCTAAGACAGATGATCAGCCACCCAGTCTTTTGGTTGGACATCTCAGCATCGAAAGAGCAGCGTCTGTACAGATATGAAGAACCATCCCATCACCCCTTTCCTTAAAGGGCCCCCCTGGACTATGACCAAAGGTGGGTCGCTGGTCTGGGAAGGTTGTGGGGCTCTCTCTCGCTCACAGGTCACATGATTTGGGGCACGCGTGTTCTCCCGCCTGGACAGCAGAGGACCCGCTGGTAGGGGTTGGAAGGGCAGTGTCAGATCAATGCGTGGGACCCCACGGTGGAGAGAGGTGTCACCCCTGGAAGCGGGTCATCTCCTGGATACAGCGGGCGAGGAAAGGGCAGAATCCCAGGTCCCGAAGTGGACACGCCACGTGGGGGCTCCGGATGCCTGTGACCCCACCAGGTGGCCCCAGTTAACCTACCCTGAGAGCCAGGGCCTCTCTGACCCACAGAATGTCAGAAACCTAAGCCCACGGAGAAACCTCCCAGCAATCTTCCTGCAGACAGAAGTGGCCCGGATAAATCCTGTCACCGCGCTTCCTGGGTGGGGTAGGATGGGGCTGCTACGAGTGCTCAGCCCAGCACGGGGGCGAGTCTGGGCCATTCCCTTTAGCTCTTGTGCCAGGGTCCTCCACACCCGCAGTGAGGAACCCCGATCTCTGGGACACCCAGGAGCCCTCCTTCCCACAGGTGCGGGGGGCAGGGACACCGGAGACAGAGCAGGGTCCAGGCGGCGGGAACTCCCCAAACCGGCCGCCCCTCCATCTCCAAGGAGTGGGGGGGCGGTTGCGAGTCGGTGGGAGGTGCCTGCACCATCTCTTCCCTTGAGCCTCCTTCGTCATGCGGGAAACTCATCGGAGGCCAACGCTAGGCCAAGGGGATGGTCCCTACCTACATGGGAGAGCGGACTGGCGGGTGGGACTCCCCAGGGGCCCGGAGTGCCCAGGGCCTGCTCGGTCTGGACGGCCCGCCCCCTGCCCCGGTCTGATCATCCATCATCTGGGGTAGTAGTCGTCGGGCACGCCCGTGAGGTTCCTCCCCCGGAGCGCCGCGTCCACCGTCTTGATGTAGGCGGAGATGGTCCTCTGCATGTCCGCAGTGTAGGGGTCGTACTCCAGCTTGCGGAGCCCAGAGCGCTTGAAGTTGCCGTCTTTCTGGCTCTCCACACACAGCAGCCGGTCCTCCCTGACGGCCACACCCAGCAGGCCCACCATGCGGCCCAGCTGGACGAAGAGGTCGCGCTTCAGGTCCTCAAAGTGCACCACCAGCACCTTCTTGCCGAACTTGAGCCAGTCCAGCGTGTGAGTGGCCCACCACGGGGCGTAGTTCCTCACGAACTCCGGCCACTCTGCATGGACAGAGAGGGGAGGCGTGGGCCCGACGTGCGTGTGCTGCATACACACCACCACCACTGCTGAGCCCTGAAACAGCCAGACTTGCCTCCCGCCTCCCGCCTCCCGCCTCCAGGCTGCTGCTTCTACCTAAAACAGTCTTAGTCCTTCCTGCTCTTTGGGGAGACCCAAGACATCTGTCTGGGGCTTATGCCACACCAGGCACAGACATATATAAATCCTTGCTACTCTGTTTCTATATTTTAACAGGCAGGCGTGCTCAGTCCATCAGTTGTGTCCAACTCTTTTTGTGACCCTGCATATGGTAGCCCACCAGGCTCCTCTGTCCACGAGATTTCCAGGCAAGAATACTGCAGTGGGTTGCCATTTCCTTCTCCAGGGAATCTTCCTGACCCAGGGATTGAACCTACATCTCCTGCATCGGCAGGCAAATTATTTACTGCCGAGCCACCTGGGAAGCCCATATTTTAACATGCAGTGATCTTAATATATAATGAGATAAATATACTAATATAGCTATCAATTCACATATTCCTCACCCTGTGAGGCAGGCATCCTTGTTTTCTTCATTTAACAGAAGGGGGGAACTGAGGCACAGAGAGGTTAAGGAACTTGCTCAAGGTCACACAGCGAAAAACTGGCTGAGCTGGGATTTGAAACCAAATAGTCTGGTTTCAAAGTCTGGGCTTTTATCTACCAAATTATCCCATGTAGGAATAGCTATCCTGTGTAGTAACAATTCTTCTCACAGGGTAGTAACAGGGCCTTTGTATAGAGAACTGTAAAAAGCATACAAAGTTTTTAGCATGGTTCCCTGCACCCTGTAGAAGCGCAGTAAATGCTGGTTATCATTACCACTGTGATTTTTCTGTTCTCAGTTGAGGTGCCATCTTCCCTGACTCCCTAGGCTTAGCCAGGTACCTCCTCTGGGCTGAGGCCATGGTTTAAGTCGGATTATTTACAGTGTCAACCCTGAATATTCACTGGAAGGACTGGTACTGAAGCTGAAGCTCCAGTGCTTTGGCCACCTGATACGAAGAGTTGACTCATTGGAAAAGACCCTGATGCTGGGAAAGACTGAGGGCAAGAAAAGAAGGAGGCGGCAGAGGATGAGATGGTTGGATGATATCACTGACTCAATGGGCACGAGTTTGAGCAAACTCAGGGAGATAGTGAAGGACAGGCAAGCCTGGCGTGCGTCAGTCCATGGGTTCACAAAGAGTCAGATACGACTTAGTGACTGAACAACAACAAATTTACATTGTCATCTTGACACCTTTCTATCTGGTTCGCTCTCTCTTTGCTTTTTATTGAAGTATCACACACTGTTCCTCTGTGCTGTTCATTTCCTTGCCGCAGTAAAAGCACAGGATGGATTGTCATGAAGACTGGGAATGTTTGTTTGGGATCTCCTGGCTCCAAAGACAGGCTACAACAGAATGTGGGAAATTCCCTGGAGAAGACCTCAAAGAGACAGCCAGCCAGCTCCTGGAGCTGCTGAAACTGTGCTCAAGGGGAACCCAAGAGAGGGGTCATAAAGGATTCTGGGAACAGAGAAGGGGATTTGCAGCCTCAATTCTGAGCCCCAGCTGGATAGTAGTCAAAGGGTTGGTCCTCAGGAACCCTGAAGGAACCCTCGGGAACCCTGAAGGAACTCTCAGGAACCCTGAAGGAACCCTCGGGAACCCATGACTTCTCACAGGGGCAGTGCCACCCTGCATCTTCCAGAGGAATCTCTTCATTGAATGAGGGTCAGCAAGTTTCCCAAGCTGGGCTGGGGAGCCCAGCTGGTGCTTCATAACTAAATCCTCACCCCTGTTGGATGATGGACACCCCTTATCTCTTAATCATAGTGACTACCCAGAAAGGAAAAGACTACTGTTCATTTGTCACCAGTGAGGAAATGGAGGCTCAGAGAGATGAAGTCATTTGCCCAAGGTCACATAGCTGGGAAGCACCATCCAGACCAGGCCTGCCTGATTCCAGGCCCCCATCTTTCCCAGAAAACAGAAGCCTCACCCCCCACTCCCTCCCACTGCCTTACACCCAGCAGGGGCTTAATAAATGGTTGTTGAACTAAATTGAAATTCCCAGCAGCCAAGTGGCGATGTGATTAAGGGTTCCTCTTTCTTTGCAGAGCACATCAGAATCTGTGGCGAGGCTCCTGCTCCCCCAGCGCCTCCCTGGAACACCATGGCTGCTTGGAAAATATTTATGCTGATGACAGAGGTATTTTTTTTAGCCTTCAAATAGATTATTTACAATGTATCTAGATAATTGGGCCCTTACTGTTATAATGGGTTAAAACCAGATGTATCTGTGTGATTAGGAAAAAATCTAGCATGTGTATAGTCTGTGTTCCTTATTTTGCGGAAGCGTTTCCCCGCTCCTGCATCATCTCACAGCATCCCTGGGGATTCAGAACAACGGCCGCTCCCATGGCAGAAGCCCAGGGGGACAGAGATGACGATTGGTCACCCAGCAGCCCACATATCTGGACTTCCAGGCTTGTGACCATCTCAAGAGGTCCCTGGAGAGTGGGCCTTAGGAAAAGGAAGGGTCCATCTGCATGATGGTCTGCGTCCCCCAGGGGATGGCTCCGGCCTTGGATGCAGTGGGAGGGAGATGTGGATTCCAAACCTCCCTGGGGTGGGAATGTACATTGCTTGAACACCTACTGTGAGCCAGGGGGCTGTGCCAGGCACTTTGCAGGCCCTGTCTTGGGCAGTGCACACAAGAAGCCTGGAGAGGAGGAATTACCAGCTCCTTTATATACACGGGAACAAGGGAGGCTCTGAGACATGCAGCCAACTGCCCCAGCCCACACAGTGGGCATCCGTGGCAGGATTCGAACTTGCATCTATCCCAGACTGAGCCTGGCTCCTGCCCTCCTAGCAAACCCTTTAAGAGCACCTGATCTGCGCATCTCCAGCGTTCTTTGTGCCCCAGATCCTAGTCTACGGTCGCTCGCCTCACCTTCAGGTGTCGTCTAAGATACGGGGTTTGTTCACAGATGACTTTGAAGTCAGATTGCCAGCGTTCAAAACCCAGCTCCTCTTCATATTGGCTGTGTGACCTTGGGACGCCAAGCACTGTCCTTGAGCCTCAGTTTATCCATCTTCACAATGGAAGCCTTGCTAAAACCTCCCCCTGTACAAACGGAACTGGAATAAGACTTGCAGACCCTGCCACCAGACCTGAGACACAGGAAGTGCTGGATAAATGTTGGCCACAATTATTGTCATTTTTTTGGCCGCATGGCATGTGGAATCCTAGATTCCCTGACCAGGGATCAAACTCAACCCCCCTTTAGTGAAAGTGCGAAGCCTTAACCACTGGGCTACCACGTAAGTCCTATGGCTACCATAGTCCTGATGTTGGTACCCAGCATCTCTGAGATGCCCCACGTGGCCAGTCCTTTATGGGCAGCAGATATGTGCTCCCTCCATACCCTTTCTTATAGCAGAGATACCTCACTTGAAGCTCCTGAATGACTTCACTGGAAAGAAGAATAAAAACGAAAAACAAAAGCCCTCAATTAGCTCAGGATTCCCGGTAATTAATGGCTGCCTTCAAATTGGGTAATAAAGGCATGCTACACCACGGACCACTGGTAATGAGTGCTGGTTCCGCCGGAACTGCTCTTCACGTGGGCCTGGCAGGACACGGGCTGACCACTCTCTGCTTCGTCTTGTCGACGGGAGGAACCGGAGCCTGATTAATGGCTTAACTGTATTTAATTCCCCACGGAATCATTAAACATGGTCTCTGTTTCATTAAACAGATCCAGGACAATTCACCTTGTGTAATCATATCACATAAAACTTTGCTTTGGACTCACTCCAGGGAGATCGTAAAATTAACGTTATGGAACCAAAAGCTGGGGGTGGGTGGGTGGAGGGGTGACAGGAGCCTTGACCCAGCTGTAACCGGGAGGGGGTGCGGGCAGGGTGGGGTGGACACGCTCAGCAGGTGGCTGACCTCTGCCCTTAGGTGGGAGTGACCCTCACATTCTAGGCCGATGGTGTCCTGAAGCAACGATTCTCAAACTCTAAAGTGCATGTGGAAGCTTCTGGAAGG
Organism: Bubalus bubalis; assembly: GCF_019923935.1. NCBI lineage: Eukaryota > Metazoa > Chordata > Mammalia > Artiodactyla > Bovidae > Bubalus > Bubalus bubalis. The sequence continues at coordinate 8,046,986 of NC_059173.1, read as the reverse complement.
ACTCTCGTGAAAATGCGAGTTCTGATCCAGGAAGCCTGAGGTGGAACCTGAGAATCTGTGTTCCTAATTCCCAAGTGATACTGATGCTGCTGGAACAAGGACCCTAAAGCACGGGTCTCAAACTCAAGTGCCTCCAGGGGTTGGATGTTAATGAAAATGGGAGGACTGGGCAGAGTGGGGGCCGTGAGGAGGGGGCTCTTTGGGGAAGGCACTCAGGCAGAGCACTTGAAGCCCTGGGTGAGGTCTGGAAGGAAGCACCGTCCCAGACTAACGAGGGGGCCTAGGCCCCCCAGTGCGGGACATGTGTCCCATACTTCCCATCCCCTGCAGCCTCTGGGCTCAGCCTCTCCTGATGTCTCCCTTATCTCTGGTTCTAAAGCTCCCAGTCATCCTGAATAGGGAAGAAGAGGGAAGGTGGCTCCTGGGAATTAGGAATTGCCTTAACCTGAGAGGAGGGGTTATGCCAGAAGAGCGGAACCTTTGAATGCACCAGGTCAGACACACCCCAGGGTAAGAGAGTCTGGTGGCTAATGCCTGGGTTTGAATCTCAGCTCAGTCAACTCCTGGCACCTGAGACACGTGACTCGCTCCCTTCCTGGGATGACTTTCTGCTACCAGTGGTGGCGGCGGCCCTTCTTACCTCCCCAGGGAATTAGAAGACGTAAATGAGATAAAGACTGCTAAGTGCCTGGTCCCATGTGAGCTTCCCAAGTGAGTCCCGAGCTTCTTATTTGGAGCAGTCGGCTTCCTTGGTGGCTCAGGTGGTAAAGAATCGCCTGCAGTGCAGGAGACTCAGGTTTGAGCCCTGGGTCAGGGAGATCCCCTGGATAAGGGAATGGCAACCCACTCCAGCGTTCTTGCCTGGAGAATTCCACGGACAGGGGAGCCTGGTGGGCTACAGTCTACAGGATTGCAAAAGGGTCGTCGGACAAGACTGAGCGACTAATTCTTTCACTTTCAGGATTACTGGGAGGTGGAGAGCTGGGTCTAGTTTTGCCATCACGTGCCTGAGTGATCCTGCCAGGCCCCTATCTCTCTTTGGGCCTCATCTTCCCCACTAACAGTGAAAGTGAAGTCACTCAGTCGTGTCCGACTCTTTGCAACTCTGTGGACTGTCACCTACCAAGCTCCTCAGGCGACAGTCCATGGAGATTTTCAGACAAGAGTACTGGAGTGGGTTGCCATTTCCTTCTCCAGGGGATCTTCCCGACCCAGGGATCAAACCTGGGTCTCCTGCATTGCAGGCAGACTCTTTACCATCTGAGCCACAGGGAGAAGGAATCAATTTGCCTGCCTGCAGACTGCTTTAAAAAATACCGATGTCCAGGCTCCACCCCTGTAGCGGTCCAGTGTGCTGTCTGAGCACTGGGATTTTCCCATGCTCCTCCTAGGATTCAGATGTGCTGGCGGGGATGAGTACCCTTGGGTACAGCAACCTCCTGGGTCCTTTGCCGCTCAGCAAGCAGAGCATCTGCTCCTGGAGCAGGATCCTGCCATTGGCGCCTGAGGGCTTCTCAGCCTGGCCACAAATAATGTTCATTTTTGATTGTTCTACAAATAAATAATTCAGAGACCTCTTTACCCCTTGGGAACAAATGTCACCCACTGAGGGAGTGGGTCGGCAGGGGAAAGGATAGACAAGCCCCCTGAGCAAACTGGGAAGCCAGGGCACACACAGTTGGTCAGGCAGGCCCAAGGGTTTTCATGGATGACATCAGCGCTGAGTGTGATTGGCTGGCTGGGTTAGTGTCATCCTGTCTGCTCTGGTTTTCTCTGGGGAGGGGCTGGGATGTGGAGCAGCTGTCGGGGGCGGGGGGCATGGGGAAGGTTTGGAGGGAGTGGGAAACACCCTCGGGGCTAGAGGCTGCAGCAGCTTGGTTCCTCGAGGCTGAATGAGGCGGGGAGGGCTCACGTTTACAGACCACCTACTCAGCATCAGGGGCTCTGTGTGGGAGGATTTGTGGCCATGGACATTCTGATCAATTCTTTATTGTCGCTCAGTGGTCCCTGGGTTCAAACCCCTGCTCCACCACTTCCGGGAACAGTGCCTTCAACCTCCCTGAACTTAGCTCGCCCCATCCACACACAGGGTTAACTGTGGGAGTTTACAAACACTGAGGAGACTGCCATTACAGTAATGGAGACATGGTGATAACCGATACGGGGGGTTGAGGGGTTTTGACTTTGGAGCTCTCCCCCACTATGATGGGGCCATTGCTCTGCACAGAGACATTCTCCCATTCTGGAATCTACTGAGCACCAGAGATGAACACTAAGCTCAGATCATCTTAATGATGTTCAGCGCTTGGAGACTGACAGTGTGACTTTCCAGCTGTGACCAAGGGCAAGTCAAGTCACTTAACCTCTGCTGGGAGGGTTTATTGGAATGATGCTCACAGGAGCTCACAGATGACCTCATGGCCACTCTGCCACTGACCTGGGTTCAGGTCTCTTGATTCCCAGGAAACGGTGGAACCTGCTTTGAATCAGTGTGGGAAAAAATGAAACTTGCTCAGTCTTGTCCGACTCTTTGTGACCTCATGGACTGGGGCCTCCCAGGCTCCTCTGTCTGAGGGATTCTCCAGGCAAGAATGTTGGAGTGGGCTACCATTTCCTTCTCCAATAGATCCCATTATCAATTACATGAGGGTGTATTGAGTGCTTCTAAAGGGCTGACTTGTTGAGTTTTATTACTTCCACCTTATAAACTGGACAATCCAAGTTCATGGAGGCTGAGGAGCTTTTCCTGGAAGTGGTGGAGTTGGAATTTGAACTCAGGGAGTCTTGCTCCAGAGCCCAACCCCTAACCTCTATGCCGTGATAACAGCCTGGCTCACAGAGGGTGATGCTCGTGGGCTGGGTGGCATATGGGAGGCACACCTTCTCAGCTCTAAGTGGGACCTGGGACCTCACACACGCCCTCAAGGGTGTCCTCCTGGGCCCCGGGGAGGAGACAGCCCTCGCCCCTCGCACTGCCCTTGGCACCCTGGCACCCAGCCCCCGCTCCCAAGTGGTACCTTTGCCCTTCCAGTGGGCGTGGGCAGCGAAGCCAATGTGTCCACCGTACTTGCGGTTGAACTCCGCCATGAGGGCCTTGTAGGGGTTGCGGATGAGCAGGATGGCTGCGTCGAAGGCCTCGATCTCCTTCTGGCCACTCTCATGTGTCTTGATGCAGATGGTCCTCCCACTGCGCCAATGGTCCCGCTCACCTTTGAACCCTTCCCGCAGCCGGGGAGGGGGCCAGGGGATACGGCAGTGAGCTGGGGGAGACAGGAGGCCTGCCCCACCCCATCCCAGGCCACCTCTGGGATCCTTAGATGTTCACTTGTCCACTCATTCAGTCACTCACATGTTTATTGAGCGCCTACTATGTGCCAGGGAGCGGGGGGAGAAAATGACTTGAAAAGCATCCATGGGTCACAGTTCTTGAGAACCAGACTATTCGAATAGTGACATGGATGTAAAGTCACTGCCCTGGTTAGGACTGCAGAAGAGGAGTATTCACACCCAGGTGCCATGATGGGGGCCCTGACGTGATCTGCCTGAGGGTTCCCCTTAGGGCAAAGTCTGCATTTCCACTCCACTGATGCTGGGAATGGCCGTATGGCTTGCTTTGGCCAATGGACTGGGGGCGGAAACGGGTCTTGGCCAATGTCTCAGGACCCAGCACGTTTCTGTTCACTTGTGTGTGTTTTGGGGGCATCCCAGGTGGCTCAGTGGTAAAGAATCCCCCCCGCCAAGGCAGGAGATGCAAGAGACACAGGTTCCATCCCTGGGTCGGGAAGATTCCCCGTTGAAAGAAATGGCAACCTGCTCCAGTATTCTTGCCTGGAGAATTCCACAGACAGAGGAGCCTGCAGGGCTGCAGTCCGTGGGGTCGCAAGAGTCAGACACAACTAAGCACACTGAGCCCAGCACACGCGTGTGTTCCTGCTGCCACTGTGAGAGGGACACGCCCTGGAAAGCTGTTGGTCCCAGAGGGTGAGAGACCCACGGAACAGACATGGGCCCAACCTGCAGTCCGGAGCTGAGCGGCCCAGCCAGCCTGGCCAAGATCACTGACCCAGTCAGGCACCATCCAGAAAGGCTTCCCGGGGCAAGGAGGTACTTAGGCTGAGAACTGAAGGATGGGGAAGAGTTTACCATCCCAGGTGAGAAGAGCCAGTCAAAGGTCCTGTGGAGGACGGGAAGAGGTGTGTCACACATGAGCGATTGGTACAGGACAGCAGAGGGCGAGAGGGGAGCATGAGGCCAGAGAGGGCTGTGGGGGTTGTGATGACGAGTTAAGTCTGTGCTGAGTCGCTTCAGCCGTGTCCGACTCTTTGCAACCCCATGGACTGTAGCCCTAGCCCACCAGGCTCCTCTGTGCATGGGGTTCTCCAGGCAAGAATACAGGGTTGCGTTGCCATGCCCTCCTGCGGGGGATCCTCCCAGCTCAGGGATCAAGCCTGCTTCTCTTCTGTCTCCTGCACTGGCAGCTGGGCTCTTTACCACTCACGCCACCGCTGGACCAGAAAGACTAAACAGTCCTTGGAAGGTTTAACGCAAAAGGAAGGAGGGACCTGATCAGGTTTTCATTTCAAAAGCCGAGGAACTGAAAGAAGTTCTGGGTAGCCGGTGGGGGCTTCTAGAGCACCGGCTCTGTGCCGGACACTGCTCTAAGCCCTTTACATGTCGTGGACACCTTGATCCTGTCAATAATCCTATGAGGGTTTTATTTGATAGATAAGGAAATCGAGTCCCAGAGACATGAAATAACTTTCCCAAGTTACAGAGCTGCCAAGAGGCAGAGCTAAGGTTCAAACCCAAGCCATGATGCCGCCCAAGACTATGCTCTTCACCATTTCGGCCTCTTGTGCCCGTGAGAGCCAAGGCATTTGGGTGGTCTGTTCAAAGCCAATTAGAATGCTAATGTACTAGGCTTTCAAGATACTGGCTGTGTTTCCAACTCAGTGAGTGATTTGGGATATCCTGTTGCCTTTTGGGCCTCAGTTTCCCGCATGAGGTGCTCAGCATACAGTAAGAGCTCAAGGAATGACTTAAATGGAGGGAAGGTCCCAGACACATAGTAGGTGCTTGATAAACAGATGCAGGTGAGATACCAACGACATGATCTCAGGAAATGTTTGTGGGATGTGAACTGAAGGGAAGATACCAAGCATGTGAAAGTGTTAGTCCCTCAGTCATGTCTGACTCTTTGTGACCCCATGGATTGTAGTCCGCCAGGCTCCTCTGTCCATGGGATTCTTCAGGCAAGAATACTGGAGTGGGGAGCCATTCCCTTCTCCAGGGCATCTTTCCGACCCAAGGATTGATCCTAGGTCTCCAGCATTGCAGGCAGATTCTTTACCATCTGAGCCATCAGGGAAGCTCACTAAGCACATAGTAGGTCTCAATCAACATGCCTGGGAGAGCTGAGTGGCAAGCAGTAGGTGCTTAGAAAGGGGTACTCCCATGTCCTTCCAGGGGGTCTGGTCCCCATTCCCCCATGCCTCCTCACCTTTGTTGTACAGAGAACCATCGAAGTAGTAGCTGCCAGTGTAGAAGCCTGTGGCCAGCTCGATCAGGTGGCGAGCCCATGTGTTGCCGGCTCCCGGGAAGCTGGCCAGAGCAATGAGCTGCTTGGACTTGGCTGGGAGGAACCGTCTGTCCATGCAGCGGTTGTCTGCAGAGGGCAGGGCACAGACAGGGGTCAGGGGCAGGGGCCGATCAGAAGGAGACTGTCCAGAAGGGACAGGGTGTGAGTCTCAACCCTGCCACTTCCCAGCTGTGGGAGCTGGTGCTTTGCGAGCCTGTTGTCTCCTTATCTGGAAATGGGAACAGGGTTGTGAGATAATATATGAAAGAAGGATGCACACATGGTAGGGGTTCAATAAAAGCCAGCCAGGAGGACGAGCCTTCTCGCCAACCTCAGTTTCTCACCTGAACAGTGAGGCTCTGTCTTATCACCTTTAATGCTTTCCTCCAGGTTAAAACCCACACATGGCAGCCATCTGCATGGGGCCCAGGCCAAGGTTTTCACCTGGACCTCCAAGCTCTGTGCGGCCTGGCCCTTGCACCCTCCTGGGCTCATGCCACCCACCCGCCCTCCCTTCCAACCTCCACACCTGCCAGCACCGGGCCCATCTGTGTTCTGCTCCTGCCTGACTGGGCAGTGCCAGGGGCGCTGGTCCCTCAGCCACGACCGTCAGGGCTGATGCAAAGTGTTATGTCTCGGCATCTCCCACTGCAGCCCCTCCTGGAGCTAAGAGGTCACAGTGGTGATTTTTTTTTAATAGGTGATGGCCCAGCAAAGGAGATTCGGCAGTGGAAAAGGAAAAGGAAAGAATCTTGGATTTTTGGCCCTACCGCTGCTTCTTCAGCCTGGACCCATGACCTCAATCCTTACCATAAAGTCACGGCAGGCAAGCCCCCCTTCCTCCTCTGCCCTGGCTCTCCTGCCCCTTGAGCTCCAAGCCTGCTCTCTGAGCCTCTCTCCTCCCCTATGCCCCCACTTCCTGGGAAGAAGGGAGTGACCCCTGCTCTAGCGTCTGTTCCATCTCCTTTCTCCTCCCCCAGCTCATAACTCCATCTATTTTCCCTATGTCTTCTCTCTCTCTCTCTCTCTCTTTCAGCTGACTTGATTATTAGCATTCAAACATGAACAAATAACTCCATTGTTAAAAATAAAAGTCCCCCTCCAGCAAGCACTCTCTCTCTGCACCCCTGTGGCTTCCCGGGTGGCTCAAACAGTAAAGAATCTGCCTGCAATGCGGGAGACCTGGGTTCGATCCCTGGGTCAGGAAGATGCTCTGGAGAAGGGCATGGCAACCCACTCCAGTATTCTTGCCTGGAGAATCCCATGGACAGAGGAGCCTGGTGGGCTACAGACCATGGGGTCTCAAACAGTTGGACACGACTGAGCGACTAACACTTTCACTCCACACCCCATTCAGCCTCACTTTTGGCAGAGTTGTCCACCCCCCATCCCATTTCCTCCTTCCACCGTTTCATGGGGCTCCTCCTGGCTCCGCCCTGCTCACTGCACAGAATCAGCTTCTGCTAAAGTCACCAGTGACCATCCACCATTCAATCCAGCCTTCCCTTGCTTTGTTAACTTGGCAGCATCTGCTACCTGCCATCATCCTGGCCTTAGAATCCTTCCAAGATGGTACCCTGGTCTTTCCTGTTCTGTATTAGCTGCCATTAACGAAGTCTCATCACAAGCCACACTGCTTTCTCAAAAGAGCCCTTCAAGGGGAAAGTCTGAAGTCCTAAACTTAAATTCCAATTCTGCCACCTCCTTGCCGGGTAGGTAACCTTGGAAAAACGATGGATCTGAATAAACCTCAGCTTTCTCACCCGTAACATGGGACGCTGATAATGGTGACATCCTGGGGTTCTCAGGAAGGTCAGAAGAGAGAACGGGTATTGAGTGTGAACACAGGGCTCACACACTGTGAGCTCTTAGTAATGATGCTACTAGCCAGAGACCAGCTCTCTTCCCCTGCCATGCACATTTAATCTGTTTGTTCAGAGGAGAGCAGACTTTGGGAAAACAAACAAGCGGAAAAGCATCTTTATCAAGCCAAGCAGGTGTCTGGGAATAGTTTTCATGGGAACACATTGCAAAAAAGGAGCCTAGATACAAAACTTTCTGGAGCGTGGTTATGTTCTATAATTTTGACAGGGGTGTGGATTTGATAGGACCCAGTTGGCATTGAACAGTACACTCAAAATTTGTGCATTTTGCTCTATGTAAATGTTACTTTGAAAAACCGTAAGCAAATATTGAATTACAATTAGTGATATGAGGACTGAAATGGAATCATGTTGCAACTACTGTGAAATGCATCCAGGAAGAAAAATTGAGGGATGGAGAAATGAAGAGATGCATGAGAAGGTGAACAGACCATAACGTTGAGAAATGTAAAATCTGTAGGATAAGTCTAGCATGTTCACTGTGTAACTCTTCCCATTTTTTTTTTCTGGAGCTTTGACATTTTTTTCATAATAAAATGTTGGGAGAGAGAAAGAACCGGGCCCCTCAATTTCCCCGGAAAATAGAATTCTCCATTTAACTACTGTCTGGGAGGTGAAGTAAAGGGGTTTATTTTCAGCATTAAAAAGGAAGTGTGTTTGGTTCTTAAGCCCACAAATCAAAACAGATGCTGGAGGCAGTGTAGTACATAGTCGGAACCAGACAGGCCTGGCCGCAGTCCAGGATGATCATGGCCTAGCTGTGTGATGTTGAGCAAGGCTTTTCACCTCCCTGAGCCTCGGTTTCCTCACTTGTAAAGTAAACTTTATGGGATCAGACGGACAATGCACGGGAAGCGTGCGCAGGGCATGTTGAGAAGCTGAGATTAGGAGTGCAGGCTCAGGACCCAGGTCGCCTCGGTCTGAATCCCAGCTCTGCTCTGTCCTAGCTGTGTGGCCCTGGCCGAGCTCTTCAGCCTCTCTGCTGAGCTGCCATGTTTGTAAAACGGTAATAATCGCAGTACCTATGTCATTGGACTGTTGTGAGCATTCGATGAGTTAATTCAGTCTAAAGAGCTCAGATAGTCCCTGGCACACAGTAGGTGCTCAATACATGGCAGTCATCGTGGACCATGCCCTTGGTGGCCTCATGAACCACGTGACTCTCAAACCTCCCCAGGGTGCGGGGCCTGCAAGTGCGACGTGGGAAACTGAGAGCAGTAATGGCCTGGGAATGAGCAAACCTATCAGTCAGGGGCTACTGAGTAGGCTCCGGTGTCCTGTTCGCATCAAGGCTGCTCCTGGTCACGGGATAATTAAGCTGAGTGTGACCCTTCCCCCAACCTGTAGCTACACAGTTCTGTACAGACTATCCAACACTTCCTGGAAACTAACAAAAGCTCATCCTTCCTGACTGGAGTGTAAATAAAGCCAGAGGGCCACCCTGGCTAAATACATTCCTGCTCGCTGAGCTCTTAGCGGGATTCAGCTGCCAGGGAGGAAGCCGCAGTTGGCCTAGTGGCGGCCACACAGGAGCAGCCTGCTGGTGGGGCTGCCGCTAGCTCTTACAGCACCTTTGTGCAAATCAGATCAAGATACCCCCCCCCCCTCCCCTGAGCAGATGCACTGTCGTCTGGAGTGCACAGCACAGCGGGCAGAGCACAGGCTAGCTCTCAAGCATCACTCTTCCTTCAGGCTGTGCTTGCGCAGTGCTCAACCTGCCCGACTGTACATGGGCTAGGGTCCTGGGAGATGAAGAGGAAGTCTAGCCCAGTGGTGTTTTGTTAGTTCTCCAGGCTTCAGAGGGTGTGCGGAGTGTCCTTCGCCCTGTGGTCAGAGGTTTCTAGCATGGCCCCTGGAGTCAGAAACCTGAGAGCAAACCACTCTTGTAGATGTGTGATTGTGGCCAGTTCTCAAGCCCTCTGAGTCTTGGTTCTCCCATCTGTAAAATGGGGATGATACTGCCCTGATCATAGGCTTACTGTGGGCCTTCTATAATTAAATGAGATGAGGCTTGGCACAGGCTGACAGGTATAGGTGGAGAGTGTTCTCAGACATTGGAGTACTCCTTCGCAGGTTTTCTTTGGGCCGAGCACCCCAACAAGTTACCTTTCCAATTCATCTAGAAATTTTATAAACCCCATGATCTCAGGTAAGTCCTGTTCTGAGTCTCAGTTTCTCTACCTGTAAAGGAGACATAATGACTGTTCCTGCCTCAGGAAAGCTGAGGGCAATCAGCGAGGAAATGCATGCGAAGGATTCAACACTGAGTCTGGAACAAAGAAAGTCCCTAAGTGCCATCACCACCACCATCATCGCCATCATCCCCATCATTATCACCATCACTATCATCACCATCACCACCATCACCATCATCCCCATAATCAGCATCGCCATCATCATGACCATCAGCATCATCATCACCATCACCATTATCACCACCATCATCATCACTCTCATCACCATCATCATCACCACCACCATCACCATCATCACCATCATCACCATCACTATCATCACCATCACTATCATCACCACCATCATCACCACTCTCATCACCATCATCCCATAATCAGCATCGCCATCATCATGACCATCAGCATCATCATCACCATCACCATTATCACCACCATCATCATCACTCTCATCACCATCACCATCATCCCATAATCAGCATCACCATCATCATGACCATCAGCATCATCATCACCATCATCACCACCATCATCATCACTCTCATCACCATCACCATCATCCCATAATCAGCATCACCATCATCATGACCATCAGCATCATCATCACCATCACCATTATCACCACCATCACCATCCTCACCATCATCATCACTGCCTGGTACCCCCAAGAGGTGGAAGAGGAGATAAACATTAGGTGTGGGTTCTACTGGCAAAGGGAGAAAGTAGAAAGGATGAGTAAGATGGAGAAAGAGAAGAAAAAATTATAAATTTGCAGGCTCCTAGAACTGGAAGGCCAACAATCTACAGCTTCATTTTACAGATGGAGAAACCGAGGCCCAGAAAGGAGAAATGACTTGCCCAGGACCATGTGAGTGATCTGGCTGGAGGTCTGTGTTGAAGACCCAAGTCTCCCACTCCCAGTTCAGATGTCTTTTCGCTCAATCTCTCTGCCGCCTTTACAGGAAGAGACACCAAGGGGGTACTCAGTGTGAGGGCTGCAGAGGAAGGTCTCCAGAACCTTCTCTCATATATTCCAGAATCCCGCTTGCCAAGGGCCCTCCCTGTGCTGCCCCTCCAGGGTCTCCAAGCCTGGCCACGCCTGCTAGCCCTGCCTCTGCCCTCTGCCCCCTAGCCTGCTGACGGGCTGGCTGGAGCACCTCTGGGTGGCAGGTGGCCGCTGGGAGAGCTTCTGGGGGCCTGCTGAGTGGGGCGGGGGCTGGCTTACCTTGGACCTGCGTCTGGTACACGATGAAGTAACTGGGGGTCCCACAGCTCTCGAACTCCTCCGCACTGCACTTCTGGGCACAGAGCTGCTCGTCCTCTCTCTCGTGGAGGGGGAACCGAGTGGTGGGGAAGCCACAGTGGCAGGCAGTGCCCGCAAGGGCCGCCAGCGGGTACTCCTGGGGATGACGTGAGAGAGGAAGGGAAGAAAGTCACTGAATCCCCGGGCAGCCTGGACTCTGGATGCAAACAGGATTTGTGTTCCAACCACCACCTTCTCCATCACCCTCCCTGACTCGAGGGTCCCCAAGCTTCACTAGGAAGATTCTGTCCTGTCTGCGTACCTCCTGTACTATTATATTTTCCAGCTTTATTGAGCTATAATTGACAGATAAAAAGGGCATTTATTTAAGGCGTATGCCTTGATGTTTTGATATATGCATACACTGTGAAATAATCACCACAGTGAAGCTAATTAGCATGCCCATCGCCTCACATAGTTTTACTTTTTGTTTTCCCAGGTGGTACAAGTGGTAAAGAATCCTCCTGCCAATGCAGGAGAAGCAGACTTGGGTTCGATCCCTGGGTTGGGAAGGTCCCCTAGAGGAGGAAATACTGCTCCAGTATTCTCACCTGAAAAAAGCCCATGGACAGAGGAGCCTGGAGGGCTACAGTCCACAGGGTCGCGAAGAGTCGGACATGACTGAACATGCATGTGTGAGCACGCACATGTAACTGTTTGTTCCCTTTTGAGACACAAATTTCAAGTTATGCTTTGAGACTCAGATTCAGATTTCAAAGGGAACTTCTTTTTTCTATCACTCTCAAAAGTAGTCCTGGTCGAGAAATAGCATTTTCATATATTTTCATACCATAGACCCTAATACTATAGAAACAAAACCATGTGATTAAATTCTAACTAGGCACTCTGCCTGCCAAGAACTCTCTGGGGTCAACTCCATTTTCCTGCAAAAGGGAGATTAGCGTAGTGGAGAGAGGCGTTAAAGCCATTGCAGCACTGAGAAGTAGCTTTCTCCTGGAGGACCTGAAAGAAAACTGAAAAAGGAAAGTTTTTCTCATGGCCATGAATTACTCCCCAGTCAATCTTCTGGAACTGAGCATGGTATGAAGCCCATGTTTTGGGAAAAGCTGTCTGAAACTGTTCTTTAAAGCCAAGAGGATGTCGTTACTCATGCGTAACCACTATCTTTGCTGGGAGTTGTGATTCAGTCGCTAAGTCGTGTCCGACCCTTGGTGAGAGGCTCCTAATTGCTTTAATTGCTCTTTGGAAGAGCTAAGTGGGAGCAGGCTGGACCTGAGATTTGGAGGGCAACAGATTGTCCTTTGTCCAATTTGCTCAGATCCATGGAGCCGAATTCTCCCTGGTAGCTGGTCCACGAATAATCTGCTAACAAACCAAGGTCACACCTCTGGGGCTGGATCCGGTGAGCTTGGCCATGGTAGGTCTGGTTTCTTTCTCAGATACTGAATCTGAGCTACAGCACCTAGCCTAAGATCAGAGAGATGCTGCTGGGAGGCAGGTGGCTGAGCCTGGGCCGTGATGGAGGCTGTTTTCTAGCCGGTGACACATACTGAAGCCCCCTCTGACCCCCTAAGTCTCAGACCCGCCACCACTTGGCACAAGCAGCTTTGGACCCCTGTCCACCTAATCCCCTCCAGTTTTCTCCTGTGGCCCCTCTAAGCAGATTAGGGGAAAATAGAAGAGGGAGGCTTGCAGCAGGGCCTTCCTGTACCCCACACACCCCCACAGCCTGCCCACACCTTCCCTTCCCTCCAGTTCTGTGTACAGCAGGACACTTTCCACACTGGTTTGCCCTGTGACCTCACCGTCTCGTTTGTCCCTCACCACCAGCTGATCTGTAGTTTCCCCTTGGGCCCTCAGGACAGATGGATGTCCACCTGGAGGGGAGACCATGGGAGGGGGATTCCTGCCCAAGAGAGAAAGCTGGACCAAAAGATGGTCAAACCTTTTTTAACCTTATGAACAGCACCCCTGACCTTCCAGGAGGCCTCCAGGGAGCAGAGCAAGCACTCAGGAAATGCTTGGTGACCTGAAGTTACCTGGCTGCCCTTGAATGGCTCCTGGACCTTGAAGAGTTCCTGAAAGCCTCACTGTGGGGGTCTCTGACTGCGTTGGTGCTAAGTCGCTTCAGTCGTGTCTGACTCTTTGCGACCCTATGGACCATAGCCAGCCAGGCTCCCCTGTCCATGGGATTCTCCAGGCAAGAATCCTGGAGTGGGTTGCCATGCCCTCCTCCAGGGGATCACCCCAAGTCAAGGACTGAACCTGCATTTCTTATGTCTTCTGCATTGGCAGGTGGGTTCTTTACCACTAGCGCACCTAGGAAGCCCATGGAGTCTCCAGGGGATCTCAGAAGTCAAGACCATAGATTTGGTGTCAGAACCCATTCTGCCACTTGCTTGTGCTGTGAGCTTGGGAAGTGACTTCTGACCTGTCTGAGCCTTGGTTTTATCATCTGTGAAATGGGGAGGAAAATTCCCAGTTCCTAGCCTTGTTGTGAGAGGTAAGCTGTGTGACCCATGGGACAGAGGGGTGCATGGAGGGGCTCAGTAAGTGGCAGTCTCTACAATGTTGCTGCCTCTTGATCTTTCTGAAAGGTGCTTTGTGAATTAGGAGCCTTAATGAAAGAAACAGCCAAACAGGATGACTCAGAACAGGTGGAAGCATTCAGGAGCTGGGGTGTGGGCTGAGCACCCAGGAGGAGCCATAAAGCGGCCCCCGGCCAATGCCAGCATCACTGAGGATAAAGACCACATCTCGTTGACTTTGTACTCCCTGCATTGAGCACAAGGGCCTGGCACAAGGGAGGTTCTCATCAAATAGTAGCTGAGAGGATGAATGAAATAGGTAACCACTTTCTTGTGGTGGGGAAGGAGGGTTCTCCTGTGGACCCTCATATAATTCTCTCACCTTGAATGATGGAGGGAGCTTCTCAAATATCACTGGATGCCAGTGATGAGCTTAGCTCCGTGCTGGGTATCAACAGTGGTCACAAAATGTTTTAGGCATAGCCTCTACTCTTGTGGAGTTCCCTGTCTGATTTGGGAAGAAGGATAAACAGTCAGCCATCCATCAGGGATCTCAGGCTGAGAAAGGACCATCCAGTTGGATCATCCAGTCCAACTGCTATCCAGCACCCGAAGTTCTTGATGCCACACCTGCCCTGCCTCTGCTTGGATACCTCCAGCAATGGGGAACTCACTCTCGTCCAAAGTGGGATTGTCCTGGGCTTTACCTGGCCATCCTCGACACCTGCTTCGAGGCCCAGTCCACACATCACCCTCACTCCTGAGCAGTCCTCACTATTAGAACAAACACACTTCCTCGGAGGGAAAGAAACGGAACCTACATAACTCCCAGCCTTTGGGTCCACATTCCCCTCCTGTGTCACATGTCACAGTCGTAACCTTCCTCAGAGCAGCCATGTGGCTGCTCCCCCAGCCAAGCATCTCACTTCTCCAGCTGCCCCGCACCGCCCTCCCTGGAATTCCGTGTGCGGAAGCAGGCTCACCTTCTCCGTGCAGAGGTCCACACACTTGTCCACGGACATGTTGGGCATGGCAGCCGTCACAGGCAAGGCCAGGGAGAGGTTGTCGGGCCTGCGGAAGCAGCCTCGGAAGACTGCACTTCCGTCTGGAGAGCCAAGGGGAAAAGGAACAGTCAGATGCAGGCTGGGAGAACCACCTTCTGAAGGAAGCACTGATGAACTGATGCCCAGCGGAGGCAAGGACATGGTGGAGAATCATGAGCTAGAAAATTCCGAGAATGTCCTCAGCCCTAGCATCTCTGTCCACAACCTGGGTTGCTGAGATGTTCTTGCTGGGCCATCCAATCCCCTTTTCTTTGCCACCATTCCTGCGTCTCACTTTCGCATCCTTGGTGGTGGCAACTTAGATGCTATGGAGGATTGTCGTGATCTCAGGAGAGGGTTGGGCACTTGAGATGGAGGGAAGCCAAGGGGTCCAGGGTCCTCCCGCTCTTTCTTCCAGCACTGGGGTGCTCTGCCCCCTCATCCTGGGCTTTAGGGGAGACACTCGGTACCTTAAGTGTCTGCCCCATGCAGTGCTACAAGAGGCTGATTTACTGGAGAGATTCCCTTTAATTCCCTAATCTGGAAGCATCCCAGCTACATAGTAGAAAATTTGGAGACCATTGCTACCTCTTTAATAAAAGTTATCCTCAAAACAATACTCAGCTGTTGTCTTCAGCTGAGTTTACCCAAAGCACACCCTGAGACGGTGTTTTATTGCAGGCGTGCTCTCAGGAGGATGGTGGGAAGGAAGCAGGACAGAGGAGGAGAGGAGCTAAGTAAGCATGTGACCTTGGCTGGGTACCACCTTCAGCCTGGAGGGCAAGGGGCATCACAAGGTTGGTTCCACTTTAAGGAAAAGGCTCTGACCTTGGCCTTGTCTGCCCACCCCTCCTCAACGTCTGTCATTTGGGAAGCTGTTGGGTCAAGGATCACTTTTCAGGCAAGGGGGCAGATGTGAGCCACTGGTGGTAAAGAGGATTTGGGTGGGCACATTTTGCATCCACTACAGATGGACATAAAGATTTATCAGTAAGAACGCTCATTGCAGAAATGATTTAAACTAACACATGAAAGACTGAAAACAACCTCAGTGTCCAACAATGAAGTGTGGGACAAATAATGTGTGGAACGATGACACAGTGGGATTCATGCCCCATACAGAATAAGGAGGCTAAAGGCTACTTTAGAGAGAGCTTCGTCTCTCTAAAGTTGTAGTCAAGATAGGATGCCAAATAAAAACTGAAAAGATGACACTCCGCCTATTATGTCAGTTGTGTACACAAATTGTCTCTCAATATAAATCCCTAGAGGGTTATCTCTGAATAGTAGGTGTGATGGTTAAGTTTTGTGTCAACTTGTGAGGCTATGGTGCCCAGCTGTTTGGTCAGACTCTGTTCTAGGTGTTGTTGAGAAAGTTTTTTGTAGATGGATTAACATCTATAGTCAGCTGACTTTAAGGACCCTTTCCCTCTGAAATGTGGGTGAGCTGCGTCTAGTAATTTGAAAGAATGAGAGAGGTAAAAAAAAAAGAGGTTTTCCAGAGAAGAAGGAATTCAGCTTCTGGATGTCAGGCCTGCCAACCTCCACAATTTCATGAGCCACTTCCTTAAGCCAATCTCTTAATTTATACACTTCCACATATCCTGCTGGTTCTGTTTCTCTGGAGAACTCTGACGGACAGGATAGGATTCTAGACAATTTTTATTTCCACCTTTTTTCTGTAAACCTCTTTCCCAACCTTTTTGACAGTGCACATTTATTTTTTAATATAATAAAGACAAATTTTAACAATTAAAAGTGGCCCCTGTCAAATTTACCTGAAGGCTTATTGATGCCCGTTTTAAATTGGGTTCCGTGCTTCTCAAATTTGAGTTGAATACGTTTTTTCTAGAACCACAGCTTTCACAGAAAACAAAGGACGCTGTTGACGAGTGAATCCAAGCCAGGAGCACACAGTAGGAGCCATTTAGTGAGTGTCTACTACGTGTCCACTACTATGCGTTATCCGCCCTCCCAAGAACTTTGCAAATGCCATCTCATTTTACCTTCTTGAGAACTCTGCAGGGTCCATAGCAATCTCTCATGTGACAAATGAGAGAGACAGGACTTAGAAAGGGAGGTTGTATGGCAATATTGAAGACCCACTGTCAGCAAAGACGTGCTGAGGATTATCTCAGAAACATGATGCTAACCCTTGGGGCAAGTGAAGCAAGCTGCAAAAATCGTATATTTCCATCTATGTCTGTATCTGGGTCTATCTACTGGTAAGCACCTCCCCACCACCAACCCCCACCTTTTTTTTTTAGCATACCTATATTTAAGTGCAGAGAAAAAGATATGAAATTACTCCTCGGGCAGAAGGATGGTGGAGGAGAGGGAGGGAGTCTAGGAATGAAAATTTTAAATCTCAGCTGTCAAAGGCACCCTAGTGATTATCCCTACCACCTGGCACCCTGGAGCCTGAAGTTGTTCATGGTGGAGGGAAATCTAGCAAGCTGAGATGACATCTGGAATTGGGTTAAATGACTACTATCCGGAGCATGCTGCAGACTCCTGCTATCCAGTGCCATCTCCTCCACTTCCCCACCTCTCATTCTGGGCTGGGGAGAAGCGATGGTGGTGGGTGCTGTGGTCCTGGCCTCAGCTTCCCAACATGTAAATGATAAGGAGGAGGTTAGACTATGCAGATTCTCTTCTGTACAGGACGGCCCTCCACCTTCCAAATGAAGAATCGTCACACCCCCAAAAGCCACTGGTGTCCCATGGCCTCCCATCCCATGGCCCAGGATGCACAGAGGTGAAGCCCCATTTCATCGGTTGCCCCAAGGAAGTTTCAATGATGCTCAGAGAATGTGCCATACAAGGCAAGGATGGGCAGGGGAGTCAGGTGTTTGAGCAAAAGTGAAAGTGAAAGTCCATGGAATTCTCCAGGCCAGAATACTGGAGTGGGTAGCCTTTCCTCTCTCCAGGGGATCTTCCCAACCTAGGGACCGAACCCAGGTCTCCCTCATTGCAGGCATATTCTTTACCAGCTGAGCCACAAGGGAAGCCCGTTTGAGCTAAGGTTTACAGCAATGAGGTGGGAGGCCAGAAGTGGTGTGCACAAACCTTCATTTAACCAAACAACTCAGTTAGCTGGATGCCAGCTCAGGTGCCAGGACAAAGAGATGCTGGCCTTTCAGAAATAAGGAGGCTCCCCTTCTCTCTTTAGACTCTACTAGAAGGCAATGGCACCCCACTCCAGTACTCTTGCCTGGAAAATCCCATGGACGGAGGAGCCTGGTGGGCTGCAGTCCATGGGGTCGCAAAGAGTTGGGACACGACTGAGCGACTTCACTTTCACTTTTCCCTTTCATGCATTGGAGAGGGAGATGGCAACCCACTCCAGTGTTCTTGCCTAGAGAATTCCAGGGACGGTGGAGCCTGGTGGGCTGCCGTCTGGGGGGTCGCACAGAGTCGGACACGACTGAAGCGACTTAGTAATAGTAGTAGTGTTTATTGAGCCTCCACAGATGCCAGGCTCCTGGCTGGGTGCTTTGGATCCATTGAATCCTCACAGTAGCCACGAGCAGTAGCTGCCACGGCTGGTTCAGGGAGGCACTCTGGCTTCCAGGATCACAAAATTGGCTACGGACAGAGTGAGATCAAAGCCAGGTTACTCAGTCTCCCAATTCTATGCTTCTTCTAATCATAATAATGCTACTATGATGGTTAGATGCTTATGCTTGCTCTCTCAGTTGTGTCTGACTCTTTTGTGACCTCATGGACTGTAGCCCACCAGGCTCCTCTGTCCATGGAATCTTCCAGGCAAGAAGACAGCAGTGGGTTGCCATTTCCTCCTCCAGGGGATCTTCCTGGCTCAGGGATTGAACCTGCATTTCCTGTGTCTCCTGCATTGGAAGGCGGATTCTTTACCATTGTGCCACCTGGGAAGCCCCCTTAGATAGTTGTAGTCACATCAAACATGCTATTAGCTGGGAACTCAGCTGAATACACATGGCCTCGTTGAACACTTGCATCGCCTTGGTGGTATAAGGAGCCCCATTTTTAAGACAGGGAAATGCAAGCCTCAGAGGACTGAAACCAATTGATACAAGTCACCCAGATTATGAGGCAGAGCTAAGACTGGCATCTAAGTCTGAGATCTTTCCACTTTTGATGGTCTTATCAAATACTCTTCATGTGCCGGGCACTGTGTAAACACTTGATACACTTTATACTCCTAATGACAAAGCAGGTCTCACTCTCCCCATCAAACAGAAGGGGAAACAGACTCAGAGGGGGAAGTGATTCCCTAAGGCCACACAGCTGATACGTATCTGGATTCCAGCCTGGGAACATCTGAGCTCTGAGTCCCTACACTCTGGGCTACCCCTCTCTAAGAAACTAGCCTCAGACCCTGTTTGAGCATTTCCAAAACACTGTGACGTGTATTCACTCCCCTTTGACCACTAACCATTCACAAAGCCAAGGCTGTCACTCGGGTCTCTTGACATTGGAGTTTGATTCTCTTTGTGAAAAGTAAAAGTGTTGGTTGCTCAGGTGTGTCCGACTCTTTTTGACCCCATGGACTGTAGCCCATCAGGCTCCTCTGTCCATGGGATTCTCCAGGCAAGAATACTGGAGTAGGTAGCCATTCCCTTCTCTGGGGGATCTTCCCGATCCAATCCAGGGATCAAACTCAGGTCTCCTACATTGCAGGCAGATTCTTTACCATCTGAGACCCCAGGGAAGGGGCAGGCAAAAGTCTATGAATCTGGCTCCTTAGAGAACGTAGAATTCCTACCCTGGCATCTCCCAGGTGGTCTTTTCCTGCCTTCCTGGATGCAGGGAGGCCAGACTGCAAGCTGGGAAGAAGGAAGACTCTGTAAGCCCAGCACAGCTCAGACAGGTCTCCCTTTGACATTTAAGCATCTGTTAATGAGTCCCTGAACCTCCCAGCTTAGAAAGCAGAGCTGAACTGAATGCCCTGAATACCAAGTAAAGTGAGATTTTCCGAGGCCTTACAGGGCCAGAGAGGGATCAGAAGCTGCTGTTGCAGGTCTCTCTTTGGTCAAGGTGTCCACTGGGGTGGGGGTGGGGAGGCGCACAGGTTTGGGAGGTTAGTTCTAGGAGCAGTTAACCTGCCAGATGTGGGGTGTTTCTACAGTCCTGCCCATTCTGCTTTTAGAGGGAAACCATGTGGATTCACAGAGAACCTTGTGATGCTCTGTGGGAAGGCTGGAGTCCCAGGGGTCTGGGGAACACTTTGGAGGGCACCTCTCTCTGCAGGTTGCTCTCCATTATGGTTTGGTGATTGGAACACTAAGAATATGCAAGGTGGCCAAGACTCTGAATCGTCCTTCTAGCCTCATTTCTTCCATCTGTATAATGGGTCAGGGCTTCCCTGGTGGATCAAATGGTAAAGAATCGGCTTAGAATGTAGGAGACCCATGTTTGATCCTGGGTTGGGAAGATCCCCTGGGAAAGGGAATGGCTACCCACTCCCATATTCTTGCCTGGAGAATCCATGGATAAAGGAGCCTGGCAGGCTACAGTCCATTGGGTCGCAACGAGTCAGACACGGCTGAGCAACTAACAGGTTCGGAATGGGTCACCGGTTCTCCCTACCGCTGGCGCGAGGCTCTCTTGTCTCTTACATCTGAAAACACAAGAGAAGTGGCCAGCCTGGATCCCTTAAGTTTCCTAACACTCTCTGGTGATACAAACAATTTTGGACTTCCACAGCACTAGGTGGATGCCTTCCTGTTTGCAAAAGGTCTCTCATGCCCAGCAGAAAGGGCACTGGTTTTAAATCCAGACGGACCTGGGTCAGCACCTTCCACAGTTGTGTGTCCTTGGCCCGAGCCTCGGTTTCCTCGTCTGTACTCAGGGGTCATCATCTCTACCCTGCACAGTTGGGATGGAAGTTGATACAGTGGCATGTACAGGGCCTGAGACCTACCAGGATTTAGTCAATGTCTCTTCCTGCTCCTTCTCCACCACTCGATCATGATTAAAGGGTGGCCAAACCCTACGTAGGAGACACTATCAGTGCCCCATTAATACACTCCTGGCACTCACCATCCCAGTACAGGCTGCCAGTGACGTCCTGTAAACACCTTGGGTGTGTGAAGGATGGATGCTACGCTTCCAGGAAATTGATCTCCTTGGGAGATTAAGAACCCTCTCTACTGCCTTCCCAACAGGATTAAGCTTCCTCAGTAGTGACCTGCTTTGTAAAGGGTCTGTGTTGACTCCTTCCCTTCCCTGGTCTCATGTCTTCACTCCCCTGGAGGTCCATCACGGGGTCATGGTTCAAGTAAACCAAAGCTCACAGCCTTGTCTCTGGGGGAATCCAACTCAAAATATTTTGGATTTTTGTGCATTCTTAATTCGCAAGGGGAATCCTGCATGATCCCCTGCTGCTCTTCACAGCCTGCAGTCTGTGAGAATGGCGCCCCCTGGAATTGTGCAGTATACAGTTCCTGGACAGTAGCAGTAACCCTGAGTAATGTCTTCCTAATGAGCAACCCTTGCTGAAGGAGCAACAAAGGAAAATAATAACAGCTGTTAACTCTATGTCATTGATGCCAAGTATGTTACACATGTGTGTGTGTGTTTATCGCTCAGTCATGTCCGATTGTTTGCAACCCCATGGATAGGCTCCTCTGTCCGTGAGATTCTCCAGGCAAGAATACTGGAGTGGGTAGTTATTCTCTTCTCCAGGGAATCTTCCTGATGCAGGGATCGAACTGAGGTCTCCTGCATTGCAGGCAGATTCTTTACCATCTGAGCCACCAGGGAAGCCCCAATGTTACGCATGTTACCTCAGTTAATCCTCAAAACAACCTAAGCAGTAGATGATGCTATTATCCTGTTTTGCAGCTGGAGATCCTGAGACATGACAAGATTCGATCAGTATTACAGCTCACACAGCTAGTGGGGCACAGAGGTGGGATCTGGCTCCAGTCTTACTTGACGTCACATCCTAGGTTCCCACCTCTGTGCTATTCTGCAGGAGGCCTATCAAATTCCAACCTGGTTGGGCTCTGGAGACCCTGTGCCAGCCACCTGAATTTCCCAGAAACCCTCTCAGGCTCCACAGGAGGGGTCCAAGGATCACAGAAGCCCGTGCCCCACATTCTGATAATGTCAGCTCTTCATTGCCAGGCCAGCTGGGATGGTGCATGACCTCAGCAGCTTGGGGTTTTTTTACTAGCAAGAGGCGAGCAGAGCAACTGTTCATCAGCTCTCTTGACTGGGGGCAGCGCAAGTCCCTCTGAAGTCCATCGTCTCTTTGTTCTGGGGCTTCACAAAGATGAGGGAAATGCCACCAGGCATCAGCTTAAAGGCAGGCGAGGAAGAGTTCTCCTTGGTTTGGAAGAGGCCACCACCCCCCAGGGTAATTAGGCCAAGCTCTACTGCATTAAAGATGCCGGTGAGGAGGAAAGGCAGTGAGCTGGGAGCTGTTAATGGCTACCTATAATCAGAGGGAGATTGAATTACACAAAGAGCCTAACTGTCCGAGGAGAATTCAAAACCAGCTATTTTTAGGCATCACCAAAAAGGCTCCTGTGAGCTGTTGGAAATTCAAATAACTTGAGCTGGGTGCTGCTCGGAGTGAATTGAGGAGTTTTCATTTTAGGAAGGAAGATGCATCACCATTACTCCAAACAGTCACTGTGCTTTCTTGATTTTATCTCACGTGGCCATCATAGCAATCTTTCAGGGTTGGAACTGTCCCCATATTACAGATGAGGCACTTGGGGCTCAGAGAGAATGAATGGCATGGTCAAAGTCAAAATAGCAAGTCAGTGAAAGAGCTGGGGTAGAAACAATGTGTGCTTGATCTTGAAACCTACATCCAGAGTCTTCCCTGGTGGTCCAGGGGCTAAGACTCCATGCTCCCAATGCAGGGGGCCCAGGTTCAATCCCTGGACAGGGAACTAGATCCCTCATGCTGCAACTAAGGCCTGGCACAGCCAAATAGAGAAATGCAAAAAACCCTATATCCATTGCTCCCATAGCCTCCCTGGAGTTTGGTTTAGGGAGAAGTGTAAACTACTTTCCCCCCCACCACGATACAGAAGGGGAACAATTCTCTGGCTATCATGCCTCTACCGTACACAGCAGAACTCATGAAGACCCATCTGAATTATAAAATTCAGGGATCCCAGGCATATATTAAGGGAAAGGAAAGGCCTCCAGGCCTGGCAAAGAAGGAGCTAGACATGGTCCCTCCCTCCACCCAGTGTGACTTTCCATGGTCATCTGAGGCTAGATGGTGAGGTGGTTAAAAAGAGTATAGTGAACATAAAGGACAAGCATTGCGCCAAGCTTCCCTTCTAATCTTCAAGAGACAAAAAATTGCTAGAACTAAGAGCAGTACACAACAAGAACAGTATATAAATTACACTATGTAAGTTGTAAACCATAAGTCAAGATCTATTTTTTCAGTGATAACATAAGCTTCATAGAGCTTTCCTCATGGCTCAGTGGTAAAGAATCCGCCTGCAATGCAAGAGCCTCAGGAGATGTGGGTTCGATCCCTGGGTCGGGAAGATTCCCTGCAGGAGGGAATGGCAACCCATTTCAGTATTCTTGCCTGGAGAATTCCATGGACAGAGGGGCCTGGCAGGCTACAGTCCATGGAGTCGCAAAGAGTCGGACGTGACTGAAGCAACTTAGCATGCACACACAATGTAAGCTTCATAATACTTTCATCAAAGAGAAAAAAAAAAGAGAGAGAGAAAAGGGCTGAGTCCTGGGAGAGGCTGGTCTGCAGTCATGGGGGTTTTGTTGTTGTTTAGTCAGTAAATCGTGTCTGAATCTTTTGTGACCCCATGGACTGTAGCCTCTGTTCATGAGATTCCTCAGGCAAGTATGCTCAAGAGGGTTGCCATTTCCTTCTCCAGGGGATCTTCCCTCCCCAGGGATCAAACCTGCATTGGCAGGTGGATTCTTTACCACTGAGCCCCCATAAAGCCCATGGGGGTTTTAGGCAGCACTGAAGGATGGTCAGCACCATGGACAGCCACCCATGGGCCCCACATATATACGTATTCCGTGTAATTCTAGTGAACCTTGTAAAGCAAATCTTGCAAGAATCTTTCAGGCAAATGGAATTTCTTGCAACATCCTATAAAGCCATAATATTCTCAAATCACCAGCAGGTCTCTGCCCCTGGGAGGAGAAGCCGCACTTGCTGACACATTTAGCAAACTGCTGTGAAAAATGTAATCCAACCAAGAAGGAAGTCCATTTCTCCGTCCTTTTGTAATAAGGGCAAAGAGCCCCTGTGCCCGAGAGTCTGTGTCAAGGGAGAATAGCAGGCTTCCTGCAGACATTTGCTCCGCCAACCTTTTAATGCTCTCACTACTGTAGGAGCATTCCATCACCTCAGAGACACAGAGGCCGGCTCGCCACACGAGGCTGCCTCCCCACACAAGGCTGACACCCCATGCAAGGCCAACACCCCGCCAGAGGGGTGCTTAAGAGACAGTAAGCCTCCTTTGGATCTTCACAATCATTAAGAGTTCTGTGCCACTGCCCTGGGAAACACAATTAGGACACAGTGTTAATACAAACGAATGACTCTACAAATGGAACCTGGTTTCCACCACCCCGTTTCCTGGAGCACTTGCTCATTGCCCTGCCTAAAGGAATACATGCCAGCGTCACGTGGTGGAACGTCTCCCTTTCTAACTTATTTGTGTATAAGTCAGATCTCAGGAATGGGAAACCAAGCATGTCCCTGAGCCATAGCAAAGACACGGGATAGTCTGTGTTGTGTAGAGACAGGACACGGGGCAGAAGGAGAGATCAGGGGTCAGGGAAGAAAGGAGGTAGGTCAGACCAAGCAGCATTTCCAAGGCAGAGGCATGGGGTCCGGAATCCAATGCAAGGCCAGGGTGTTTGCAGCGCTATATTGCATTAGCACCCAAACCAGAAGTCAGAGAACTGGGTCCCAGCCTGGGTTCAGTCCCTGACAGGCACTGTGGCCCTGAGAACGTCAGGCCTGCCCATTGCCCACTAAAAGTAACTCCTGGCATTTGCACACTCTGCTCCTTCTGCCCTGATTTGTCCCCTGCCCTCTAGCAATGTGTCTCGAGTCTGAATATCCTCCTTTTTCACACTAGGCATCTTTCAAGGCCCTAACCAGTCAGTCTTCTTCTGTGGAGCCATCCCCAGGGCTGTTCAATCTGGCCACTTGTGCTTTTTAGGCCTCAGTTTCTAAAGCTGCAAAATAGAACACAAGCAAGGAAGGTGCTTCTAGTAGGTCATTCAAAACATAACCTTTGCTGATCCTGGATTTTTGCTCTCAGCTGGATATGTGACTCTTCCTTTCACCTGGAAATCTTAGAATGAGATTTGGCTCAAATGTTGCTTTCTTGGCTCCTATATGTACGTCACCACCCCCTTGCCCACTTGAGCAGACCCGACTGGTCTTGGGTCTGCCTGTCCACTAGATGGTGACCTCCTTGAGAGCAGGGACTATACTTTATTTTTTATTACCCATTCTCCTCTCCAAGCCTAAGCCACAGGGGAGCTCACCAAGTGTTTTGATTCAATGAACAGTCCTCATGCTCTCTCCCAATACCATGTTGCCAACTGGGAGCCCACGAGGAGTTCCAACTTGACCAACCATCTGTCTCCTTATCCAAGCCACTTCCATTCTCATCTCAGTCACAGTAGCCTTGAGGTTAGCAAGACTTAGATTCCTTTCTGTAGTCTCCTGCTGGAGGTGCCCAAGCTTCCAACCTTGTACAGTGGCAATTCAGAACAACTGGGGTGGGCTTAGACTCTGGAACTCCTCTCTTGGTAGAAGTGAATGGGTTCCCCATATTGAATGTATGGATGGAACGTTCTTTTCTCAGATGGAACAGAATAGCACTGCAGAGGTGGGTGAGCTGAGGGGCACAGCAGCATTCCCAGCAGCCTCAGGGGTCTCTTACCAGCAACCACCCAATCAGCCCACCCCCTCACTGCTACCAGGGCAAAACACATCTGACTGTAAGAGAATCTCATGGTTTATGTGTGTTGAGGCTTTTACATTTCAGGTAATTGAAAAAAAAATCTTTGATGGTCCATGAGACTATTATTGCTTGGGCTTCTTAAGTGGCTCAGTGGTTAGAGAATCTGCCTGCCAATGCAGGAGACCAGGTTCAATCCCTGGGTTGGGAAGATCCCCTGGAGGAGGAAATGGCAACCCACTCCAGTATTCTTGCCTGGAGAATTTCATGGACAGAGGAACCTGGCAGGCTATAGCATGAGACTGTTATTATACCTGGTGATCTTAATAGTGTGTGTATCTGAGGATGTGTGTGTGTGGCGGGGAGGAGAGCAGGAGACAGAAACAGAGACAGAGAGACAGAGACAAGAGAGACAGGAGAATATTCATATTACCCAGCCACTCTGAACATTAAGCAAAAGGAGGTCTGGCTGAGAGCGGCTGATGACATACACCACCCAATTCTTGTTATCTAGCTCAGCATCATTCACCAGAATGTTCTAGTGGCTGCAGCTTTCCCTCTAAATACACATAACTTTAAGGTCATCTCTTCTTATGGTCAAAGTTGCCATCCAAATAATGTAAATACTGGCATAAAGAGAATCAGTAGTGGACTTCCCTGGCAGTCCAGTGGTAAAGAATTCACCTGCCAATATAGGGGACATGGGTTCGATCCTTGGCCTGTGGGAAGATTCCACATGCCACAGAGCAACTAAGCCCGTGTGTCACAACTCCTGAGCTCTCGTTCTGGAGCCTACGAGCCACAACTACTGAGCCTGTGCACCCTAGAGTCTGTGCTCCGGGCAAGAGTGGCCGTGGCAATGAGAAATCCATGCATTGCAATGAAAAGCAGCCGCCGCTCAGCACAACTAAAGAAAACCCGCATGTGGCAAGGAAGATCCAGCACAGCCAAAAATAAACAAGTAAAAGTAAAGAAATCAGTATTGGGGATGATGACTCTGCCATCAAATCAAAACCTCACTGCCCTAATGGCCAAACCAGAAACTCGCTGCGCGGACATGTTCCAGCCTGGATTTCACACACCCACCGTGTCCTCTGCCAGCCGGGCCCTCAGACCTGGGTGAACTGAGGCAGCGATGGACAGGGAGACGGTACCTCCGTTTCTAGAAATCAGCTGCTTTGCAAATTGGCGGCACGCTTGACCCTGCTGCAGAGCAAAGCGTGAACAGAGCTTCAAAAACATAGGGCTTGGAAAACAACACATTATCAAGGAAACTAGCAATGAATTTTTATCAATGATGATATTCACATGCAAGAGGCCTTTCGCTGCATGCACAGCATGCATTAGGGTTCTGCCAAGTCCACCTGAGTGGGCAGGCCTACATTCTGGGCGGACCTTGTCAGCTCCACTGAGGTCTAAGGCCTTATTATTCAAGGTGTGGTCCGTGGACCAGCAGCCTAGCATCACCTAGGACCTCCTTGGAAAGCTGAATCAGAGTCTGCGTTTTAACAAGATCTCCCTGGGATTCCCCGGCATGTTCAGATTCGACATTTGTAGTTCTGGATTCCTGTTTCCACCTCAGGACCGCATCAGAAGAGTACCCAGGACAAACCTCAGCCCTCTGTCTTTTGTCAAGGCTATTAGCTCTGCTTGTCAGTCTGAACATCAGCTCTGAGGTCACAAGGCTGTGTGACCTTGGGCAGGCTTACTTAAATTCATTAAGCCTCGGTTTCCTCACTGTAAAATGGAGATGATTAACCATGGCACCTGCCTGAAAAGTCTGTAAGGAAGGGAAACAAAATCAGGCTTGCAATGGGCTTAGTACAGTGCCCGGCGCACAGCAGGTGCTTGAGAAACAAACATTAACTGCTACTGAACAGCTAGAGAAGGAACAATGGGACAATATCCACAGAGGAGGGGGTGGCTCCTGTCCTTGCCTATCACGCCCTTCCCTCCCTCAGTCTGAAAACTGGAGAGTTTTTCTCATAAGACCAAAACATTGGCAAGTGAGGGATAAACTCTCTCTGCATGCATGCATGCTAAGTCACTTCGGTTGTGTCTAACTCTTCTCGACCCCGTGGACTGTAGCCTGCCAGGCTCCTCAGTCCATGGGATTCTCCAGGCAAGAACACTGGAGTGGGTTGCCATGCCCTCCTCCAGGGCATCTTCCCAACCCAGGGATCGAAGCCTTGCCTCTTACATTTCCTGCATTGGCAGGCCGGTTCTTTACCACTAGCGCCATCTGGAAATTGTCTCTATGGGAGCATTAAAGGCATAAGCTATGGGACTTCCCTGGCGGTCCAGTGGTTAACTCCACGCTTCAGTACAGGTGGCCTGGGTTCAATCCCCGGTCAGGGAACAAAAATCCCAGGTGCTACATGGCACGGCCGAAAGAGAAAAATTAAGAGAGAAGCTCTGGAGTTGGTTTAAATCCTCTGCTGCTTGCGTGACAGCGAGTCTCAGTCTCCTCATCTGTAAAGTGGGTGAATAACTGCGGTTTGGAGGGCCATCGTGAGGACCACGTGTGCCCTTGAAAAGAAGGCACTTCGGAAACGATGGAGCGTTTGCTGTTGTCGGTATCAACATCACCATCGTTAGGGACAACCTGCTCTCAGCCAGTCAGGAAGGACAGGCCAGGTCAGGCTTTCAGTGTCTGTGGAGGGGGAAGAGGGGTTTGGCTGGAGGCGAGGCTGGGGCAGGGTGGTGGCAGCTGGGGGGGCGGGCGCCCGAGGGCTCAGGAGAGGTGGGGGGCGTGGGTGGGCAAGGGGCGGCGAGGGGAGGGGCTGACTCACGTACACCTGCGGGCTGACTCTTGGGCCAGCTGCAGCCGGTAGACGGACAGGCGGTTGGCTCCGCCGCACACGCTGCCCCGCTCGCCCTTGCAGTCCATGTCACACTCCGCCTCGCTCACGTTTGCCGCCTGGATCTTGTGGCCGCAGTAGCACTCGGCGCCGAACTCCAGCCCAGCGTACAGGTAACCCCTGGGGGAGGCGGCTGTCAGGCCAGGGTTCCTGCCCCCATGGAGACCCCTGGGGAGGGCAGGGAGTTGAGGCCAGGGAGGAGGTCCTGGAGGATGGGTCGGCTCTGGGGACTCGGAGGTCCCGGGGGAGACGGGGATACAGATGCTGAAGGTGGGATGACAGAGAGACCCCCCGGGGGAGGAAAGAGGGGACCTCAGGGGACAGGAGACCCATCCACAGTGGACAGCAGGTAGACAAGAGGCTTCAGGAGATGGGGAGACCCCAGGGAAAGGAGGAGACTGGGGTGGGGGGCTCTCCCTATTTTCCTGGAAGCAGGAGGGGGGAAAACAAGGAAGGCTGTGGGGGTCAGGGAGACCTAAGGAGATCTAGGGGACAGGGATGCTCCAAGGGACATCAAGATTGAGAATTAGGAGACCCTGAGAAAGTCGTGGAGGCTGAGGAGTCTGAAAGTCTTGCAGGTGCAATGGGGAAGAAGCCAAGAAGGATTACAGGGAGGTCCTGGGTCGGGGCGGGGCAGGCAGGGAGACTCAAAGAGGGGACGAGACCCCAGGGAGACCACTGCCTTCCCTCCCTGCCTGAGGCCTCACACCCCTCTACACTTCGCCACACAGACACACCACGTCACACTTGCACCCACCCACATACACCTTCAGCTCCCTCGACACACACCACACCCTTCCAGTCCTGTGGTCCCTCTGTCCTCCCTACTCTCCGGTCTTCCCTGTCCACAGCCAGGAGCCAAGCACAGGTGCAGAGTCTAGCCCCTTTGTTCCGGGAAACACCACCCAGGGGTGATACCTCTATGTCCCCTGAGAGAAGTCGGGCCCAGGAGAGGGGGCAGGGGACTCTCACATCTCTCTGGAAAACCAAGGTCACATATCCAGCCAAGTAAAAAAACTCCTTTCCTTAAAACAAAAAAGAAATCCAGGCACTGCAACATTTTCCTTTTTTTTTTTCACAGCTATGGAATCATTTCCTAAAAAGGACTCTTGGTAAGGATCCGTCTGTAAACAGATGAAAAGGGAATTGCTTGTTCTGGCTCCAGGGGTGGGTATGAAGTGGTGGCAGGGAGGGGAGTAGGACAACCCCTGCTCAGCCCTCTTGCCCACTGCATTCTCTGAGGCATGTTCCAGAATTGAGAAAGGTTCCTGGGCGCAGGGGGCAGCCTGCAAATTACTGGTCCTACAAGACTGGACTTACAGGAGGTGTCAGCTCATGCCTTCCGCGGCTAGCTGGAGACACAGAACCACCCAGACTCATGTCTCTGAACATCCCAACTACTCAGGGTGGCGTGCAACCACAGGGTCACCTGGGCAGATGCAATTGTTGTTCAGTTGCTCAGTTGTGTCTGACTCTTTGCAACCCCATGGACTGAAGCACACCAGGCTTCCCTGTCCTTCACTGTCTCCTGGAGTTTTCTCAAACTCATGTCCATTGAGTCAGCTCTTCGCATCAGGTGGCCAACTATTGCAGCTTCAGCTTCAGCATTAGTCGTCCCAATGAATACTCAGGGTTGATTTCCTTTAGGACTGACTGGTTTGATCTCCTTGCAAATGCAGTTCAGTTCAGTTCAGTCACTTAGTCGTGTCCGACTCTTTGCGATCCCATGGACTGCAACACGCCAGGCTTCCCTGTCCTTCACCAACTCCTGGAGCTTGCTCAAATTCATGTCCATCAAGTCAGTGATGCCATCCAACCATCTCATCCTCTGTCATCCCCTTCTCCTCATGCCTTCAATCTTTCCCACCATCAGGGTCTTTTCCTATGAGTCAGTTCTTCCCATCAGGTGGCCAAAGTATTGGAGTTTCAGCTTCAACATCAGTCCTTCCAATGAATATTCAGGACTGATCTTTAGGATGGACTGGTTGGATCTCCTTGCAGTCCAAGGGACTCTCAAGAGTCTTCTCCAGCACCAGTTCAAAAGCATCAACTCTTCGGTTCTCAGCTTTCCATAGTCCAACTCTCACATCCGTAGATGACTACTGGAAAAACCACAGCTTTGACTAGATGGACCTTTGTTGGCAAAGTAATGTCTCTGCTTTTTAATATGCTATCTAGGTTGGTCATAGCTTTTCTTCCAAGAAGCAAGCATCTTAATTTCATGGCTGTAGTCACCATCTGCAGTGATTTTGGAGCCCCCAAAACAAATTGCGGATGCAGCAAGAGCATCTTAAACTATCTGGGCATCCTGGGGCTGGGTCAGCCTCCTCCCACTTCTCTGTCTCTCTGAAGCCTTGGTTCTCAGGTGTCCCTGGGGCCCGTCACGTATAACTGGACGCACTGATGGAAGGACCACTATTGGACAGCAGGAGCTTTTAAAGTTTCCCAGCTGGATGTGAAAGTCAGAACAGCGGGGCTCCAACCATGGTCCTGGGACCAGCAGCATCCAGTATCATCTGGGAACTTGTTAAAAATGCAAATTCTTGGACTCCACCTCAAACCCAGCAAATCGAAAATTGGGGGTGGGGTGGGGCCCAGCAGTTTGTTTTGAAAGATCTCAGGTGAGCTTCCCTGATAGCTCAGTTGGTAAAGAATCTGCCTGCAATGCAGGAGACCCGGTTCAATTCAAGGGTCGGGAAGATCTGCTGGAGAAGGGATAGGCTACCCACTCCAGTATTCTTGGGCTTCCCTTGTGGCTTAGCTGGTAAAGAACCTGCCTGCAATGCCAGAGACCTGGGTTCAATCCCTGGGTTTGGAAGATCCCCTGGACAAGGGAAAGGCTATCCACTTCAGTATTCTGGCCTGGAGAATCCCATGAACTGTATAGTCCATGGGGTTGCAAATGTCGGACATGACAGTGACTTTCACATCCCAGCTGATGCTGACATGCGTGTCCTGGAGCTCACAGCTTGGATGCAGAGACAAGCACGTAACTAGAAAAGGGCTGCACAGTGAGATGAGGGTGAGATGGAATATATCGCAGATGGTGGAAATGCAGGAGGCGCCCAACATGCCTGGGGTGTCAGGAGAGACTTCTCAGGAGGCGACAGCCAAGACTGAGCTTCAGAACATGAGTCAGATCAACTTGCGTAGTTCAGTTTGGTTCCGCACACGCTTGTTGGCAGCCCACACGTGCTTCCAGATAGAGCCAGAGGTGAGTCAGCCAAGGCCCTGCCCCCAAGGGGCTCCCCAGCTAGTCGGGGGACAGAAGCATGAGCAGGCTTGAGCCGCAGAACAGCGAGAGCTTACACTTGCTGTCTGCCAGGCGCTGTTCTTAAACATTTGCTTTGCAAATACTAACTCTTCAGCCCCCACAAGACCCCTCTGAGGCCATGCCCTGCCATTTACCTCTGTCTCCCCACAGTCCAATAAATAAATTAATCAATCAATATCCTAGAGAGCTGGGAGTCTCTCCTAAGCTGGAGGTGGTCCTGAGTTCAGGATTTTGATGGTGGACTGTTCTGGAAGCTGATTATAAAGCAGACAGTGTTTCCTAATCAGGGAGAGAGGGAAGGGTCCCTTGGCCACCCACTTGCCCATTTCTACTCCAGCCACGCAGCCAAGCTCTTCCAGAGCTCGTGACCTCCAAGAGGCATCAGGCTCGAGTCTGAAGGCCAGCATGTTAGAGGCCTCCGGCAAACCGCCACGGGTTGGGGACCCAGGGCATGGGGGAGGGGCAGGTCTGCTCACTGCTCGGCGCCTCCCCGGACAGCAGGGCTGTTCCCAGGCCTGGCCCCAAGGTCCCCGCTCGCCGTCCCCTGCGGTCTGTCTACTCTCGAAACGTCAGCTCCCTGCCCGTAGGGCCTGTTCTCATCGAGAACATTGTTGTCTCCTTAGATTGGAAAACATTGCCTGGACAGGTGAGTGTTTCTCCCTGGGGCAGGAACAAACAGTCTCTTGGCTGGGGAACCACAAAATATCCCTGATTGCAGGCTCCCACCTCAGCTTTCCCACAGGCATCTCACAAGCCTCATGCCCACAGACTCACACTCGCCTGCACTTAAACACTCACTTGTGCTTTTCCCACAATTCTGGACCCTTGCCAACATATCCACAGAGACTCCAGCACTCACAGCCACTGTTATTTAAAGGCAATTCGATGTTGGCATTAAGCTCACAAACATATCACTCTGCAGAGTGTACACTGTAAACTCACACCTAGGCACAGCCTCACACAACTGCACAATCACAGATTCCTACAGACCAACTCCCTACTCTTGATCTCCAGCGTCCATGAGACAGGCTCCTCTGTCCATGGGATTTTTTAGGCAAGAGAATGTGCACACGCATGCCCACACACACACACACACACTGTTGCATCACCCGTCCCTTAAAGTCACATGTCCATCCTTCATCATGCCCTCCCACGGAAAAAAGAAAGACCACCACAGTTAGGAAGCTGCGAAGGAAGGGGTCTGAATGCAGGGAGCCTGGGACACTGGGGCCCTACCGTTCTGCACAGTTGTCCTGGCAACGGAAGACGGTCATCTTTTTGTAGTCGAAAAAGGACACGCCTCGAAGGGCCCGGCTCTGGGTGTCATCCAGGTAGCAGCCGATGTACTTAGCTTTGGGAAGATGAGAAAAGTCAGATCTGGGGTGGTGGGGGAAGGGGACAAAGCTGAAAAGGTTTCAGAAGTGACGAGTATGCCTCTGGCTATGTGGCTTTGTTGACCTCTTGGTACCAATTCCTTCCTCTGAGCAGTAAAGTGGAAACGAGAGAGTCTGAAACTCGTGTGCACTGGCAGAGCTTGGTCTACGGGGGCAGTGGAGTCCCGTGGGTAAGGCCGTGGGCCCTGGAGGCCAACAGAGGGGAGGAAGGGACCTTCCATAGCCAGGGTTAAGGGCACACCCCTGGGCTCTACTGATGGCAACTGGGCACCCAGCAACCCGAGCTAGCCTCATCCCTGAGCGCCAAGCACACGGGGCTCTTAGTAAGACAGCTCTGAAGAGCTTGATCCGTTGACAGCCTGCTGTCATTTCTACAAGATGACTTAAGGTTATTTTTTTCTTGGAAGGAACACTGGACTTGGACACCTCAATATCCAAGTTACCGTCTCACTTTGGTGACATTCCAGTGCATTTGGGGCGCTTAATTTCTCTGAAGCCCAGTTTCCTTCACTGTGGGGATGAAAATATCAGGCCAATGAGGTTAAAATGGACTTATCTGCATAAACATTTCCTCCACAGGGTCTTGCATATGTTAAGGTGAGTGGGATAAGAAACCAGCCATTCACGGCGCTGTTTGAAGTTCTTTCCAATTTTCCCACCTTGTAAGCCAAGGTAAAGGCTTTCATCCAGAAGGAAAAAAAATTTTTTTAAAGATTCTGTTTGATGTGGATTATTTTTAAAGTCTTTATTGAATTTGCGACAATATGGCTTCTGTTTTCTGTTTTGGGTTTTTGGCTGTGAGGCACATGGGATCTTAGCTTCTTAACCAGGGACCGAACTCACACCCGCTGCACTGCAAGGGGAAGTCTTAACCTCTGGACCACCCTGGGAGTTCCCCAGAGGAAAATCTTAAACTATGTTAAACAACCATCCAATGATACACCATTCATTTAGTTTTCTTAGATTAGTACGTGTGTTCTTACGCATCATGGTAAATAGTACATGAAGATGGTACTTGACAGTCTATCAAGTCTTTTCCCGTGTGTTCTTACAATCATTATTAATTTGGACACACACTTTGCTAAGTGCTTTACACATACTGTCTCCGTGGAGCCTTAGAGTGAGCCTGTGAGGGAATTATTAATATTCCCCATCAATGTAGAAGAGGAAACTGAGGCCCTGAGAGGCTAAGTCAGCAGCCCAAGGAAACACAGCTTATACCCGCGGGCCTGGGTTTGGACCCAGGCAACCTGGCCGCAGAGCCCATGTTCTGAACTACTGCACTCCTTGTTTCTCTTTGCTTTTCCTTTTTTTTAAAGCTTATTTTTTCCTGCTGTGGACCATTTTAAAGTCTTTATTGAATGTGTGACAATATTGTTTCTGTTTTATGTTTTGGTTTCTCACTGGGAGGCACGTGGGATCTTAGAGCTCCTGTCCCCGACTGGGGATCAAACCTGCGTCCCCTGTGCTGGAAGGCGAAGTCTTAGCCACTGGACCACCAGGAAAGTCCCTCTGGTTTCTCTTTGGATCCGGGGACCTTTGCAATGACCCAGGTGCAGTGGCTCCTGGCATGCTTAGACTCTGTTCTTAGACGATTGAACAGAGGCCCAGAAAGGTGAAGTGAACTGTCCCAGACCTGAAACTAACTGATGATAGAATAAAGATTTAAGTTTAGGTCTATCGGACCCCAACCCAGTGCTCTTGCATTTGGGAGTCACTGGAGGTGAGCCTGAGGACCCAGCCAGCCCTTGGAATTAAACGGCCCTCCTGGAGAATGATTGAGGAAAAGGCTATATGCCACTTGCTCTCGTTCAGGCCTAGGGGGCTGTCTATTTAAACTGTGGGCTCCTTGCCACTCCCCCGCCCCAACGCGTGGTGGAGCACAGGGTCTAGCAGAGGATACAGGCTTGTTAAGGAGCAATTGTGTCCCCTCAACGCCGCCCTGGGAGGTGCAGAATTTGTCAGCCTCACTGGAGATGTGTCTCAACCCTGATCATCTTGAATTTCTTTCATAAGACAGAGGTGATTTGGTCGACTAAAAACAGCCCATCTTTAAAAGAAACATTGCCTCCCTGGAGCAGGGACGTCAGACGGTGACAGCTCTGGAAAAGCCCACATCTTGTCACTGTGCTTGTTCAACAATGGATGACTCTCCTGTGTCACAGAGGGTGTGTGTGTGTGTGTGTGTGTGACGTTTACATCTGGGCTGGGAGAGAGAACTTCCATGGGCCATGGTTGGCAAGTAACCTTAGTTCAATAGTTCACTAGAGGACAGAGTGTCCAAGGATGGGCAGGAGGAGAAAAAAAAAAGGAGGAAGGAGAGGAAGGGAAAGGGAAAGTGAAGGACCCGTTGTTTATTTTGACAGAATGAGGTCATTGTCATCAGGTCAAAAGCTGTGTGTGTGTGAGAGGGAGAATATGCATTGAGTACCTACTATGTGCTGTCTACTATGTGCCATGCCTCATTTAAAAAGATTCGGTCCTCACACCCTTCTTATTAACCCATCTTATAGATGAAGAGACTGATCCTAATGACTGTTCCATCTCTCTGTCTTAGAAGTGAATCTTTGTATCTGGCATACGGTATATGCTTTCTGGCTGGTCCCCACTCATGTTACTCTGTCTTACTTGTTTCTAAGTAGAATTCGAAACAATGCAATCTGCCTGTGTGCCTACAGCTTGGAAGCATCTGGCCTCAAATTTAAGCCCAGATCTGTCCTCCAGCCATTGTACATTTGAGGAGGTTTCGCTTCCATTCGCCCACAGGCCTCAGGATCATAAGGTGCCACACTGAGTCCTGAGGGAGATGAGTGCTCACGACCCAGAAATGCTGGGCTTGGAGCTGGATGTACTATGACCATGGGTGGTCTTGCCAGAGGGTGAGGGTAGGTGCATTTGACTATAGGTGGGATTGTGGATTGTGTTAGATGAGAGTTTTATAATCAAATTAATAGGTGTGTGAGCATATGTACGCACATGTCCACTGTAGGGTGAATGGGTGGGCTGTCACGGTACTCTTTGTGCCTTCAAAGCACCCTATCCTCGTGTTTTTCTGTTGCACACACGTGTGCATGCTCAGTCACGTCCCACTCTTTGCAACCCCCTTGGACTATAGCCCGCCTGCCAGGCTCCTCTGTCCATGGGATTTTCCAGGCAAGACTACTGGAGTGGGTTGCCATTGCCTTGTCCAGGGGACCTTCCTGAGCCAGAGATCGAACCTGTGCCTCCTTCCCTGGCAGGCGGATTTCTACCCCTAGTGCCACCTGGGAAGCCCTTACCTGCTCTGATCGTGGGGAGACACTGACCTTGGAAGAGCTGATCATATTGCACCTGCCACCAGCCAGTGATTGATGGCTCCGGGGAAGGACACAGGACCTACTCTTCGGATTCTTATAGATTAAAGCTGGGAGAAAGACGTCTGTCTCCCTTGAGTTGTGACACTGGTATTTTCTAAGCCCAGAACTACCAACAGCCAAGATCCCTGGCACAAAGTCAGTCTGTGCAGAAGAACCAAGCTAAGTCGGAAGCAAGCAGAGATGAGAGTTAGGAAGAGAATGGCACAATTCATTCATTTGACAACCTAGGCTCTTCGGTAGTTTGGTGACAAGACACACTACATTTTCTTCTTTGGCTGAAGCTGATTCAAGGCGGGTTTTTTGTCACCTGCCATCACAGGAGCACTGACTAATATGCTGACTGCTGAGCTAAGTTGCTTGAGTCCACCCAGCTGGGGGAGTCCAGACTATGTCCCTATTTAGGGTGCCCTTTCTTGAGTACCACACTTAGTCTCGGCTTGGGAGAAAGGCTTCTCCATCCCGCCAGAGAGACCTTCCTGGAGGGATGATGGGAGACGGAGGGTCTTTTGGAAGAGGAGTTAATACTTGACCATAGGTCCATCTGCCCCAAAGCCTGGGCTTTTAAATGCTGTACCATCCCTTCCCTAACCCTCCCACCAGACCAGGCAACAGGCTGAGATGACCCACACAACAGCCGCTCAAAGACTTGATGTGGGAACAGATGAACCTCCTCTTCTTCCTCTGTCCACAGGAGGGAAAAAGAGACTCACGGTCCCCTTCACTGGTGCTCTGGAGAAGTGTGGGCATGCTATATACTGTGACCTGACGGATGAGCTGAGCTCTTTGGGTCAGGAAACGGATACTGAATCTGTTTCCTCCTTGCCCTGGGTAAGGAAGGGCTGGTGACTCTTTCCCTCCTGACCCTTGAGCGCAGGCTGTGGCCAACACAACCGGCGACCCTGTCCCTGGAGCTCTATCACCCAGTTAGAGATAAGCTCATGGTGGGGTGGGGGTGGTGGGAGGGGGTGGGCTACCATCCAACCCACTTCCGATTTTCCTCAAGTTCTGCTGCAGTGGCAGAATCTCCCGGAGATGAGGGGGAGGTCGGGTATGTAAAACAGGGACAAAATTCACAGGCCACTTGAGGGTGAATTAATGGCTGAGTTCATATAATCTATCAGCTCGTCGGAGCAGCCATCCGAATATCGCTGAAACGGCAAAGTCCCATCCCAGCCTGGCTATTTATCTCAAGCGTGGAAACCAGCGAGGGATGAGCCCAGGAGAACACAAGCATCTGGAAAAGAGCTTTCCTGACTATTTCCACCCCCCTTTCCTGTCCTTTTTTCCCCTCTTTTGCTTCAATTAATCTTCCTTTTCAAGCAACATTGCTCTCTTCAATAAAGGTAATTTGTTAAGAGGACAGCCAAACATGTGCTAATTTGTATTCCTCTTATTTATTGTTTGTGAGTAGATTTGCAGACAGGAGGTATTACAGTGTCCTCAAGGAGTTTCAGAGTCTACCAGATCTGGGTTCTAATCCTGCCACTGCAAGTAGGCTGGCGGTAGTACTCAAGGTCGTGCCTAAAAAGTGGAAATAAAACATAAGCGTGTAGGATTTCCCCCGTGGTCCAGGGGTTAGGAATTCCCCTTGCAGTGCAAGGGACGCAAGTTCAATCTCTGGTTGGGGAAATAAGATCCCACGTGCCTCGGGGCAACCAAGTACCTGCTTGCTGCGACCACTCAACCCACGTCACAGCTAGAGAGTCAGTGCACCGTGACCAAAGATCCCACATGATGTAATGAAGATCCCGCGTGCCACAGCCAAGACCGGACACAGCCAAAGAAATGCAATAAAAATTGGAAAAAAAAAAAAAAAAACCAACATAAGGGTATTTTGGGTTGAACTGTGCCCCTCATAAAAAAAGATCAGTTGAAGCCCTAAGCCCAGTACCTCAGAATGTGACCTTCTTTGGAAATAGGGTCACTTCTGATGTAATTAATTATGAAGTGATACTGGAGTAGGTGGGTCCCCATCCAACATGACTGGTGTCCTTATAAGAAAGCGGTATTTTTAAAAACTATTTATTTATTTGGCTGCTCTGGGTCTTTAGTTGCAGCACATGAGACCTTTTTCTTTTTTTGGAAAGAAATTTATTTATTTATTTTATTTTTGGCTGTGCTTGGTCTTTGCTGTTGTGCAGGCTTTCTTTCTGGTTGCGGTACTCAGGCTTCGCATCGTGGTAGCTTCTCTTGTTGTGACGCATGGTCTCCAGGGTGCTTGGGCTTCAGTAGTCACGGCACATGGGCTCCGTAGTTGTGGCTCCCGGGCTCTAGAGCACAGGCTCAGTAGCTGTGGCACATGGGCTTAGTTACTCCGTGGCATGTGGGGCCTTCCCGGACCAGGGATTGACCCCATGTCTCCTGCATTGGCAGGCAGATTCTTTACCACTGAGCCACCAGGGAAGCCCATCTTTAAGTTGAGTCAGGTTAACTCTTAGTTGCAGCGGGATCTAGTTCTCCCACCAGGGATCGGACCTGGCCCCCCTGCATTGGGAGCATGGAGTTTTAGCCACTGGACCACCAGGGAAGTCCCTACAGGGGTATTTTTTAAATTGACTGTAAGAAAAAAAAATTGACCAGAAGATTGATCTCTTTGTGGAACAGAGAAACAGTTACTTTCCTACTGGGGATTCTTCACTGTCTTGGAAAGTTGTCTCTCAGGAGGATCACTCCAGGGCTATCCGGGCTTCCTTGTGCAGGAAATTCCATTCCTGGAGTTCCTGCTCATATCTAGGTTCCCTTGGGGTAGAAGGGAGGGACGCATCTTTCACTTTGGTCAGGGCCCAAGGATCCTACAGGCTCAGCTCAACTATCTCCTCCCCCCAGGAAGGCACAATACAGCCCCATGACCCAACTGGATCCCTCCCTTGGGATCCCAGAGTCCCCTGGTTTACCCCACCTCAACACTTTTCTAAACAATTTTCCAAGCACTGGGCATTATTTTTTCAGAGTATGAAGAATTTAGGCCCACTGTGGAAGAATTTTTAACAAAATGAAAAAGTGCTCTAGTGGGGGAAAGCATGACATGATGCTATATATATACAGTGTTCTGTTGTTTAGAAATCACCAACTCAACTCTGTGAGATGGTGACGGACAGGGGAGCCTCGAGTACTGCAGTCCATAAGATTGCAAAGAGTCAGGCACGACTTAGTGACTGAAAAACAATTCTTTAGAAATAAACCCATAAGGGAGGAAACAAGACCATAAAGGTGATACCTCAACAGGGTTGATCATGACTGTTGTTGGATGGTGGGCCTCTGGGCTATTTTAACTTTTATCTCTTTTTGCTGTGTATTCTAATTTTTCTACAATAAGCATGTGTGACTTTGATAATCAAGAAAAAAGTTATATTCTAAAATATGATTCATCTTTTTCCTTGTCTTTCTTTCCCCTGGAGGGTATGACTATTCCTCAGACCAAAAAAAGAAAAAGTGTGCTTGAATCATTCTTGTGTCTCCACCTCCCAGCACAGGGCAGGGCAAACAGACATGCAATAAATACAGAATGAATGAGTGAATGAATGGAGTTGGGATTCTATTAAGAGTTGGACATGACTGAGTGACTGAACAATGAACAATATAGCTCAGTGGTTAAGAATAAGAGCTTTGGGGGCTTCCCTGGTGGCTCTGGATCTTTTTTAAGCAACAGTTAGAACTGGACATGGAACAACAGACTGGTTGCAAATCGGGAAAGGAGTATGTCAAGGCTGTACATTGTCACTGCGTTTATTTAACTTATATGCAGAGTACATCATGTGAAATGCCAGGCTGGATGAAGCACAAGCTGGAATCAAGATTGCCAGGAGA
Source organism: Bubalus bubalis (assembly GCF_019923935.1). NCBI lineage: Eukaryota > Metazoa > Chordata > Mammalia > Artiodactyla > Bovidae > Bubalus > Bubalus bubalis. The sequence goes on along the minus strand of NC_059173.1, from coordinate 8,006,890 downwards.
AATACCAATAACTTCAGATATGCAGATGATACCACACTTATGGCAGAAAGCAAAGAAGAACTAAAGAGCCTCTTGATGAAAGTGAAAGAGGAGAGTGAAAAGTTGGCTTAAAGCTCAACATTCAGAAAACTAAGATCATGGCATCTGGTCCCATCACTTCATGGCAAATAGATGGGGAACAATGGAAACAGTGAGAGGCTTTATTTTGGGGGGCTACAAAATCACTGCAGATGGTGACTGCAGCCATGAAATGAAAAGATGTTTGCTCCTTGGAAGAAAAGCTATGACCAAACTAGACAGCATATTAAAAAGCAGAGACATTACTTTGTCAACAAAGGTCCATCTGGTCAAGGCTATGGTTTTCCCAGTGGTCATGTATGGATGTGAGAGTTGGACTATGGAAAGCTGAGAACTGAAGAATTGATGCTTTTGAACTGTGGTGTTGGAGAAGACTCTTGAGAGTCCCTTGGACTGCAAGGAGATCCAACCAGTCCATCCTAAAGGAAATCAGTCCTGAATATTCATTGGAAGGGCTGATGCTGAAGCTGAAACTTCAATACTTTGGCCATCTGATGTAAAGAGCTGACTCATTTGAAAAGACCCTGATGGTGGGAAAGATTGAAGGCATGAGGAGAAGGGGATGACAGAGGATGAAGTGGTTGGATGGCATCATCGACTCTATGGACCTGAGTTTGAGTAAACTCCAGGAGTTGGTGATAGACAGGGAGGCCTGGTGTGCTGCAGTCCATGGGATCGCAAAGAGTCGAATACGACTGAGCAACTGAACTGAACTTGTGGCTCAGTGGTAAAGAATCCACCTGCCAATGCAGGAGACATGGTCTGATCCCTGATCTGGGAAGACCCCACACGCCTCAGAGCAGCTAAGCCTGCTCGTCCTAGAGGCCGTGCTACCTGCAATGAGAAGCCCGGGCACCCTTACTAGAGAGTAGCTCCCGGTAGCTGCAGCTAGAGCAAAGCGCATGCAGCAATAAAGACCCTGCACAACCAAAAACAAACAAAATTATTTTTTTTAAAAAAAAGAAGAAGAGCTTTGGAAGTAAAAAAGAGTCGGGTTGGAGTCTGCTCTGCCACTTGGCACCTGTGTGACATGGGACAAGTCCTTTAACCCCTCTGAGCCTCCATTTCTTCATCTATGGAAAAGAGTTGAATACTTCCTACAGACATAAGGCTGAGTATGAGCACACAGTCTGACCCAGAGCTGACCCTCCATAACCTGCATAAATCTATCTTCTGCTGGAGGAGGTGGGAAGTGGGAGCCCTGCGGTCCCTTCCAAAAATGCTGACTAAATCTCCTGTGTCCTTCTTCAAGCCCAGCCCAACACCCTCTGTCATCTGGGGTGGGGGAAACAGAAACAGCACAGATTTTGAAATCAAACTGGAGTCAGCTCCTGACTGTGCTCCTGACAACGGGGTCACCTAAGGCAAGTCACATCACCTCTATTCTCTCCTACAGGATTACAATATTAATAATAATAGCCAGCACGCACTAAGTGCTTACTGGGGTCCAGGGTCTGTGCTGAACACTGTCTGTGCACTGAGAACTGAGACGATGTAGTGCTTAGGGTTCAAGTGTAAGATTCAAACCTCCCGGGTTCAAATATTGATTTATCCTCTCCTCCTGCTGGTTAACCTCGGGCAGGTTACCTAACCTCTCTGTGCCTCCATTTCCTCCCTGGAAGGGGGAGTTAATGACAGTGTCTACTTAACTGGGCTGCCAAGAAGACTATGGGATGTACCAGCTTCAAAGTGTTTAGAACAGTGCCTGGCATTTAGAGAGCATGCCATCGATTTATCTTATATAATCATCACAACAGACATCTGATGTTAAGTACCATTTACCTCCCAAAGGAAACTGAGGTGACCTGCCCAAAGAACTTCACAAGCCACCGCAGAACTGGGATTTGAACCCTCATGTGGCTGCTCAGAGCACAGGATCTCGAAAGCCTAGACTGGCACGTTGCAGGTGCCAGCTCCACTCGGGAAGTCAGACTTCCTGCCCAACCCCAGCCCAGCCTGGGAGCAGCTCCACCCTCCCTTCCTGTCCCGTGATGGGCTCCGAGTCCGTTACAGCTTAAGTCTTGCATCGTTGCATCAAGCAGAGCCCTTGCCAACTTTAGATAAAAACCAAATGTGTTTAGCATCAGGTCAAGGAAGCGTCTCATTTTTATTAGCGTTAATCTAATATGTTGTCTTTCCTTGCCGAACTCTGAATAAGTTAATCCAGGACAGTCTGAATTTGTGTTTTCTTAATAAGACTGCCTGATTTCAAAGCTGCCTGATGAGAGCTCTGCGCTCCAGGCTTCTTTATTTTCTCTTCTGTCTCTCTTTATACTTTATAAAATATCTAAGATTTCCAGAAGCAAGGGGTGGGGTAGCATGGTAGAGAAGAGGGCTCGCAAGCTTTGGAATTAAATGAATCTTGCTTCAAACCTCAGTTCCTCTACTCACCACCTGGGTAACCTGGGGTAAGTGACTTCTTCTGAGTTTAAAAATTTCTCATTTGTAAAATAGGATAATAATAGTCTTTCACTTGTTGAGTTGTTGTGATAATTACATAAGGCAATGACGGTCTAGCCTATAATAACCATTCAATATATATTTAGCTACTATTTCTACTACTATTAATACTAGTGGCAGCAACTATTAAGTGACCTCTTATTATAAACCAAGAGATCTGATAAGCATTTTACATATATCATCTCATTCAAATAACATATGAAAAGCGAATAGAACAGTGGCTGGCATGAAGTAGGTGCTCAAGAAGTGGTAATACTTACTTGTAACAGTGGTGGCAGTGGTGGTGGTGTTTCATCCTCATAATAAACAGGGCTGGGTGTTTCTATTGCTGTTGGATGTATCAATCGTGCCCTTAGGGAATCATATTCTACTAGAGGACCTCAACAAACACGGGAAATTACCATTCACATAAGGGCCATGACAGGGAGTACAGAGAAGGAACATTTGATCAAGCCTAGAGGGAGGTCAGAGAAGGCAATGGCAACCCACTCCAGTACTCTTGCCTGGAGAATCCCATGGATGGAGGAGCCTGGTAGGCTGCAGTCCATGGGGTTGCTGAGGTCGGACACGACTGAGCGACTTCACTTTCACTTTTCACTTTCATGCATTGGAGAAGGAAATGGCAACCCACTCCAGTGTTCTTGCCTGGAGAATCCCAAGGATGGCGGAGCCTGGTGGGCTGCCGTCTATGGGGTTGCACAGACTGAAGCAACTTAGCAGCAGCAGCAGCAGCAGCAGCAGAGAGGGGTCAGGACAATTTTCTGGAGGTGAACTAAGCTGAGACCTGGAAGATGAGTAGAGCTGTGGCCAGGCAGCAGGCTGGTCATTCCTTCATTTGTCCATCCAATAACTCTTTTATACAACCAGTAGGTACTGAGTACCATCTTTGTTTCTGGTGCTGTCCAAGGTGCTGATAGAACGAAGCAATCGGGACAGGTACCATTTCTGCCTTCATGGAGCTGACAGTCTAGTAGTAGAGATAGACTATAAGGAAGCAAAGTGCTTCCCTGGTGGTCCAGTGGTTAAGAATCCACCTTGCAACGCCGGGGACACTGGTTCGATCCCTGGTCCAGGAAGATCTCACATGCCGTGCCACAACTATTGAGTCTGCCTGACGCAACTACGGAAGCCCGCATGCCTAGAGCCTGTGTTCCACAACAAGAGAAGCCACTGGAGTGAGAAGCCTGTGCACTGAAACTAGAGACTAGCCCCTGCTTTTCACAACTAGAGAAAGCCCATGCAGCAACCAAGACCAAGAGAAGCCAAAAATAAAATTAGTAAATAAAATTTCAAAAATTAAAAAACTAAGGAAGCAAATAAAAGCAAGATACTTTCAGATGGTGATAGGTAATGTGACAAAAATAGAATTGGGGAACGTGGTCCTGAGCAGGCACAAAATGGGGCTACTTTAGGGCATTCCAGGAAGACCTCTACAGGATGGCATGGTTTGACTGGAGACCTGATGGAAGGGAGGAAGGGAGCCATGCAAAGATATGGGAAAGAGCATCCCAGATGGAAGGGACTAACTACAAAAAGATCCTGAGGTAGGAACGGGATTGGTGTGTTTAATGAGTAGCAAGGAGCAAAGTGGAGAGAGATGTGTGGTGAAGTGGGTGGGAAGTGTTACATGTTAATGTTACAACATGTAATGCCAAGTGTTACAACATGGTGGGCCATGATGGGGGCTCTGGAATTTATCCTAAGTTTGATGGGGCTTGCAAAGTAGCAGAAGGAGTTTGGAGTGGCTGGGATGAGATGAAGCTTGGTGATTGGAGAAGGTGGTGAGAGAATTTCTCCATCAAGGCAGCACCTCACACCTCAGCTATGCCTACAAGATGGGGTCCCTTACCCAGGTGGATCCACAAGACCTTCCTGATCACCCCTAAGACTCGACTCTGTGCAGGCATCATGCTAGGTGTTTCCATAATCATGTCTCATCAAACTCTCAGGAGAAGCCTGGCAGGAAGGAGGCCATTGTTCCCATCTTATAGATGACAAAACTGAGGCATGAAAAGGCCAAGCCACTTGCTTGGACTGCGTGACTGGCTGGGGTGGAGTTGGACTATGAATCCAAGTTCCCTAAGCCATTCTGCTACCTCTCACCTTCTCCTTCACTGCCCTGTGAAGTTTTTAAGGAAGTGGAATTCTAGAAAATTCCTGAGGGTAAAATGATGGGGTCTTCTGGATGGCTCCTGAGCCAGAAGCAGGTTGGGACTGAAGCAGGGAAACATGTTCCCCAGGACGAGTCCCCTCCAATAGCCCTGCTTCCTTCCACGGTGAGAGAAGGGGTTTTCCCACAAGTTGAATGACAGCGGAAGTGTGACATGTGGCAGGGAGCACAAGGGATGGGGAGGTTTTCCTTCTGTCCTGATTGGTGGTAGATCCTCCCAAACCATCTGGCTGTGATTCTGGAAATGTCCATTCGTGTTAATCTCATGAATTGCAGGAGTTGTGGGGTCCTCCCCAGAACGCTGCTCCGATGAGGGGACATCGGTTGACCCTGGGAAGTAGTCATAGAGCCAGCATCCAGGCCAGATGTGTCTGCTTTGATCTTGTCACTGACCAGCTATGTGGCCTTGGGGAAAGTTTTCACTTCTCAAACCTGTTTCCATGTGTGTTAACTGGGCATACGATCACATTCCTTAAGTCCATGGAGTGTAGTGAAAATCAAGTGAGGTGATGTACTTAGGAAGAAAAGCCCACTTTGACTGTGACAGGCTAAGAAAATGCAATGAAACGAAGTCCCCTAAGTGCCCTCACCAAGGGATCCAGCTAAGCGGAACAGAAGCTCTGCCACTAGCTAGCTGTGTGACCTTAGGCTCCCGGGGCCTCAGTCTCCTCATCTTTAAAATGGGGATAATATCACCTATCACATGGGGTTGTGGCTGTAATTTGATGCCTGTCAAGTGCTTGGAAAAGTACCTGGCCCTTAGTAAGTGCTCAATAGATGCTTGGGGTTTTGATTTTCAGGTGCATGTAACAAGGGCTATAAAGGGCTGCATGGGAGGGTCAGATGTTGAACTCTGACAGATTTAGGGTTCAGCTCTAAGCGTGGATGTTTATAAGCTGTGTGACCCTGGGCAAGCTACCTAATGTCTCTGAGCTTCAATTTTCTCCTCTGTGAAACCTCCTGCATATATAATGGCTGGTTCCTAGGAAACACTGAACACTGGCAGCTGTTGCTATAATATTATTAGTATCATCATCCCCCTTCCCTTGTCCTCAGCCACCTTCCAGCCCAGAGGCTCACCCCTCTTACCTCGCTCCTCCTCCTTCTCCCGGACGACCCTCCCCTTGAGGGCCCGGCTCCAGGCTCCCCCGTAGTCCCCCAGCTTGGCTCTCTCATTCCCGTCCTTGCCCTTGAACCAGGGTCCGTACCTGCGGGCGATGCTTGAGACTTCACCTGTGTCCCGGAAGCCTCTGCCCAGATTTAAGTCACCCAGGAAGGTCAGCTCAGCGCCCTCCGCTGGGGCCCCCACAGCGGGGTTAGCCTGGTTCTGGGAGACGGCAGGCTGACCCACAAAACCAGAGTGAAGGAAGACAAGGCTCCCAGCCGTCAGGTAGAGCACCAGGAAGGTAAAGAAACGCACAGGCTTCCTGCGGAAGTACCGCTGGAATTTGAACCAGAGCTTGGCCATAGTGGGATCATTCCGGACTGGATCGCTGGGGCTCAGCTGGGGGTTGGGGGGGTGTGGTCCAAGGAGAGAATGGAGGGGGGCTTTGTTTCTCAAGCTTCCCTTAGGGATGGAGCCCCTGGGGATCTTCAGTCTTAATCCCGCTGCGAAGGTGACTGCCAAGTCCAGGGCAGGAGGGCAAGTCCAATGCTTGGCTGACACCAAGAGAAGAGAAGACAGGCTTCCCCAGCCCTCCTGAGGTCAGGGTGAGCTTCTTTGGGCCATGAAAGGGGTTCTGAGGCTCAGGGCACTCAGGAGTTGGTCCCATTTTCCTACATCTTGTTCTCTGCCTCAGAATTCCAAAGAACTTGGAAAATAGCAATCAGAGGAGGATTTTGTGAGGGTTCACAGGCAGCTGGAGTTCGCTTCTTGCCCCTTCTCGGTTGCTCAGGCCTATAGGAGCTAGGTTAATTCACGGAGGGCCTCTTCCCCAGCTGGGGACCAAGCTCAGTCTGTCCACCTGGTGGAAACACAAGCGGGCAGCCTTTCATCTGGTGAAGCGTTAGGGCTCAGGGCTGCCACCTGCAAAAGAGCACAGGTACAGACATAAGAAACCTCCTGGCAGAGGCCAGACTGTGAAGCTTTCTTGAACATTCTCCGGGGAGGGGAGAATGCAGAGTCCAGAGAGAGAGGAAACCAGTGGCCCAAAGAACCCAGCAGTGCTGGGTAAAAGCGACTCCTGCTGGTCCTCGTCTTGGGACAAGCTTTCTCTTGGACAAACTCAGGTCCTTAAGCCCCATTGCTCAGTGCTCAGTCATGTTTGACTCTTTGCGACCCTTTGGACTGTAGCCCACCAGGCTCCTCTGTCCATGGGATCTTTCATACACGAATACTGGAGTGGCTTGCCATTCCCTTCTCCAAGGGATCTTCCCAACCCAGGGATTGAACCTGCACCTCTTGCATCTCCTGCATTGCAGGCAGATTCTTTACTGCTGAGCCATGGGGGAAGCCCTTCCTAAGCCCCATACGTCTGCATATTTGTCAAATATATGCTGATTCATGGGGGTTACTTTAAGTCTAAATGTACTTCCTAGGTCTTTGCCAGACTGTCTGCTGGACATGGCTGATACTGAACTAGATCAAATTTGTTCATTTTTTACCCCCCAAACACATATTTATAGAAGACCTACTGTGTAGCAGGCACTGTCCTGCATGTGTGCTAAGTCGCTTCAGTCTGTCCGACTCTTTGGGACCCCATGTAGACTGTAGCCCACCAGGCTCCTCTGTCCATGGGATTTTTCAGGCAGGACTACTGGAGTGGGTTGCCATGCCCTCCTCCAGGCTCTGTTCTAGGTGCTGGGAATAAAGCTGTGAACCCAAGAGACACAGTTCCTTCTCTCACCGGGATCACATTGTCATGGAAGAGTTCAAACCCAGAGTCCCTCTCTTTTATCCAAGGAAGAAAAGGAGAAGGAAGGAAAGCAGAATTATTTAGCAACATACGCATTCACTCAGTATTTATTATGCATGGCATGCTCTGCTTTGTACAGAGCCTTCCACGTGCATTAATTACTCTTCCCCATGTTCCCATGGGAAGTGACTATTTCCCATTTTACAAATGAGGAAACTGAGGATACACAGCTGGTGAGTGGTGGAGGTGGGATTGGAACCTAGGACAGTCCGAACACAAAAGCACAGCTCCGAACCCCCGCCTTTTTGACTCTTTCTCCCACACGGTCAGGGCATCACTTGGGAGTTCCAAGACAGCCCCCGAAGCAGCAGCCCGTCTCCACCTGCTCCCAGTGGCCAGTGGCGGCTCATTGTATGAGGGCCCCTCAGAGTGTGGTCTGAGGAGCGTCTGATTCAGCATCCCTTGGGAGCCTGGCTACCCATGAAGATTCCCAATCTCTCCAATCGGAATTTCTGGTTGAGGAGGAAGCCTACAGGTGTAACCAGGTGCTCTCAGGTGATGATCACGAGCACAAAGGTTTGACAACCATGGTTTTTTTCAGTAAACACTCAGGATCAGCAGTCTGGAAGAAAATAGATTGTAAATTAGAAAATGGAAAAAAAAAAAAAAACCTCCATTTGCCTTATGTGGTTTCATATCACCACCAGCAGGGGGCCTCATGACAATCTTGGCCACTGCAAAGGAGTCAACTGTCAGCCAGCCAGTGGGTGATTTGAATGGGGACAGCCCCTACCAAATCCAGACAGCAGCATGAGAGTTTAACTTCGGTGTGAGGTAGAGTCCAGTGTTCCTACATGTGCCATCCTATTCATTCAAGAATTAAGTACTGAGCACCTACATGCACTAGCTATCGTTGTAAGCACTTGGAACTATTCAATGAACAAGACAGCCCCAAATGCATGCTCTTGTGGGGTCAAACTATCTGTTCATCCATCCATCATTCTTTAATCTATCCAGCAGTCCCCCTACCCATCCATCCATCCATTAAGTCACAATCTATTCACCCATCCATCATTCATTCTTTAATCTATCCATCAATTCCCCTACCCCTCCATCCATTCATCATGAATCTGTTCATTAATCCATCCACCCATCCATCCATCACCCATTCGTTCATCTATCTATTCATCTGAATTGGAGCAGCCCACTCATTCATCCAGCTCTCCACCCACCCATTCATCCAGCTCTCCACCCACCCATTCATCCACCCATTCCTCCAATCATTTAGCAACATGTGTTACTTGCCTACCATGCATGTGCTTGGAATGCAGAAATAAATAATTTGAAAAAAAAACAAACAAACTCGGAGTTGTTGCTTTCAAAGAATTCAGAGTTTACTGAGGGAGAGCAATTTAAGCGAGAACCATATCAAATCACTATACTAGAGTTGCTGCTGCTGCAAAGTCACTTCAGTCGTGTCCGACTCTGTGCGACCCCTTAGACGGCAGCCCATCAGGCTCCCCCATCCCTGGGATTCTCCAGGCAAGAACACTGGAGTAGGTTACCATTTCCTTCTCCAATGCATGAAAGTGAAAAGTGAAAGTGAACTCGAAATCAGTTGTGTCTGACTCTTCTCGACCCCATGGACTGTAGCCCCCCAGGCTCCTCTGTCCATGGGATTTTCCAGGCAGAGAGACAATGATAAATCCCATAGTAGATGTATATATAAGATATAGAACAGAAATTAATATTAACAGCTAATGTTTATCGAGCACTTAATATATGCCAGATACCGCTCTACAAACACAATGCTCTGATTTAATCGTCATGTCAATCCAATGAGGAAGATCTAGATCCATTTCAAAGAGGAGAGAAATGAAGCGCAGGATGATAAAGTAACTTGTCCAAGGCCACACAGCTGGTAAGTGGCAGCTGGCTTGTGAACCTGGGCTCATCTGATTTCACAGCTTGTGTTCCTAACCACACATCTATTCTAGTCTTGTATTCCTTTGAGAATATGGTAAAAAAAACAAAAAACAAAAAACAAAAAACTACAGGCTTATGCCCAGAGAAGAGAGCTTCAACAAAAGTTTCTAGATATTGGCTTACAATGTCAAGGGGTTTCTGCACCCTCGGGTAAGAGGCCCCGGCATGTGGGAGCCCCGAGAAGTGAGGGTCTGAAGCTGCCCTGAGGGGACTCAGAGAGGGCTTCCCTCTGGCAGGGGTCTTTAAGCTGGCGGGTCTTGCAGTAAGAGTCAGCTTTCTGGGTGAAGAAACAGCAGAAGCACACTTTAGGGAGGAGGCGCAGCACACACCAGGGCAGGGCACTGCGGTGGAGGCAGCCGAGGGGCTTACTGAGTGAAGCCAAGTTGCTCAGTCGTGTCTGACTCTTTGCGACCCCAAGGACTGTATATAGCCCACCAGGCTCCTCCGTCCATGGGATTCTCCAGGCAGGAATAGTGGAATGGGTTGCCATGTCCTTCTGCAGGGGATCTTCCTGACTCAGGGATCGAACCCAGGTCTCCCACGCTGCAGGCAGATGCTTTACCCTCTGAGCCACTAGAGGAGCTTAGTGCATGGTAAGAAGGCAGTGAAGCGGTGGGTTGGGGTCAGACCCTGGGGAGCCTTGAATGCCAAGCTCAGAAATCTGGACTATACTCTAACTGAAGTTTCATGGTCACACCGACACTTTGGAAAGACCAGCCTCTTATCAGCTTAAAAACCTCTGGGCAGTGAGGGGTGTCCCCTGGTATTCCATGTAAATCACACACATGGCAGAGATTTCCGCAGCTGGGCCAGGATGAAGAAAGACCAGCAGCCCTCATGGGAATAGGCGGTGAGGGGGACACCAGCCCTTCCAGAGGCATGCAGGCAAGAGCATGGACTCTGCAGGCGGACAGATCTGGGCTCAAATCCCGCCTCTTCCATCCACCACCTGTGTGACTGGGTCAAGACACCTCTTCTCAGCGACCGAGGCTCCTGACCTGTGAAGTGGACATAAGAAGCCTGACACTCCCCCCAAAATATATTGGTTGGAGGATTGCATTAAAAACTACAGGAAGAGCACAGGGGGCTCAGCTTGGTGCTCTGTGGTGACCTCGATGTGTGGGATGGGGGTGTAGGGTGGGAGGGAAGTCCAAGAGGGAGGGAATATATGTACACATATAGCTGATTCACTTTATCGTATACTAGAAAACCAACACAGCATTGTAAAGCAACTATACCCCAGTTAAAAAAAATTGTACTGTGTGCAACTGGCACATAGTAGGTGCTCAAGAAGAGCCCTCAGCCCCTCCCCTCCCGTGAGCACACGTGAGCTGCCTTCAGAGCCCCTTGCCGACAGCAAGCAGAGCATCTGCTGGGGGTATGGAGACAGCAAGGATTTCCGCTGTTGCGTTCCCTGTGGCTCTCTGTCTCTCTGAGGGTATTTCTGGGTCTAGTTCCTTTTTGTTGTTCCCTTCCCGTTCTTCTATATTTCAACACATCTTTTCTCTAAGTGGGTGCCAAATGGGTTTTAAGAAGATAATGAGCTCATTAGGAGCTGGCAGGGAACAGAGACTGAGGCAGCGGTGGTGCCGGATGCAGGGTTGGGGAAAGTGGGGGGCACGGATTCTGAGGAAGGGGGCTCCTCCTGGGGAAGGCGGATGCTGACTCGAGTCGCCCACACCAGACTGCCAGTGCTGGGAGGTGGGGGAGGTCACCTGGAAGGAGGACGCCCTGGACTCCGAGCCCCGTGTAAGTGGGACCCTGTCTGTGCTCTCGCTATGCCAGCCCCATCCTCTGGCAGACGGTAAGTCCCCAGGGAACACTGGTGCAGAAAATAGTGAGAAGAAGCAGAGAACTTGAACCTCCACCACAGGTCCCTGCCATGTGCCAAATCCCTGAGTGACAGCCTGAGGGAGTTGCAAATGCAGGGCCCCCTGCAGCAGCCTCCTTCGTTTCTCGGCCTCGGGTGGTCGGGTGGTCCTAGGGCACAGGGGCCCCCGCTGAGCCAATCCCACTTCCCCCAGGGAAACGTCTGTCTCTCCTGTCCACCCATCATCCTTCCTCTCCCTTCTCTCTCTTTCCTTCCAAGTCTCTCTCCAGCTCTCTTTGTCTGTGTCTCTCCAGACAGAACTGGGGAATGGAACTAACTGTCACTGGCGGAACACTGTGTTTGAAGGTTTCACAAGCCTCTAACCAGCTCCTCCCTCCCGGCAACCTGCAAAGTAGGTGTGACTGGCGCCCCGGACTCCATAGCTTATGTGTGTCCCACCCTGGGCTGCGGGCACGCCTTGGCCTCCAGCTGCCCCTTCTCCTCTGTTTCCGGTTGTTCGTTACAAGCTGGAAGCCAGAATTGCATTAACAAGACTCGACAGGTGTCTTCACCTCTCTGAACTGCTGTTTTCTCTCAGCAAAGCAGGTAGCCCCTAGAAGTCTCCCTTGCAGGGTCTTGGGGGGGAGGACTTGATGAGATCACTCACAGGGGCAGAGATGGTGTTCCTTAAAAGCTGGCTATCACAGCTTCATCCCTTTGCATTTCACGTGAGACCTGCTCTGAGCGTCAGTTTCCCCATCTGCTGAAAGTGGCACAAACCCCCTACCCTGCCTCCCTCCTTGGGTTGGCGTGAGTTGCCATGACAGGGAGGCCGAGAGGCCCCCTTTGCGGGAATGACAGTGTTTGGTTACTTCAGTTCGTGTTTCCAGCTGGAGCCCCAGAGTGTCTAAACACAGCCTATTTTTAGCACCAGAATGAACCTCGGGTGCTGAGCTGCCAAGAATATGATGGGCAGGGCAGAGCTGCCCTGAGGGAACGGAAAACAGGAGGTTCAGCTTGTCCCACAGCTCCGTCCCTGGAGGGGGGGGGCGTCGCGCTTCCCCCTCCAGATTCTGGGGAGCAGGTATGTCTGGCTGGAAGCCCATAAAGCTGGGCAGGGGCCTGGTTCTCTTTCCACAACTCCCTGAACTTGACCTCAGGGCACAAGCCCAGACACCAGCTGATTCCCTGACCATCCAAACTTGCCAAGAAAAAGATGCTGAGAAATTAGGTTTGCGAAAGTTCAACTTCTTCATGGTTCTGGGTAGGAGATCCACCTGGGGACCTCCAAGAAACTGGGAGCCCAGGTCAATGGTTACCTTTTGGTCTTGGCTAAATAGTAACAATGTCAGAAACCACTGGCATTTGCTAATACCAAATACACAGGAATTCCAGTTAAGTGAGCTATTTCAATAAAAGATGATGCTGTGAAAGTGTTGCACTCAATATGCCAGCAAAAAAACTCAATATGCCAGCCAGGAAAACTCAGCAGCGGCCACAGGATTGGAAAAGGTCAGTTTTCATTCCAATCCCTAAGAAAGGCAATGCCAAAGAACCCTCAAACTACCACACAATTGCACTCATCTCACACGCTAGTAAAGTAATGCTCAAAATTCTACAAGCCAGGCTTCAGCAATATGTGAACCGTGAACTTCCAGATGTTCAAGCTGGTTTTAGAAAAGGCAGAGGAACCAGAGATCAAATTGCCAACATCCGCTGGATCATGGAAAAAGCAAGAGAGTTCCAGAAAAACATCTATTTCTGCTTTATTGACTATGCCAAAGCCTTTGACTGTGTGGATCACAATAAACTGTGGAAAGTTGTGAAAGAGATGGGAATACCAGACCACCTGACCTGCCTCTTGAGAAATATGTATGCAGGTCAGGAAGCAACAGTTAGAACTGAACATGGAACAGCAGACTGGTTCCAAATAGGAAAAGGAGTACGTCAAGGCTGTATATTGTCACCCTGCTTATTTAACTTATATGCAGAGTATATAACCCTGGGCTGGATGAAGCACAAGCTGGAATCAAGATTGCCGGGAGAAATATCAGTGATCTCAGATATGCAGACGGCACCACCGTTATGGCAGAAAGCAAAGAAGAACTAAAGAGCCTCTTGATGAAAGTGAGAGAGTGGAAAAGTTGACTTACAGCTCAACATTCAGAAAACTAAGATCATAGGATCTGGTCCCATCACTTCATGGCACATAGATGGGGAAACAGTGGGAACAGTGAGAGACTTTATATTTTTGGGCTCCAAAATCACTGCAGATGGTGACTGCAGCCATGAAATTAAAAGACGCTTACTCCTTTGGAGGAAAGTTATGACCAATCTAGACAGCATATTAAAGAGCAGAGACATTACTTTGCCAACAAAGGTCTGTCTAGTCAAGGCTATGGTTTTTCCAGTAGTCATGTATGGATGTGAGAGTTGGACTATGAAGAAAGCTGAGCACCAAATAATTGATGCTTTTGAACTGTGGTGTTGGAGAAGACTCTTGAGAGTCCCTTGGACTGCAAGGAGATCAAACCAGTCCATCCTAAAGGAAATCAGTCCTGAATATTCATTGGAAGGACTGATGCTGAAGCTGAAACTCCAATACTTTGGCTACCTGATGCGAAGAGCTGCCTCATTGGAAAAGACCCCGATGCTGGAAAAGATTGAAGGCACGAGGAGAAGGGGACAACAGAGGATGAGATGGTTGGATGGCATCACTGACTCAATGGACATGAGTTTGAATAAACCCCAGGAGTTGGTGATGGACAGAGAGGCCTGGCATGCTATAGTCCATGGGGTCGCAAAGAGTCGGACACGGCTGAGTGACTGAACTGAACTGAACTGAAATACACAGGCACTGTGTTGAGCATCTTATTTCCATTGCACCACTTGATCCTCCCTAGAACGGTTTAACCCCTGTATACCTCAGTTTCCCCACCTATAAAAAGGGGGAAATAACAGTACTTATCTCATAGCACTGGTGTAAGGACTAAATATTAAACTGAATTAATACATGCAAGTGTCAGTGATACGTCTTATTATGACTTACAGAGAATATGTGTGGTTTTGCCTCTCAGTGCCCCTCTTTCCTGTTACAAGGATCTCCTCTTCCTTCACAGGGCCCCCTCATCAAGTCTCAGCTCATATGGCTTGGGCAGAATGGAATGCCCTCCCTAGTCACTACAAACACTATTATCTTTGTTTCCTGATAGATGTGTCCAAGATAACACAGGGTGTATATGTATTTAGGAGTGCAACTCCTGGGTCCTACTGTGAGAGCGTCTTATGACTATCCCAGGAAATGACGATCTGTCCTCTAAAAGGGCTGTAGTGAAAATCGCCCCCACCACCTTCCCCAGTAATGCACGATGAGCCCGCCTACAGCTACAAATCCCATCCACCCTTAATGCTGTCACCCTTTTTGTTTCTGCCCGTCTGCTAAATCTGTACTAGAGGAGGGCTGCGCCCTACCTATAGAATTGACTTCCACATGCCATTTGGAAGCAGACTAAGTCGACGACGGATGGGAGTCGGTGTTTAAATGCCCAGCTCCCTCACCCCACTGATGGAGTAAGTCAGGCTGTCTTTGCACAGGCTGCCTGAGCTTCCCCAGCCTCAGGCGCCCTCAGTGGTAGCTGACTGCCAGCACCACTTGCCTTGGTGTTTTCCCTTCCCTGTTTTTCTTCCCCACGCAGGGAGTGGCTCAGCTGGTAAAGAATCCGCCTGCAACGTGGGAGACCTGGGTTTGATCCCTGGGATGGGAAGATCCCCTGGAGAAGGGAAAGGCTACCCACTCCAGTGTTCTGGCCTGGAGAATTTCACGGACCGTATAGTCCATGGGGTCACAAAGAGTCAGATACGACTGAACAGCTTTCACCAGGGAAGGAAAAGGATTAGTGTGCTTTTCACCTAAATAAAGTACTTACCCATGGTATCCGTTACTTGGCATATACTCTGACTTATCCAATCTTTTCCTTATCATTAGATATGTAAAGTATTTCATTTTCCTTCCTTGTACATAAATAGTGCTATGCTACACCTCCTGAATGTAGATCTTCACCCAGATTCCTGGAAAGCAATACATGACCTCTCATGAATGTGAAGTGTGGGCACGAGTACACCCATCTTACAGGTGAGCAAGCTAAGGCTCACAGAGATTAAGTAGCTTGTCCATGTGCACACAGGTTGCGTTGCCTCTTGCATCTCACCCACCTCCCAGGAAGAGCCTCCAGAACCCCGACTCCCCACTCCCTCGGTTTCCAGGACAGAGACTCACCCACCACTGCCCAGAGCTGATAGTTCACCATCGATGTCCCCTTTCATTCATCCTTCCCAAAACTCGAGACAATAAATGAGAACGCAAAATGCCATTAGCTTCATGGCCTTTAACGCCCAGCCATCTGCCATGATGTAATTAAATAAAAAAATCAGAGGGAACATATGGTGCCCATTATGAATAAATATTAAAATTTTGTTTCCCCAGCTAATGACTCCGGCGTCTCTTGCGCCACAGGCAAACTTTACGGCCATCGTCACTTGTGACAGGGAATCGGGCTGAGCCATAGTGAAAAATGTGAGGAATGGTGTCAGATCTGGGGTAAGATCTAGTTGTCAGCCATTTCTGGCTTGAACCTGCCTCAGCCACGGGGTGGCTGTGTGATGTCAACAAGTGGTGTGAGACTCAGTTTCCCCATCTGTAAAATAGGAACAATCCACTCTGCCTCATTGGGAAAGTATAAGGGTGAAAGAAGCTAATGTCTTTAAAATACATAGCAGGGCTTCCCCGCAGTTCAGGAGTTGAGAACCTGCCTTGAAATGCAGGGGACGCTAGTTGGATCCTGGTCCAGGAAGATCCCACATGCCGCGATGCAACGAAGCCTGTGAACCACAACTACTGAGCCGGCCCTCTAGACCGAGAGCCCAAACTACTGAAGCCTGTGTGCCCTAGGGCCTGTGCTCCGCAGCAAAAGAAGCCACTGCATTGAGAAGCCCGCACACCGCAACTAGAGAGCAGCCCCTACTCTCCCCGCTCGCCACAACTAGAGAAAGCCTGCGTGCAGCACTGAAGACCCAGCCAAAAACAAACAAATAAATAAAATACATAGCACTCTAGTAACCGCACGTGCTAATATTCGTTGAGCACCTCCTACGTCAGAGTCGGACATGACTGGAGCGACTTAGCACGCAGGCACGCACGCACGTGCAAGGCACTGTTCTATACGTCAGCTTGTCGATCCTTCCAACAATCCTATATGAAAGATCTCATGTGTTAGCCTCATTTTGCA
Organism: Bubalus bubalis; assembly: GCF_019923935.1. Lineage (NCBI taxonomy): Eukaryota > Metazoa > Chordata > Mammalia > Artiodactyla > Bovidae > Bubalus > Bubalus bubalis. The sequence continues at coordinate 7,990,246 of NC_059173.1, read as the reverse complement.
GATGAGACAACTGAGGTTCAGAGAGGTTAAGTCACCTATGCAAGGTCACACAGCTAAGGAATGGTGGCTGCTGCTGCTGCTGCTATGTCGCTTCAGTCGTGTCTGACTCTGTGCGACCCTATAGACGGCAGCCTGCTGGGCTCCCCCACCCCTGGGATTCTCCAGGCAAGAACACTGGAGTGGGTTGCCATTTCCTTCTCCAATGCATGAAAGTGAAAAGGGAAAGTGAAGTTGCGCAGTCATGTCCGACTCTCAGCGACCCCATGGACCGCAGCCTACCAGGCTCCTCCGTCCATGGGATTTTCCAGGCAAGAGCACAGGAGTGGGGTGTCATTGCCTTCTCCGAAGGAATGGTGGAGCAGGGCTCAAACAAAGGTGATCTGGCCTCAGAGCATGCACTCTTAACCAAGGGGACTCAGTAAGAGTTAGTTACAGTTAGTCTTCAAAGATACACTACACAAAACCCAGACACAGTCTAACCAGATGGTCCAGCAATCATGCTCCTTGGTACTTACCCAAAGGAGTCCAAAACTTATGCCCACACAGAAGCCTGCACATGGAGGCTTATAGCAGCGTTACTCGTAACTGACAAAACCTGCAAGCAACCAAGAGGTCCTTCAGTAGGTGAATGATTAAAATAAACTGTGGTACATCCAGACAATGGAATAATATTCAGTGTTAAAAGGAAATGAGCTATCAAGCCATCAAAAGACATGAAGAAAACGTCAATGTATATTCCTAAGTGGAAGAAGCCAATCTGAAAAGGCTACACAGTGTGATTCCAACTATCAATATATGACATTCTGGAAAAGCAGGACTACGGAGACAACAAAAAGATCAGTGGTCGCCAGGGGTTAGGAGGGGATGGATGCATAGGTGGCCTGATGATTTTTAGGGTGAGGACGCACTTCTATAAGATGCTACAATGGTAAGTATAAGTAAGTAAATGTTAGTTGCTCAGTCATGCCTGACTCTTTGTGATTCCATGGACTATAGCCTGCTAGGCTCCTCTGTCCATGGGATTCTCCAGGCAAGAATACTAGAGTGGGTTGCCATGCCCTTCTCCAGGGAATCTTTCCGACCCAGGGATCAAGCTCAGGTCTCCTGCATCGCAGGCAGATTCTTTACCATCTGAGCCACCAGGGAAGCCCACCACACTGGTAGATACACATTACACATTTGCCAAAATCTACAGAATGTACCACTCCAGTAATGAATCCTAAGGTAAACTATCAACTTTGGGCAAAAACGATGTGTCAATGCAGGTTAATCAATTATAACCAATGTCCCACTCTTCTGGGGGATGTCGATGGTGCAGGAGGCCATCTGAGGTGAGGGGCAGGGGATACATGGGAAATCTCCCAACTTTCTGCCCAATTTTGCTGTGAGAGTAAAACTTCTCTAAAAAGCAAAGTCAATTTTTTTTTTTTTTAAGGGGAGGTAATCACATGCTTGAAAAGGCATGGACTCATTGGAGTAGCTTTTTAGTGAACCGTCTAAACTCTGAGCTGGGGAGAAGGGAAATAGTTGCAGGAAGGGACGAGGGTGTGGTGGGGAGATAAAGGTCGTGATGAAATGACAGTTCTGGGCACCTCTGGTGGCTCAGTGGTAAAGAATCCTCTGCCGGTGCAAGACACAAGTTTGATCCCTGATCTGGAAGGATGCCACATGCCACAGGATGACTAAGCCCATGCACCACAACTACTGAGCCCAGCATGGTCAATAAATAAATAAGTAAAGAAAAAAAAATATATAAGAAATGACAGTTCCCCTTTTCAAGTGGTTTGATGAAGGGTCACCCAGTCCACTGGTCTTCCCTGTCAGGCGGCTGGCAACTCTCCTCTGAGCCCAGATCACTCTCCTCGCCAAGAGGGACTTCAAAAGAAAGGCCCCAAATCCCTATCATTAAGCCATCTGGAGTCATCCTTCTCCCTCCAGGAGCTGCTGTGTGGTGGGTCAATTAGTGCGTATTTGCATAGAGGTCCTTAATAGGCTGCTAATTGTCTGGGGGAGAAAATAGATGGCTCTGCCTGTTCTGGGCAGAATGTTTACCCAGAGGGGCCGACCTCCAGGGGGTGGCAGAGACCGTGGGGAAGGAGGGAGGGGAGGGGTGGGATGGGATGGAAGGAAGTGAACTGAGTGAATTATCACCGACTCAGGTGCAGTAAGGAGTAGGATTTTGTGAATCTTTTGCTTTGGGGGGTGTGTGTATGTGTGTGTGTGTGTGTGTGTGTGTATACTGGCTCCTAAGGCAAAATGCATTTCTCCCTGTAGGTTCATAAAAATCATTTGAAGGAGAATAATTAGGGAGAGCTTCTTTGGGTACAGTGGTTGCAGAAGAACCTACGGAGCAGAAAGCGTTTGAGCTGAGACCTGAAAAATGAGAAGGAGGCAGGCATAGACAATCTGGGGCAACACTCTTCCAGACAGAGGTGGGAAGGGACCCTGAACACCCCAGGGACCTGCACTGGGGTGGGGTCAGTGTGGAGAGAGCAGGGCCTGGGCAGTGAGCTTCCATCCTGCAGGGGCCATGGATTCTGCTCAGGACTATTTCCAAACCGCAGAGTGACCCATCCCTGATTCCTCTGGTTCACAACGTGGGGATGGAGCTGAAGGAGTCCCCAAAGGACCCTCCCTGCCCCAGCGGGGTATGGCCATGTCTCTGTGGCTCAGGAAGGCTGAAAGGGTAGCCCAGGGTCACATGGCCAGGCCCGGGCTGTGTTGGCTCCAGGTTTCTTCCCTGTGTGCCCACGCCACTCCCTGCCAGCCCCCATCACCTCCTGCCCGGCCATGACTAGTGACTCGCTGCTTGCAGGCTCCACGCTGGCCGTGGAGGTTTAAGCTCTAATTTAGAAACAATGACGGCTCCCAGTAGCTGCTCTTCTCAGAGAGGAATTCTCCGCCAGGGGTTTCCCCAGCAAGAACCACTATCTCCACCCTCCAATCAAGCAAGCCTAGTTTTTCTGCCTAAGCCAGTGCGCAGGTGTGTGTGTGTGTGTGTGTGTGTGTTGGAGGGAGGGTTCTGTGCCCACGGCCCAGCTGTATGGGTTCAAGTTCTCTTCCACCATGGGGCACTCAGTGCTCTTGGAGGGGCCACCGGCCCCTGCAGCTGGCTCAGAGCAGGTCTTCTAGGTGGGCTCAGAGTCCATCAGAGCTGGAGGGAGGACCCTTCACAAGCCCCAGGCCGGCTTCCTTACTGACAGATGGGGAAACTGAGGCTCAGAGGGGAAAGCGGAGGACTCCCCACAGTCATCCAGTGACTTACCCAGACCTGAAGCCTTGGCACCTTCCCTGGGAAGGAAAGAAAGTGGATAGACTACTATTTATTGCACACCTACTACGTGCCAGGCGCCTCCATCTAAACCGCATCTAGACTCTCCCCAGGGGCTCTGCTCGGCAGGTTGGTTTATTTTCACTTTACAGATGAGGCAGTCGAGGTGGGGAGGGTCAGCCCACTCTCCAAAAGGCAGAGCCGGGGCGGCAGCGTGAGACTCGAACCTGGGCCCGCCCCACTCTGGCATGTCAATCATAACTTCCTGCAGCAGCGCCCGCCTCTGCCCTCGGCAGAGGGGGGTGGCTTGATTCGAAAGCCCTCATGGTCCAAGGGCCTTTCTCCAGGGAGTCTGCTCAGTCACCTGGCAACGCTTCTTGAGGCTCCTCAGCTGGGAATGAGGGAAGGGAGCCCCTTCTAGAAGGCCCAGGGGTCCCCAGACCCCTGGGGTATCTTGACCACATCCTTCAGTGGCCCAAGGAGTTCTGGCGTCCCACGCAGACAACCACTGCCTGAAACTGACCAATACTTCAGCCTCTTGAAGTCTTCTCACCTCTAAGAAGGTGGCACACGACCATACATGTGCAAGTGCCAATACAGATGCGCATGCGTGAACACGTGCATTCCCCACGCCCGCCCCGCCCTTCGCCCACGGAGCATGTACACACGCGTGCCCATCCCCATGACAGCACAGGGCAGGCATCCTTCAATCCACTTTGCAAGTGAGCCCAGAGGGCGCTCGGTGACTTACCCAAGAAACGGGTTCAGTGTTGCAGGTAAAACAAGACACGGAAGCTTCCCATTTGGCCCAAAGATAGTTTCTTAACCCCTGGGATGGTCAAGAGCATAAACCAGCTGCTGCTACTGCTAAGTCGCTTCAGCCGTGTCCGATTCTGTGCAACCCCATAGACGGCAGCCCACCAGGCTCCGCTGTCCCTGGGATTCTCCAGGCAAGAACACTGGAGTGGGTTGCCATTTCCTTCTCCAATGCAGGAAAGTGAAAAGTGAAAGTGACGTCGCTCAGTCGTGTCCGACTCCTAGAGACCCCATGGACTGCACATGGCTTCAAAAGTCTAGGCCAGAGTTTCTCAAGCTCAGCACCACCGACATTGTGGATACTGGACAATTCCTGGCTGGCAGGGGTGTGGAGGCCATCCTGTGTATTGTAGGGGTTGGTGTCTCTGGCCTCCGCCCAATAGATGCCAGCGTTGTCCCCCCAGAAGCTCCACCCCACCCCCCAAGTTATGACAATGGAGAATGTCTCTAGACAGTGTTCTCGATTTTGCCCGTGGGAGTAAAGAGAGGTGTGTATCAGAACACTACCCTTAGACCCATCTGACTCCAGCTTCATGAGTTGTCGTCTCCGCTTCTAAAGCTTAATTCTAGATTTTATCCTAATGCTTTTTCATAAGACTCTATGAGAAGGCTCCCTGCTAGGATCCCTGACCTCCAGCATTCTGTGCTGGGATTCCAGGGTCAGTTTCAACGTTGGCAGCTTCTCTGATTCAGAAATTCTTTTCTAAGCCCCTGAGATCCTGTCTCCTCCCGTGTCAAGGTTGAAACTCTCCCTGGGAGACTGCCATGCCTCACTGCCTTCCAGCAACCAGGATGAAAGATGCGCCCATGAATTATATATTTCCTGTCATCCCTTAATTGCTTGGCAATTATAGACCACCAAGGGTCATGTTCCTGGAGCAAGAACCTCCCCTTTGGCAGAGGAAAAACAGCTGGGTGGAAACTCACCAATGTACATAAAGACATAAAGACTACCTCTAGCAGGGTAGGTGGAGGAGTGGTTTTGTTTTGTTTTCTTCATTTTGTTTATCTGTATTTTCTTTTTCCACAGTCAGTTGGGGTTCAGAGTAAGAGATGGAGAATGCGTGCGCTTTGATGTCAGTAAGTCCCATGGACAGAGGGACCTGGCTGGCTGCAGTCAATGGCATCGCAAAGAATTAGACATGACTGAGTCTCACACACACACACACACACGACTTGGGCTGGAATCTTGGCTTCATCACTTACTAGCATTGAGAAGGTGAGGAAGCCACTTACCTTTTCTAAGCTGCGGGTTCCGCACTCATAAAATGGGATGAGGATGACGGTACTTGCTGCTGGAGTTGTTTAGGGGGTTAGTTCACGTAATGCATGTAGAGCACTTAGCTGGGAATCAGGCGTACGTGCGGGTGGACCGAACCCAGGTCTCCCACATTGCAGGCAGATTCTTTACCATCTGAGTCACAAGGGAAGCCCAACACAATCACAATGACTGCTAACTTCATTTTTGACCCAACCCAGGCAGCTATGGCATGGCGGCAGGCACATGGGTTCTGCACTGCGTTAGTAGTTCTGCTCTGTTCTGGGGAGGGCACGTCCCCTCTCTGAGCCCTCTTTACACGTCTCTTTTCCTGATGTGTAAAATGGGCAGAAACATGCCACTGCTCAAGGTCTCTCACAGGCATCTGGTGCCAACAGGCATGCCTGGCTATTATTACCCCATTCCGGAGGGCTGGCGGGCACAGAGCCAGGCGGGGTGGGACTGGGGCAGAAGCTGGAACTGGAGGTGGCATCTTATCTCTCAACTTATTTCTGGTTCTTCTACAGCACAGCCTCCCCTCCCACCCCACCAGCCCCAACATTAATAGGCCGCTGCTGTCATGATGTCTTTAAATTTAGAACACCGCCCCCCCCCACACACAAACACGCATCCACCCACACACCCCCAGGAATAAATCTGCCATGGTGGGAGAGAGGAAGGTCTGTCTCATTACAGACCTTCCTCATTACAAGAGGAAGGAGAAGGCAGTTTGATGCTGGAGGCTGCAGCTGCCAGGGTCTCGGGATAGGGAAGTTCCCCTCCTCCCTGCCTCGAGTGCTGGACAGGAGGTCAGGGTGCTTGGGTGCTCACCTCATGGGGCCCACCAGCAAGGCCAGTCCAGGGAAGGAAGGGGTGGACTAGGTAACCACTAGGGTCTGTGGGCTTGAATCTGGACATCCCTGCAGGCAGGCTGGGTGCCCTGGGTGAGATGTGCAGCCTCTCTGAGCTGGAGTTTCCTCATCTATAAATGAAAATTTTTGCGGGGTCGTCTTCAAGGGCAGGTGACCCGTGTGGTCCTGTGGGGCTCTGCACTAGGTTTTAGCTGTCTGCTGTCACTTTCTTGAATTTCTTAATAATCTGTGAACAAGGGACATTTTCATTTTGTTCTGGGCTCTCTGCAAAGTATGTCGCTGATTTGGGGTGGTTGTAAAAGTTGAAGGAGACTCATGACGGAAATTCCTAGTCCAGTGCGGGGCACCGGTGGAGACACAGGCCTGGTATCTCCCTTCCCTTCGTCTTTCTGCTGCATCTTCCAAGCTCATTCTATGACTGTGTGGCCCAGGGCAAGTGGCTTACCCTCTCTGCACCTTCAGTTTCTCCTTTGTAAAACACAAAAGCAAAAACTGACTTAAATTTTCTCTGGCTCCACTTAGTGTTCCCCCAACCCTCTCCTCTGGCCTTTCAAACGACAATGCACTCATTCATTCATGCAGTCATTCAACAAACGTTCGCTGAGTGCCAACCCCCTGCCAGACCAAGGTTTGCCATACAGATCTGCCTGAATTAGCAGATCTCTCCACGGGGAGGGTTTATCCTGCACAGACTTCACAAATGCATCATCTCTGGGCGTAAAAATGTCTCCTTCCTCATCTCAAAACAACACTTCTCTGATCCACAGGAGCCCAGGATTCTCCCCCAACTCCAGTCTGACACATTTATACAAGGGAGTACTACTCAGTCATAAAAAGGACAAACTATTGACAGACGTTTGGGATGGTACTGATGACTCTCCCAGACATTATGCTGAGAGCAAGAAGCCAGACTCAAAAAGATATATGGTCATATACATGACATTCTAGAAAAGGCCAAGAGAAAACATACTGGTGGTGTCCAAGGGCTAGAATCAGGGAAGAAAATGACTGCGAAGGGGCACAGAGGAATTTTTGAGGGTAACAGAAGCTTGTATATCTTGACTCTGCTGGTGGCTGCATGGCAGAATGCGTTTGTATGTTTGTTTGTTTGTTTGGTTGGTTTATTTATTTATTTTTTTGTCTCACCGAGCAGCATATGAGACCTCTTAGTTCCCCGACCAGGGATCGAACCCTGGCCTCCTGCAGCAGAAGCACCGAGTCTTAACCCCTGGATCTCCAGAGAAGTCCTTGAATGCATTTGTTAAAAAGTTCCAGAGACATAAACTATAATGGGTGAAGTTAACTGTAGGCAAATGATACTCAATAAGAGACATTAAAAAAAAAAAAACCCACTGTACTTTTTCCTGCAATGCCGGGTGAGCTCCGAAGGGAAGAGCTGCTTCCCAGAGAATCAACACCTGCTCACTTCTCATCTTGGGCCCCTGGGATGCTCACCTGGTGGGAAGGGATAGCTCAGCCAGGGCAGGGACAGCTCCCATGAGCACCTGGGCTCCCACGTGACCCTCATCCCATTGCCTGCTCGGAGAGCAAGAACATTCGGGGTTATTTTTGCTCTGAGAAGTACCAGCCACAGGGTACTTTCTCTGCAGGCAGCCGCCACCCCCTGCTGTGTTTACATAAAAACACATTTGCACAGGGTTTTGTTTTTACATTTGCCTCAGAGGCCTGGAGTCTATTAAATGTGGGGAGGCCTGATAATCTGGCTGGAAGCAGCTGATGGGAGAGGGCAGGCTGAAGGAAGATGCTCTAGGCCTGCATTTCCTCCCAGTCCCAGGGAGCCCTGGGTCTCTGTGCAGAGGGGATAAAAGGGCTCACTGAACTCTCTTGTGCATGTGCCCGGCATTTCTCAACCTCAGCCCCACTGACATTTGGGGCTGAGTGATTTGTTGTTGAGGGGGGCTGCTCTGTACATCGCAGAAGCATCCCTGGCTTCTGCCTACCAGCATCCTTCCACCAGTTGAGATGATCAAAAACATCTTCAGTTCAGTCGCTCAGTCGTGTCTTTGTGACCCCACGGACTGCAGCACGCCAGGCTTCCCTGTCCATCACCAGCTCCCGGAGTTTGCCAAATGCCTCCTGCAGGGCAAAATCGCCCCCACTTGAGAACCACTGGCACACACACGAAGATACACACACGCAAGCTCAGCTCAGGAACTCTCCGCCTTTCAACGCCCACCTAAAACGAGCGCTGACACTGTCTCCCACACCTCTGCATCCCTGGCTCTTTCCCCAGTGCCTGGCGTGCAACGTTTGAGAGGCTCAAAGGCATTCAGTGGGATAAGCAAACCATGGCGGCACAACTGATACCGCCGGCCGCCGGCTTCCGCAGCTTGGAGGACACTGTCTGCCATTTGGACTCTGGCACCGTGCAGGTTTGCACCATGTGCCAGGCTGTTCCCACACCACCTCACCTGGCCCACAGATCGAGGTCCATGACTGTCTCCATGTTCCACGTAAGGAAACTCAGCTAGCGTGTGGTAGAACTAGGATTTATGGGCTTCCCTGGTGGCTCAGTCAGTAAAGAATCCGCCTGCAATGCAGGAGAACCGAGTTCAATCCTTGGGTCAGGAAGATCCCCTGGAGAAGGGAATGGCTACCCACTCCAGTATTCTTGCCTGGAGAATCCCATGGACAGAGGAGCCTAGCGGGCTACAGTCCATGGATTGCAAGGAGTAGGAGACTATGGAGCAACAAAGCACGCATGCACGCTGAGCTGGGATTTAAGCCTAGAAATGTCTGTTGCCAGGGCTCACTCTCTTAATTATCACATTCCATTTAAGGCACTTGCAGCCTTAAATATTCTTTAAGGATGGGATGGGGAATAGTGACAATGATTTCCTCCTTAACCAAACTCTGCACAGACTCCCCTGAACTCTTTTTCACATCAGATCAGATCAGTTGCTCAGTCATGTCCGACTCTTTGCGACTCCATGAATCGCAGCACGCCAGGCCTCCCTGTCCATCACCAACTCCCAGAGTTCACTGAGACTCACGTCCATCGAGTCAGTTATGCCATCCAGCCATCTCATCCTCTGTCATCCCCTTCTCCTCTTGCCCCCAATCCCTCCCAGCAACAGAGTATTTTCCAATGAGTCAACTCTTTGCATGAGGTGGCCAAAGTTCTGAAGTTTCAGCTTTAGCATCATTCCTTCCAAAGAAATCCCAGGGCTGATCTCCTTGCAGTCCAAGGGACTCTCAAGAGTCTTCTCCAACACCACAGTTCAAAAGCATCAATTCTTCGGCGCTCAGCCTTCTTCACAGTCCAATTCTCACATCCATACATGACCACTGGGAAAACCATAGCCTTGACTAGACGGACCTTTGTTGGCAAAGTAATGTCTCTGCTTTTCAATATGCTATCTAGGTTGGTCATAACTTTCCTTTCAAGGAGTAAGTGTCTTTTAATTTCATGGCTGCAGTCACCATCTGCAGTGATTTTGGAGCCCAGAAAAATAAAGTCTGACACTGTTTCCACTGTTTCCCCATCTATTTCCCATGAAGTGATGGGACCGGATGCCATGATCTTCGTTTTCTGAATGTTGAGCTTTAAGCCAACTTTTTCACTCTCCTCTTTCATTTTCATCAGGAGGCTTTTAGTTCCTTTTCACTTTCTGCCATAAGGGTGGTGTCATCTGCATATCTGAGGTTATTGATATTTCTCCCAGCAATCTTGATTCCAGCTTGTGTTTCTTCCAGTCCAGCATTTCTCATGATGTACTCTGCATATAAGTTAAATAAGCAGGGTGACAATATACAGCCTTGACGTACTCCTTTTCCCATTTGGAACCAGTCTGTTGTTCCATGTCCAGTTCTAACTGTTGCTTCCTGACCTGCATATAGATTTCTCAAGAGGCAGATCAGGTGGTCCGGTATTCCCATCTCTTTCAGAATTTTCCACAGTTTATTGTGATCCACACAGTCAAAGGCTTTGGCATAGTCAATAAAGCAGAAATAGATGTTTTTCTGGAACTCTCTTGCTTTTTCCATGATCCAGCGGATGTTGGCAATTTGATCTCTGGTTCCTCTGCCTTTTCTAAAACCAGCTTGAACATCTGGAAGTTCACGGTTCACATATTGCTGAAGCCTGGCTTGTAGAATTTTGAGCATTACTTTACTAGCGTGTGAGATGAGTGCAATTGTGTGGTAGTTTGAGCGTTCTTTGGCATTGCCTTTCTTAGGGATTGGAATGAAAACTGACCTTTTCCAGTCCTGTGGCCACTGCTGAGTTTTCCAAATTTGCTGGCATATTGAGTGCAGCACTTTCACAGCATCATCTTTCAGGATTTGGAATAGCTCAACTGGAATTCTATCACCTCCACTAGCTTTGTTCGTAGTGATGCTTTCTAAGGCCCACTTGAGTTCACATTCCAGGATGTCTGGCTCTAGGTGAGTGATCACACCATCGTGATTATCTGAGTCGTGAAGCTCTTTTTTTTTTAATTTTATTTTATTTTTAAACTTTACAATATTGTATTAGTTTTGCCAAATATCGAAATGAATCCGCCACAGGTATACATGTGTTCCCCATCCTGAACCCTCCTCCCTTCCCATTCCATCCCTCTGGGTCATCCCAGTGCACCAGCCCCAAGCATCCAGTATCGAGCATCGAACCTGGAGTGGCAACTCGTTTCATACATGATATTATACATGTTTCAATGCCATTCTCCCAAATCTTCCCACCCTCTCCCTCTCTCTCAGAGTCCATAAGACTGTTCTATACATCAGTGTCTCTTTTGCTGTCTCGTACACAGGGTTATTGTTACCATCTTTCTAAATTCCATATATATGCGTTAGTATACTGTATTGGTGTTTTTCTTTCTGGCTTACTTCACTCTGTATAATAGGCTCCAGTTTCATCCACCTCATTAGAACTGATTCAAATGTATTCTTTTTAATGGCTGAGTAATACTCCATTGTGTATACGTACCACTGCTTTCTTATCCATTCATCTGCTGATGGACATCTAGGTTGCTTCCATGTCCTGGCTATTATAAACAGTGCTGCGATGAACATTGGGGTACACGTGTCTCTTTCCCTTCTGGTTTCCTCAGTGTGTATGCCCAGCAGTGGGATTGCTGGATCATAAGGCAGTTCTATTTCCAGTTTTTTAAGGAATCTCCACACCGTTCTCCATAGTGGCTGTACTAGTTTGCATTCCCACCAACAGTGTAAGAGGGTTCCCTTTTCTCCACACCCTCTCCAGCACTTATTACTTGTAGACTTTTGGATCGCAGCCATTCTGACTGGCGTGAAATGGTACCTCATAGTGGTTTTGATTTGCATTTCTCTGATAATGAGTGATGTTGAGCATCTTTTCATGTGTTTGTTAGCCATCAACTCCTACAGCTCAACTCCAGAAAAATAAATGACCCAATCAAAAAATGGGCCAAAGAACTAAATAGACATTTCTCCAGTGAAGCTCTTTTTTGTACAGTTCTTTTGTGTATTCTTGCCATCTCTTCTTAATATCTTCTGCTTCTGTTAGGTCCATACCATTTCTGTCCTTTATCAAGCTCATCTTTGCATGAAATGTTCCTTTGGTATCTCTGATTTTCTTGAAGAGATCTCTAGTCTTTCCCGTTCTGTTGTTTTCCTCTATTTCTTTGCATTGATCGCTGAAGAAGGCTTTCTTATCTCTTCTTGCTATTCTTTGGAACTCTGCATTCAGATGTTTATATCTTTCCTTTTCTCCTTTGCTTTTCACTTATCTTCTTTTCACAGCTATTTGTAAGGCCTCCCCAGATAGATATCTCTTATTGTTGTTGTTTAATCGCTAATTCGTGTCTGACTCTTTGTAACTCCGTGGACTGCAGCACGCCAGACTCCTCTGTTCTCTGCTATCTCCAGGAGTTTGCTCAAATTCTTATCCATTGAGATGGTGATGCTATCTAACCATCTCTTCCTCTGCCACCCCCTTCTCCTTTTGCTTCAGTCTTTCCCCCGTGTCAGGGTTTTTTCCAATGAGTTGGCTCTTTGCATCAGGGGGCCAAAGTATTGGAGCTTCAGCTTCAGCAACAGTCCTTCCAATGACTGTTCAGGGTTGATTTCCCTTATTGACTGGTTTGATCTTCTTGCAGCACAAGGGATGCTCAAGAGTCTTCTCCAGCACCACAGTTCAAAAGCATCAGTTCTTCGGTGTTCAGTCTTCTTTATGGACCAACTCTCACATCCATCCAATTTACCTTGATTTATGGACCAAACATTCCAGGTTCCTAAGCAATATTGTTCTTTACAGCATCGGACTTTCCTTTTACCACCAGACACATCCACAGCTGAACGTCACTTCTGCTTTGGCCCAGCTATTTCATTCTTACATGAGCTACTAGCAGTTGCCCTCTGCTCTTCCCCAGTAGCACACTGGACACCTTCTAATCCAGGGGGTGCTCATCTTCCCTTGTCATATCTTTTTGCCTTTTCATACTGTCCATGGGGTTCTCCAGGCAAGAGTACTGGAGTGGGTTGCTATTTCCTTCTCCAGTGGACCACATTTGATCCATGGAGGCTGATCACCCTGTGATCCATGAAGGGGAGGTATCTTTGTATTGACCAATTTTAGTGAGGCTCCTGCAAAGTCAGTTTAGCAGAATTCCCATCCTCCATCGATGCTTTTGAACTGTGGTGTCGGAGAAGACTCTTGAGAGTTCCTTGGACTGCAAGGAGATCCAACCAGTCCATTCTGAAGGAGATCAGCCCTGGGATTTCTTTGGAAGGAATGATGCTAAAGCTGAAACTCCAGTACTTTGGCCACCTCATGCGAAGAGTTGACTCATTGGAAAAGACTCTGATGCTGGGAGGGATTGGGGGCAGGAGGAGAAGGGGATGACATAGGATGAGATAGCTGGATGGCATCACTGACTCAATGGACGTGAGTCTGGGTGAATTCCGGGAGTTGGTGATGGACAGGGAGGCCTGGCGTGCTGCGATTCATGGGGTCGCAAAGAGTCGGACATGACTGAGCGACTGATCGGATCTGATCTGATCTGATATCTGCTCTAATTGGGTTTCTCACCCTCCACTATTCCCCAGGTAATGTCAGATCACCTGACCTGCCTGCAGCACTGCCTTCAATCCTGTTAGGTTGGTTCAGTCCGAATCCTCCCCAGTTCTTTTCCTTTCTGTAATTTTGTAATTTTCCATCCATTGATCAGCCCCCTATGTCTGGCCAACCTTATTGCTTGGTTGTATACGCCCACTTGCCCATGCTGTATTCAGAGTTGAGCTAGTTCTCTCCAGAGGTCTCTCTTCTCCTGTTGCAATAGTCCTGAATAAAATATGCTTTTTCCACTTCAGCTACTCTCCAGCTCTGATTTTTCTTTAACAATAGATCCAGACACATATATCTACACACATGGGGAGGGAATGTGGTTGAAAAGCAGAAAGTCAGCCAAGATTAACATGGTAAGGAGTGTGGATTTAGGTGCAGGACCTACCAGCATCCAGATCCCTCTTGGCCACTTACCAGTTCTGTGAACTCAGGCAAGTGGCTGGGGTTCATTTCGTCATTTGTAAATGGGGACCATGACAATAATACAGGACAGGATTTTTGTAAAGGTTAAATGAGGTAATGCTGTAAAGTGCTTGCTGTCCTGTGTGGGCTCAGTCATATCCAGCCTGAGGACTCCATGGACTGCAGTCCGCCAGGCTTCTCTGTCCATGGGATTTTCCAGGCAAGAATACTGGAGTGGGTTGCCATTTCAGATCCCTCCAGGGCATCTTCCAGACCCAGGGATCAAACCCAAGTGTCCTGCACCTCTTGCATTGGCAGGCAGATTCTTTACCACTAACTTCACCTGGGAATTCTGTAGAAAAGAGCCTGAGCTCAATAAATATTGGTTGGATGCTGCTGCTGCTGCTGCAAAGTCGCTTCAGTCGTGTCTGACTCTGTGCGACCCCAGAGACGGCAGCCCATCAGGCTCCCCCGTCCCTGGGATTCTCCAGGCAAGAACACTGGAGTGGGTTGCCATTTCCTTCTCCATTGCATGAGAGTGAAAAGTGAAAGTGAAGTTGCTCAGTCATGTCTGACTCCTAGTGACCCCATGGGCTGCAGCCTACCAGGCTCCTCCGTCCATGGGATTTTCCAAGCAAGAGTACTGGAGTGGGGTGCCATTGCCTTCTCCGATTGGTTGCATAGATACATTCAATAGGCTTTGGGGAGGATAGTCCCAGATAAGGTGGAAATCAGAAGGAGAGGTGACTTTACATCAAATCACCCAGCAAGGCAAGGGTGTTTGAATCCCAAAGAGTCCCCACCACACACACACACACACACACACACACACACACACACACAGAGTGAGACAGAGCTGGTTACTCCTCAATGGCCTCCTGCCCTTCTGATTGGACTGAGCAGAGGTCCACTGTGCATGTGCTGGCCATTGACAGGCTGCCTGGTTGGGTAAGAGGCCCCTGCAGGTCCCTGTACCACAGGAGTCAGAAGGCTGCTGACCCCTGGAAACTGTGGAGCCTAATTCAGCATCCCTTGACCCCCTTCTCAGCAGATGTGCTGAACGCAGGCAACTCTGACCTGACCTCAACTGCGACTGCCCTTGTGGGAGCTACCGAGAGGCACCGTGATGCCTCCCAGGTCTGACCAAGGGACAGGACAAAGGGGAGCCTCTGGGCCATCAGCCATAGAAGGTTCTGCTCCTCCGTGTTAATTCAAGAGCATCCACGGCTCCTGCTGAGCGGCTGAAGAGCTCTCTGGAGCCTCTTTTCGAGTGAAAACAGTCATTTGCAAGAGCTCACGATGCAAGGAGCAGACGGAATGGCACAATTGCACCACAGCCAGCCTTTCTCACAGCCCAGAGCCTGTGGAGCCACTTGGAGGAACAGCAGCTGCCGCGGGCTGGTGGGAGGGTCTGGGGACACAGAGGAGGGCCCATCTCCACGGCTCCCCAGAACAAGCCAGGGCTTTCACAGCAAAGGGGCAGCAAGCATGTCATGCCTGGCGCGTTTGTTTCCTAGGGCGGTTATAACAAATTGCCAAAACTGGGGTGGGAGATGCTTAAACAATAGGAATTTAGGCTCTCGGAGTTCTGGAGACCAGACATTCCAAATCAAGGAGTCAGCAGGAGGCAGGATTAGTTCCTTGTGGAAGTTCTGAGGAAGAATCCGTTCCATGCCTCTGTCCTAGCTCCTGGTGGTTGCTGGCCCTCTCTGGCATTCTTTATATGGTAGAGGCAATATTCCAATCTCTGTTGCCATCTTCAAATGCATTCATTCTCTCTGTGTTTGTCTGTTTTTTCTTCTTCTTATTTTTTAAAAAATTATTTATTATTATTTTTTATTTTTATTTCTGGCTGTGCTGGGTCTTTGTTCCTGTACGAGTTTTTCTCTAGTTAGGGCAACTCTCCAGTTGCGGTGCGGGAGCTTCTCACTGTGGTGGCTTCTTTGTTGCTGAGCGTGGTAGGCTCTAGGCACACGGGCTCCATAGCTGCAGCTCCTGAGATCTAGAGCACAGCCTCAGATCTGTACGTGCACCATTGCGGTGCACAGGCTTAGTTGCTCCATGGCACGTGGGATCTTCCTGGTTCAGGGATCAAACCCATGTCTCTTGCATTGGCAGGCAGATTCTTTACCACTGAGCCATCAGGGAAGCCCAGTTTTCTCTTTCGGTCACTTGAATCCCGTGTGGCCTCATCTTAACCAATGACACATTTCCAAATAAGGCCCTGAGGTTCTAGGTGGAGGTGAATTTGGGGGCGGACACTGTTCAACATAGCAGGTGTTGAATTTCACTTCTGCCGCTTGCAGCTGTGTGATGGTAGACACGTGACTTTACCTCTCTGGTCCTCTTTCCTCATCTTTAAAAAGGAATAATGACAGGATTATTGTGACGACTGGATCTGTTGCTGCAGTAAAGCGAGCAGCTCCAGGCACAGACCCTGGAGCTGGATGACCTGCTACCTACTTGCTGTGTGACACTGAACAGGTTGCCTAAACTCTCTGGTCATCTATTCCCCTGTTCATAAGGGTGAGGAGATTGAAAGATATTATGGCCCTTCTCTCCCTCTCATAGTTCTCAAAGCTCCCCAAAGGCACTACAGGGGTCCATGGGATCTCTTGGGGTTTCCAAAGCCTCCAAATTATACTTTAATCCACAAAAAATGGTACAACTCTGTGCTTTTTTTTTTTTTTGGATCGGAATTGGATTGACTCAATATCAGAGTCCATTCATTCTCAAGACAAGAAGAATTTTTCATCAACAATTATTGCTCTAATACTTACTTTTAATTCAGTGAAAAAATTATTTAAAATCATGAAGCATGTTCAAGAAACAAAATACAGACACAAATAAGAAGACAGTCTTTGGGCTAAACGGGATTAGCTGACATCAGCTACAACGAACGATGTTAACAGCTCTTAGCTGTGAAATACTCACTTCATAGCAGGCATTTTACTCACCGTTGTCCACAACACCTCTCATTTACCCACGAAACAACCCTATGAGACAGGGACTCTTATTAACTTTACAGGTGAGGAAACTGAGGCCCAGAGAGGGGCAGTGACTCGCTCAAGGTCACATAGGTGCTCAGGAGCCAAGTGGGGGTTTGAATTCAGGTCTCTTTGACTCGAGGGCTGAAACTCTTAACCAAGCTGTTAAGTGGCCCTGGTTGACTACAGGCTCTAGAGCAGAGAAATACAATGTGAGCCGTATGCATAGCTTAAAATGTTCTAGAAACCACAATGAAAAAGGTAAAAAGAAACAGGTGAAATTAGTTCAACCAATATGTCTAAAATATTGTCCTTTCAACATAAATATAAAATAATTTATCAATGAGATATTTTATATTCTGGGTTTTGTTCTTGTTTTTGAACACGAAGACTTCAAACTCTGGTGTGCACTTTACACGTACGGCACATCTTGGTTCAGTGGCCGCCATAGCAGACGGTGAGGCTCAGGAGAGCTGAATATCTGCTGGGGTTTGCAGAGCTGGAGAAGCTCTCTAGATTCATCAGTTTTGAGCCAAGAAGCATCACCGCTGCAGCTCGGTGGCCTCCTCATGTGGGAGGGAAGAGAGGTGAACAGTTTGTTTCTCTGGCATCCAGACTAGTGTGGGTACCAGATGACTCATGCCATGGACCCAAGAGCTCCAGCCTCTTCGTCCAAACCCCACCCTGTGGGCAGCTCCAGGCCACCTCAAGTGTGACCTCGCTGGGAGCTGACCGAGCCCAGCTTGTTCTGGAGCCAATCTGGGCTCCTGTGGGCCCCCGAGCCCAGCCTCAGCCCAGGAATCTGGTGGATCAGAAACCGCCCTGCAGAAACAAGTAAGACAGCTTCTGCAGGCCAACGGGACTGAGAGTCTACGCCTGGCTTTGAACCCCAGCTCAGCCACTCCTAACTGGGAGAAGTTGCCCACCGTAACACTGGTGTCATGATAGTAGCTCCTTCTTCACAGAGTTGGCAGGAGGGTCAAATTGATGCAGAGAGGGTAAAGGGACAAAATAGGTGATTAAATAGTTAATCTCACTAGGGGATTGTAAGTAGAATAAAACACGGGAGACCCCTGTAAGTTAATGATCGCTCAGGAAAGCAGGTTTGCTTAACTGCAAAGCCAAGCAGGCTTGCTGAGTGACAAAACCACGAGAAGCACGAGACCTGCCCCCAAACGACAAAACGACGGCGGCGTGAGACGCGCATCCTGCCCAGCGAGCTCAGTGAGTTAGGACAAGCTCTCTGCACAGATTAGCTATTGCTGAGTTGCTAAGTTGTGTCTGACTCTTGCGACCCCGTGGACTACAGCCTGTCAGGTCTCTCTGTCCATTGGATTTTCCAGGCAAGAATACTGGAGTGGGTTGCCATTTCCTCCTCCAGGGGATCTTCCCAAACCAGGGGTCGATCCCACGTCTGTGGCACCTCCTGCATTGGCAGGCCAATTCTTTATCACTGTGCCACCTGGGAAGCCCCTCTGCACACATAAAAAACAATAATTAGATTGCCATTGTAGGAACAAGGAAACCCACCTCCTCAACCTGGAGGAGGAACCGATGGTGGAAGCATGACGTCTACTCAAGAAAGATAAAGAAGCTCCTCTCCCCCTCCCCACTTTTCCTTTGACTACAAAACCTTAGCCCACTAAGTTCTTGGGGCACGGCACCCCGTCACCCACCTGCTTGTAAGCCTCAGGAGTGTCCTATTCTAATAAATCACTTCTTATCTATCACTTTGCCTCTCACTGGATTCTTTCTGTACTGGGACATGAAGGATTGTGGTACCAGAGTTCTTCAGAGTCTCCCAAAATGACACCCCGTGGTTTCAAAATGAGGAACTATAAGAGTCACTTTTATCTCCTATCCACTTATGTCAAACTGCATTGACTACATTACAGAGAAATGCTATTTTCCTCCCCATTGTACAGATGCAGAAACTGAGGCTCTGAAAGATGAACTACCTTGCCCAGCATGTCACAAACTAACCAACGATGGATTCAATGATTATAGACCCTTTCTCACAAGGAGGTTGTGAGGATGGAATGAATTAGTAAAATAAATGGAAGCACTTCTAAGAGGGCTGGGTTCACGGTATGTGCTCAGTAGACTTTTTGCTCCCGTCACCGTCAGCACCATCCTCACCATCCTCACCATCCTCACCGTCACGGTCGTCACCATCAACACGGTGGCTGCCGTCATCTCTGTCATTATCACGTCACCTGTGTTATCACTGTCAGCCTCATCTCCTGCCTCCCCGGTGTGTTGTGAGCACAAAGCAGTGCTGGGCTCAGAGCTGCCGAGCCTACCCTGATCCTGAGCAAGTTTCTTAACCAGGTTAAGCATACACATACACACACACACACCCTTACTCCTAGGACATTTTCTTGGGCCAAAGAACGCTCTACCACACAACTTTGAGAATGTCTTTAGGGAGAGAAAAGTAAGTCGTCCACCGCAGGTCCTGTGGAATTTATTCTCTCCTCCTAGCACAAGAAGGCTCAAGGAGAACAGCCTCCATGTTTGGCTCCTTGGCCACCCACGGGGGAAGCTGCCAAGTGAAATAGCCTCCCTCGGGTCTTTGATGGGCCACTCAAACACAAGGGGTCTTGTTTGGGGCATTTTATTTATTCACTGCTAGCACTGCCGCCAACCAGGTTTATACAGAGTTGCTACAGGTCAAGGTGTGGGCAGAACCTGAGGGCGGGGCTGCCTCTCCTCTCGCCCAGGGAGGTTGCCTCTTGACAGCTTTTCCACTCCTTCATCCCCGACTCCACAAAGTCCATCAGCCCACGGTCTTGCTCCCCTCCCCAGGCTGCTCTTCTAATGAATTCTTCAAAGCCAGTGACACCAGGGCGATAATGAATTTATGCACAGATATTTGCATGTTAGTGGGGGGTCTTCCAGAATTTCAAGGCTCCGGGTGGGTGGGAACCGGAGAGAGTAGAAAATGGAATTTCAAAGAAGGGAAGTAATTTTTAGCGGCTCAAACGGTTGCACAAGGAAGCCTCCCACCCCCAGTTCACGCTGGCCTTGCAAACTTGACGTTCCTCTTGAGACCTGTGGATAACTTAATTGTGCAATTCTGGGCTCTCAGCAGAACTAGGGGAATTCCCTAGAACACACTGAACTGGGACATTTGTTCAACATAGTCTATTGAGCATCTGACTTAAGCCAGGCACAGTTCTAGATGGTGAGGTAGAGGAGAGAATGAAATGAAACTCTGGTTCTGTGTATTTTAAACGATAGGGAGCAGAAGCTTGATTTTGCTAGCTTGATATTCTGTGTGATTTTCAGAACCATCATTCTTTTAAGCTAGTGTTTACTGAGGCTGGCCATGTGTTAAATGCTTACAAAAATTGTTGCTCAGTTGCCAAGTTGTATCCGACTCTGTGACCCCATGAACTGTAGCATACCAGGCTCCTCTGTCCATGGGGATTTCCAGGCAAGAATACTGGAGTGAGTTACCATGTCTTTCTCCAGGGGATCTTCCTGGATCAAGGATCGAACCTGTGTTTCCTGCATTGACCAGGTGGATTCTTTACCACTGAGTCATCAGGGAAACCTCTTGCAAAAATCACCCCAGGTAATTACCACAACAACACCATGAGGCAGGCACTATTCACATCCTCCCCATTTGACTGATGATAAAACTGAGGTGCAGTGAGGCTGAAAAACTTGGCCCAAGCTGTTCACTGAAAAACTGGAAGAACTGCGCCTTGAACCCAGAAACCCAGGGCTACCGAAGTACATGGAGGGACTTACAATCTAGTTTTGAAGTGAAAAATCAGGCTGTGACCTGAGAGATGTGTAGGGGTGCCTGGTGAAGAAGATGGGTGCAGGAGGACAGGACCCCTCATGGGGGATGGGGAGACAGTAGCCTGGGGTGGGGCGGGGTGAGTGACCTGCTTGAAGATCTGGCCCCAGGACTTCTGCCTCCAGGCCCACGTTTCTGTTCCTTTTTATACCCTTGACCTCATGAGCCCTGCTCTCTAACCAGTTAAGCTAAACCAGGGCTCAGCAGGAGCCCAAAATAGCTATGGCTTCCAGGCAAAATTAGTGCCGAGTCAATCCTGCCCCATTCATCACTCTGACTTCAACCTTGTTATTTTCAGGCAACACGGCACTGGGAACAAGTTAGAGAGGAGAGAGGGAGAGAAGGAGACTCCTTCAATTCTGTTATATCACCAGGTTTCTAATGGAAAATCTGTTGTTTCTTGAAGACAGTTTTTAAGACATTGGTTAATGCAACTGCAGCATCCTTTGACCCCTGCCCGCTTCCTCTGGCTTCAATACCCTGCAGAACCCACATCTCCTCCAGCCAATGTGGGCTGAGTAGGGTTAACCCCACATTCAGCTCCAAAGACGAGTCTTGACTAGACTAAGCCCATCAGCATAGCTGTCTCCCTCGCCTACCACAGTGACTGGTTCAGGAGCAGGCAGATAATCTAATTAGAGTCAACGAGACTGGCTGGGAGAGGGAGGTTCTGGTTTCTTGTGGATTAGGACAAGTAGGAGAAATGAGACTGAGCTCTTGGGGATGTCTTGTTAACGTCAGGCAGCCAAAGACCAGGGTAAGGTAGAGACGCAGAGAAACTAAGATCTGATGCTTTTTGTTTCAGCCTGGATCAAACCGCACCTGAAGCAAGTGCTTGCAGATTTAGATGGCTGTGAGCCAAAATAAAAGATTCTCTTTTTAGAAAGTCCGTTTGAGTTATGCTGTTGCCACTTTCAATTTCCCAGATGGCTCAGTGGTAAAGAATCCTCCTGCCAAGCAGGAGATGCAGGTTTGATCCTGAGGTCTGGAAGATCTGCTGGAGAAGGAAATGGCAACCCACTCCAGTATTCTTGCCTGGGAAATCCCACGGACAGAGGAGCCTGGTGGGCTACGGTCCGTGGGGTCGCAAGAATAGGACATGACTTAGCAACTAAATAACAACAACTTTCAATTTAAAAAAGTTTTACCTGTGTTAGAGCTATTGCCGGATTCTCACCCAGGTTTGTGAACACCTGTGGTCTGGGATCTGGGGAAAGCAGATATCTGGGATGGAACTGAGGTTGGACGGTGAAGGGCTTTCTGAGTCAAAGATTTGGGATGATTATGAGTCTCTGAGAGGAAAAATCAGCTCTGCAGAAGTTTAAATGCAGCCCATGGCTTCCTTAAGAAAGAAGAACCGCAATAATGCTTTTTGTCTATTAAATATCTGCCTATTGTATTTTGTGCATTATCTATTCTGATCAGTCTCACCACCTGAGGAGATTGGAGTGAGGACTCCCATTTACAGCTGAGCAAATTGAGACCCAAAGAGGAGAAGTCAGACACTCGAGACACACAGTGAGTGGAGAGCTGAGCTTGGAACCCAGGTGGGTCTGCCGGGGAAACCCCCGATCCCGGCACATCACTACCTCCCTAACAGCAGCTGCCCTGGGGAGAGCCTGTTTACCCTCTGTGAGACAGGGTTTCACGTCAGTGCCTGGAAGCAAATGACACGGCGAGTGAATTTCACCAGGACCATTTTCTCCACTTAACCTTGGCAGGGTCCCAAGGGCTATAAACACTTCCCCAGAAAGTCTGAGGACTTTGCTGAACCTAAACAGATGACTTCGCTTAGGAGTGGAAGCTCCAGCAGAATCACAATGCAGGAATGTCCTTGTGGGTACCACCCATAAGATTCATGAGATGTCCCCATCGCCATCATACCAAGACCGGAGGTGTGGAATTGGTACCTTACAGGTACGGAGAGAGGCTCAGGCTCATAGTCCCTGGACATTAATTGTATCTGGCTGGAACTGATCAACTTTGAGTTGGTTTTTTTTTTTTGGTGTTTATAATCATCAGCCTCTCTTTAGGGAGAGTTGTATTGATTTCAGAGGCATACAGTGGCTCAGAGGGTAAAGAATCCGCCTGCCAGTCAGTGCAAGGGACACAAGAGATTCAGGTTCGACCTCTGGGTGGGGAAGATCCCCTGGAGGAGGAAATGGCAACCCCTTCCAGTGTTCTTGCCTGGAGAATCCCATGGAAAGAGGAGTTTGATGGGCCATGGTCCATGGGGTTGCAAAGTGGGACACGACTGAGCACATGGCATATATTGACTTATAGTCTCAGGTAAGTTACCTTCTTAAGTAAATAGTTTTCATTTAAAAGAAAAAAAAAGCAATTCAATTCAAAGAAAAATTAATAAATGTGGCAAAAATCACAAAGGTGGTATGCTGATGAGTTAAGTCTGGGAGACGTCTCCCCCACCCCCTCAAATGAACCCCAAACTTTTGTCTGACTAACTTAGCAAATGGGAGAATCCAACAGATAAAGAAAGAGGCTGAGTGAAAAGGAGAGTGGGTCCTATTCCCTCTCCATCCTCTCCATGTCTCTCCTGCCCCAAACCTCCGAGTCAGAAGGTTAGGTGTCCTGAGCTAGGCTGTCTCCTAATTCCTGTTACCAGCTCAGTGTGCAGCTGGAAGATGGATCTTCTGGAGAGAAAGCTGAAGTGGGCAGGGAAGGTGTTTCTAAGATGAGCTCCAGGTGGGAGGACCAGCAGGGTCTGTTAAAGCTAAGCATCCACCTTGCCCATGACCCTGCAATTCCACTCCCAGGCACAAGCCTAAAAGCAGTGAGTGTTCTGTCTACTGAGAGACTTGTACGAGAATGTTCCTAGCAGCTCTGTTCCCTATGGCCCCAAGCTGGAGAAACAACTCACGTGTCCTTCAACACAACAGTGGGTGAAAATGAAACAAAAGGAAACGAGCTGCTGTGGACTGAATAAACACAGAGAGGGTGAGAAAGAGGAAGGGCTTGTGTATGATGACTCGGGCAGATGACAAGACATTGGTGCTGTAGGAAGGAGATACAGAGGACCCCGTGGGACATGACAGGCCCATTTATTCTCCCGAGAGATAAGCATTATTACTGCCTTCATTGAGTGTGTGGGTGTGTGTGAGTGTCTCCATGCCAGAGATGGAAATGAAGACTCAGAAGCCAGAGCAACTTGCCCAAGATCGCTCAGCATGGAAGGGGAGCACCTGGACTTTGCTTCCAGTGCTCTCTTGACCACTCCTCAGTCTGTCCCAGACAGTCTGATTGGAAGGACTGTTCAGGGGCTTGCTGTAGGCAGGAGGGAGGAGGCACTCTCACATCCATCTGGTTCACATTTCAAGGCTTGGAGATTCAGGTTCTTCCCTAAAGTGAAACCCTGAAGCCAAGTTAAAAGGCTGTCTTCATTTCTGCCTGTGTCTTGGCAAGTGATGCTCTGGCCTTGAACCTCCTCTCTCTGTACTTGTCACCACATACTCCCTCCGCCCCCACCCCTACCCCTCCGCCTCCAGGGGCAATTTAATCTCTGGGTGTCCAGTTCCCTGACACGCTCCAGGAAGGAGGTCAGTAGGGTGAATTGCAGCATTAGCATAAATTATTGACCCAGCGCCGTGGCGGCCACTGAAGGACATTGTGCGTAACCCACGCCGGGGCCCCCAGCCTCAGATCACTGGTAAGTTCAGGTTGTGCAGAGAAGGCAGAAGAAACCTGCCAAGTGTAGGAGGTTGGCTGACCCGGTTCCCGCCTCAGACATCCCTCCCGCTGGCTGTCTGAGGGTCTCGGATGAGCCTCCCACAGGTGACAGGACAGTTTTCAGAGGATTTAATTTGGGCGTGATTTCCCTAACATGGTTCTCTCCTCCCCACCTTAAGCAGGTATCCGGTCTTGTTGTGACACCTGGTCTCAGGGATGCATTTGCAGGGCAGGAAATAGAAGCAGCCCACGAGTCAAAGGCTGTTCTGGTGTTTGTAGGAGGCCAGAGCGGGGCTGCAAACTCAAATGCCACAGGGGCCAAGGAAGGGAGTGGGGGGCCACATGTAAGTTGGTGTAGAAAAAACAACGAGAGACCCCACATGCCTCGGAGGGGGCAGCACTTGGTACCCAGCTCCAGGCCACGGTCAGCTGTTTTTGTTTGTGTGCTTAGCCACTCAGCCGTGTCCAACTCTGCCACCTTTTAGACTGTAGCCCACCGGGCTCCTCTGTCCATGGGGTTTTCCAGGCAAGAACACTGGAGTGGGTTATCATTTCCTTCTCCAGAAGATCTTTCTGACTCAGGGACTGAACCTGCATTTGGGCATTATCAATTTTCTCAGAGATACTAGACATCTAGGAGCTTCCCCAATGGCTCAATGGGTAAAGAATCCACCTGCAATGCAGGAGACACAGGAGACGTGGGTTCCATCCCTTGGTCAGGAAGATCCCCTGGAGGAGGAAGTGGCGACCTGTTCCAGTACGGGTGCGTTAGTCACTCAGTCATCTCCGATTCTTTGCGACCCCATGTACCATAGCCCGCCAGGCTTCTCTGTCCATGGCATTCTCCAGGCAAGAATACTGGAGTGGGTTGCCAACCCCTTCTCCAGAGGATCTTCCTGACCCAGGGATCGAACCCTGATCTCCTTCATTGCAGGTGGATTCTTAACCGCTTGAGCTACAGGGAATTCCACCTGTTCCAGTATTCTCACCTGAAAAATCTCATGGACAGAGAAGCCTGGTGGGCTACAGTCCATGGGGTCTCAAAGAGTCAGACACAACTGAGCAACTAAGCATGGATCGGACATCTGGATTTTTATACAAAATATTCCACTTTTTAAATCTTGGAAGCTAAAGATTTGAAAAACACAGAAAAGTCAAAATTATGGACACAGTAAAAAGGTCAGTGGTTAGCCAGGGGTTGGAGGGAGAGAGGGATGGAGCAGAGGGGTTTTCTAGGGCAGTGACATGATTCTGCATGATTCCATAATGGTGACTACCTGTCATTATACATTTGTCTAAAGCCGCAGGATGCACAGCACAGAGTGAACTCTGGCGTAAGCTATGGATTTTAGGGAATAATAATGTACCAGCATGGGCTCACCAGTTGTACAAATAGACCACACTAACACAAGATGTTAAGTTCCAGGGGAACTGGGAAGAGGGGGGTGTGGGGGTGTGTTGAAAGGGTGTATAGAAACTGTTTGTACTTTCTGTTCAATCTTTCTGTAAGTTTAAAAATGCTCCCTCCCCCAGAGATTTTCCTGGGGGGTTCAGTGGCTGGGACTCCATGCTCCCAGGTGCAGGGGGCCCAGGTTCCACCCCTGGTCAGGGAACTTGATCCCACCTGCCCCAGCTAAGGTTCCCACATGCCGCAACTAATCCCCGGCACAGCCAAATAAATAAAAATGTTCCCCAAATAAAGCCTATTAATTAAATAAACAAATATAGCAAGCCAGAGTGAAACATCTGGGAGCCTCGTTCAATCTTAAAACTGTTTATTAGCAAACCTGGTTGAAAGCTCATTGATGGGCCTGCAGGGGGGTCTTGGAGAGGAGGTTGGGGGAGCGGAAACAATTTTTCTGTGACAGGGAACCAGACCAGAAGTGGAAAACAGGTCCTGGCAGAGGCCCAAGGGGAGTGGGTGGACTCTTAATGCCAGAAATACTGACCTAGGCACAGATTGCCAGCCTGGCCCAGAAGCAGCACGTTTGCAGACTTGGAGGAGACAGACCAGATCGATGAATGGATTTTGATGGTGACTAGATGGACCCAATGATGATGAAAATTAAGTCTCCTGCAACCCAGTAGAGACTCCAAGTCTAATCTGAATTCACTCAAAGAGATATAAGAAAATGGATGCTTCCGGTGCACCTGAATTTGTGGCCTTAAATAGATTCCTTGATACCCACCGCCCACAGCTGCCCGCTTCAAAGGAATTCAGCAATCTGTCGAGCCAGATTCTTAAAACACGCTGGCTCCTCAAGTAGACAGACAGGGCTGGATTGCAACCCATTCTTAGAAAGGCTCTGCTCAAATCCACCCAAAATTCATCCCCTGATCCCTCTACTACTGAGTCCAGCTTGCTGCTAAGTCGCTTCAGTCGTGTCCGACTCTGTGCAACCCCACAGACGGAAGCCCACCAGGCTTCCCCGTCCCTGGGATTCTCCAGGCCAAGAACACTGGAGTGGGTTGCCATTTCCTTCTCCAACGCATGAAAGTGAAAAGTGAAAGTGAAGTTGCTCAGTCGTGTCCGACTCTAGCGACCCCATGGACTGCAGCCTACCAGGCTCCTCCGTCCATGGGATTTTCCAGGCAGGAGTACTGGAGTGGGGTGCCATTGCCTTCTCCGAGTCCAGCTTACGGGAAAACTAACATCTGGGAAGGCCATTTCACAAGTACCCTTTTAGACAGTTTTAACAGCTACCATTCATGGGTGCTGAGCTGTCCCGATTGGTTACCCTGTGAATAATACATCGTTCAGGGGAGGAAGCATCTCTGGGGTGCTGCGTGACCCTTCTGAGGCTACCTGGGTGACCAGGGCACAGCCAGGTGTGCACCCAGCACCTCCACCTCCTCTTTGGGGTGCACTGAATCAACTGCCTTCATTTTCTCTCCATCTGACAGTCTATTTCCACAATGCAAAGCTGACGAACGATTTTATTTTTTGTTCACATGGGACCGTTAAGAGTTTTGGCAAGCATTTAGGAAGCATCTTAAAAATAGTTTCAGAAATATTACATTTGAACAATGTTTGAACGGCACAGATGGCTTGCTGATGCAGAATGATGGGGAAGGGAGTGCTGCATCGGGGAGGGTGCTCAATGTCGATTTCAAAGAGCCTAACATGCCTCCTCGTACACGGGGTCGACAACAGTTCCCTACATCCCCTGAATGGCCCAGGAAAGGCATGGGCTTTGACTGGATCATCTACATCTTCCCCAGACAACCAGCATGGGAGGCAGAATGGGAACAGTAAGAACAGTGGTACATGACCATCCCAAACTCCCTGACTAGCCCTTCCCTCGGCAACCCTGAGTTCGTTTTATATGTCTGTGAGTCTCTTTCTGTTTTGTAAATTCATTTGTATCATTTCTATTTAGACACACTACTATATTTAAAATGGATAACCAACAAGGATCTATTGCATAGCACATGGAACTCTTAATGTTATGTGGCAGCCTGGGTGGGAGGCAGGGTTTGGGGGAGAATGTATACATGTATATGTATGGCTGAGTCCCTTCTGTTCACCTGAAACTCTCATAACATTGTTAATCAGCTAGACTCAAATACAAAATAAAAAGATAAAAAAAAACACAACACGTTGTTGTTGCTGATATTTATGGAGCACTAACTAAGTGCGATACTTTGGCCACCTCATGCGAAGAGTTGACTCATTGGAAAAGACTCTGATGCTGGGAGGGATTGGGGGCAGGAGGAGAAGGGGACGACAGAAGATGAGATGGCTGGATGGCATTGCCGACTCGATGGACATGAGTTTGGGTGAACTCTGGGAGTTGATGATGGACAGGGAGGCCTGGTGTGCTGCAATTCATGGGGTTGCAAAGAGTCGGACACGACTGAGTGACTGAACTGAACTGAACTAGTGTGAGGCACTGCTGCTGCTGCTAAGTCGCTTCAGTCGTGTCTGACTCTGTGTGACCCCACAGACGGCAGCCCACCAGGCTCCCCCGTCCCTGGGATTCTCCAGGCAAGAACACTGGAGTGGGTTGCCATTTCCTTCTCCAATGCATGAAAGTGAAAAGTGAAAGTGAAGTCGCTCAGTTGTGTCCGACCCTCAGTGACCCCATGGACTGCAGCCTTCCAGGCTCCTCCGTCCATGGGATTTTCCAGGCAGGAGTACTGGAGTGGGGTGCCATTGCCTTCTCCAACTGGGCTGTGCCTTTTGCATAGATTGTTGTTGTTGTTCAGCCACTAAGTGATGTCCAGCTCTTGTGATCCAATGAATTGCAATCCCTGGGCTCCTCAGTCCATGGGATTTCTCAGGCCAAGGATAGTGGAGTGGGTTGCCATTTCCTTCTCCAGGGGATTTCCTGACCCAGGGATTGAACCCGCATCTCCTGCAACCCCTGCAGTGGCAGGTGGATTCTTTACCACTGAGATACCAGTCAAAGGGTGTCTCAAAGTTTGAGACACCTTTCAAACTTATGATTCAGTTCTACTATTATCCCCACTGTATGCATGAGAATGCTGAGGCTCAGACAGCTGAAGTACCTTGCTCAAGGTCACGTAGCTCCTCCTAAGCAGTGGCTCTAGGATTTACCCAGGTCTGTATACTCACCACTCATTTATGAGGGTTTCCAGTCCTATGAGGGGCCTTTCAGTGTATGTCGACTTCTTGGTATTATCTCACACATCATGCTGACTTTTCTCCTATCATTCAGTTAGTCTTCAGCAACCAGATAATATACTGAGTCCTTATTCTAGGCCTGGTGAGATGGCTACAAGACCGAATAAAACAATCTCCCCACTAACAGCTACAACCTGTGTGTGCATACGGTGCCGGGTGAGGTCCAGGAAGAATGAGTCATGTTGGCTCTGGGGTTGGATAGAGTCCTCTGATGCCTCCAACTGTACCGCATACTCTAGGCATCCCTGTCAAAACTAGCCTGGCTCATCTTCCAGTGTTTGATTATTAACATACAGTGGGCTAAGAGCAAAACCACATCATGTCTGAGCGAGAGGGAACCTTTGGGGTCATCCCCATCGTACAGATTTGGAAACTGAGGCCCCAGGAAAGAAAGAGTCTTGGCTAACATCACACAGCAGATCCAGAACCCAAACCTAGGTCTCTTCACTCCCCTCTCAGCCTTCTTTTCACAACATCACTGCCATGGTTGATTTTATGTGTCCACTTGACAGTGGCTGGGTGCCCACACATTTGGTCAAACATGACTCTGGGTGTACCTGAAAGGGTGTCTCTGGATGAGATTAACATATGAATCCATAGCTGAGGAATGCAGGTTGCGCTCCCCAATACATGTGGCCCTCATTCTTGGGCATGGCAATGGGAAGATATTTTCCTTCTGAGAAGCTTTCTAGAACCATTTTGTCGTGGGCAGAATGAAGACCCCCCGCCCCCAAAGATACCCATGTTCTAATCCCTAAAACCACTGACTCTGTTACCTTACAGGCAAAAGGGACTGTGCAGATACGATTAAGTTAAAGGTCTGGGGGTGGGGAGATTACCTGGGGTTATCCAGTGGGCACAACATTATCACAAGGGTCCTTAGAAGAGGGAGGTGGGAGGGTCAGCGTCAGAGAAGGAGATATGACATGAGAAGGTGGCCTAAGGGAGAAGTCACTCTCTGCCTGAGTGTCTTCCAGCTAGGACACCATGTCTGTCTTCTGCCTTCAGCCTCAGACTGGACCTTATACCATCAGCTCTCCTGGCTGTCCAGCTCTCTAACTGCAGACCTTGAGATTCAAAGCCTCTGAAATTAAGTCGATCCCTTATAACACATCTGTCTCTCTCTTTGGTTCTGTTTCTCTGAAGAACCTTGACTAATGCAGGCAGCAGGCTGGGAATCGGGGCAAATTTGCCATCTAGGAAGCCTAGTCACCTTTCCCTGTGGCAATCCAGAATTCTCTGCCGTGGGGTATTCACATGCTCATAGTATTCCACGAGGCACTTGTAGGTGCTTCACACATCAACTTCCCCTAAAATGTCAATAGTTATGTAATTATTTAAATGGGAATACTTAGAAAATTTATAAGTGAACATCGAACCTTGATTTTACATATATTATCACTTAGGATGAAGCTGAATAAAATAGTGAGTTGATAGAAGAGCCACTTTAAGAGGAACATGCAGCTCTGGGGAGTTCTCTGAAGGTAGATCAAGAAATGCTGGAGTTTGGGGACATCATTCCTCTAAAAAAGATACATTAATGGAGGGGATTTTGAATTCCTGGGCATGGGGGTGGGAACATACCTCCCTCTGAGAAGCTTCCTAGAACCCTTTTGTCGTGGGCACAGTGAAGATGCCCCCAAAAGATGACCATGTCCTAATCGCCGGAACCTACGACTCTTACTCTACATGCAAAAGAAACCTGGCAGTTAAGGGTCATGCTACTGCTGCTAAGTTACTTCAGTCGTGTCCGACTCCGTGTGACCCCATAGACGGCAGCCCACCAGGCTCCTCCGTCCATGGGATTCTCCAGGCAAGAACACTGGAGTGGGTTGCCATTTCCTCCTCCAATGCATGAAAGTGAAAAGTCAAAGTGAAGTCGCTCAGTTGTGTCCGACTCCTAGCGACCCCATGGACTGCAGCCTACCAGGCTCCTCCGTCCATGGGATTTTCCAGGCAGGAGTGCTGGAGTGGGGTGCCATTGCCTTCTCCTGGGTCATGAAATGGGGATTATCCAGTGGGCACAACACCATCACATGGGTCTTTAGTAGAGGGAGGCAAGAGGTCAGGGGTCAGACCAGGAAATGCAACAGCAGAGGTTGAGACCAGAGTGATATGGTTGCTGACTTTGACAACAGAAAGGGGTCATGAGCCAAGGAATGCGGGCAACCTCTAGAAGCTGGAAAAGGCAAGGAAACAATTTCTTCTAGCGCCCCCAGAAGGAACACAGCCCTGCCCCTATCTTGATTTTATCCTAAGGAGACCCATTTTGGACATCTGAGCTTCAGAACTATAAGAGAATAAATGTGTGCTGTTTTAAGCCACTGAGTTGATGTTGTTAAAGCAGCAATAGGAAGCACACACACCCTTCATCATCTCTAAGGGGCCGATCACATACTCCGAGGACACACAGAGGGACTCTCCACCCTCCCTTCCAGCGCCCCTGCCTTCCCTCCTGCGAAAACGATGAGAATACCTTCAGCCTGTCGCTACAACTGTGAGTTAGCATCACCTGTTAGCTGGCTAAGGAAACCTTCCAGAATCCAGGAGGGTGGTAGCATCACCTGTCGTTCATTTGCCCCCACGTCGACTCCCCCCCTTCTCCACCCCTCACTCTGCCTTAGTTAGGGTGGTCTTCATGAACCACACCCACAGGCTGTCTGACTTCCACTTGAGTTTGGCCAATGTGAGGGCAGGCGAGGAGAAAGTGGGTATAAAATGGGCAGGGCATTCCTTCCCCTAGTCCCTCTCTCTCTGTGGAGTCACCAGGGTTGGCTGAGCCGCTCCACCAAAGACCCGATTCCTCTCCACACACTTTGCTCTGGGCTTCTGCCACCTCTCTTGCGCTTTGCCTTTTCAGGACTAGAGGTGGTAACAGCTCCCCTCAGGCACTAACCCTGCCTGGAGTGCGGCACCATCCGCTGTGATTTCCCCACTTTGCACACCGTCCGCCTTCATAGACTCTCGTCTGCTGCCCAATCTGAGTGAGTCATCGCTTTCTCCAGGCTCCTACTGATACCATAGGTGTTTCAAACACGATACAGACAAGTGAAGCCACTTGTCCACGGTCAAGAACCAGGCAGCGGGAGAGACAGCCCAGGTCTGTCCAAAACCCCTGGCTAGAGGGTGGTGCCAGGGCAGCCCGTGGGCTGTGGGCTGCAGAGAGCCAGGGGACAGGCTGTTCTTGTTCATTTTCCAATTTGAGTTCACGGCCAACCGTTAGTGATTTGGTGCTTTGGAATGCAAACCCAGAGGTCCTGCTTCTGAAAGATAAACCAGCGTTGCTGCTTCTAAGTGGGTGTTATGTCACCCTTGCAATGACCTCAACGAGGTAAGTACTATCACTGACTCAGTTTCCTATATGGGTAAACTGAGGCATGAAGATTAAAACCACTGGTTCAAGGTGACTCAGCTAAGCAAGCCGAGGAGCTGGGAGCTGAACCTAGCTCAGTGATCAACCATGGCAAACTGAGTCCCATGGGGCCTGCGCCAGGTCACCTGCCTGGCCCCCAAGGACATCTGAGCTTGCCACTCCTTCCCTAGGCTCTTCGATGTTTCCAGGGCAGGAACATCCAGTCCTCCCCTCAGCCTCCTGGGTGGGCTTGGTTCATTCCTGGGAGTCCCGCCTTCATCCCCAGCAGCCTTGGCCACCAAGAGGGGGAATCTGTCATCATCCCAAATGCAGCTCACTTTAAAAATCTCTGCTCACGGCTATCTCAATTACCCAGCACCGATGCCACCCGACCCAGTATTTCTCCAGCCTCGTGGATTTCTGAGGGCATCTGGCACCTGGGTGGAGCCTGTGGTTCCCATCCCTGTGCCCATGAACACACAGAGCCCTTGTTCTCCTGGCCCTTGCCCTTCCCAGCACAGGTTGGACCCTTGCCTCGCTTGTCTGAACACAGCCTCTAACTTGGTCCTGCCTTGGGCGCCGTCCCCTATCAGCCCGCCAGTGGAGAAAACAAGCCATGCAGAGGCACTTTCAAAAAAAAAAAAAAAAAAAACACAACTCAGAAATCAGAGCTGGCCAGGCGTCCTTCTCCCACTGCGTCACCTTCGGAATGGGCAGTCTTGCTGGGTTTTGTTTCCCCTCTTTCTCTTACTCTCCCTGCAATTTATGCCTCTGTGCATCCCGGAGGAGGAGGGTCTGGCTAAATGCTGTTATTGTGAGGGTAACTGAGGCTCCCCAGACACCCTGAGACAGGTCCAGGAGGGCGGAAAGGGGATCGATGGCCCGCTTATCGCAGAGCAGCCGTCCCGCCGTCTGGTGTCCCATGGTGGGCACGGGAGGGTGCGGAGAGAGTAAGGAGAGCTGTTGCAAAGAAGGGATCAGACCTTGGTGGTGGTGGTGGGAGTGGGGAGGGGGGAAGGAATTTCTAGAAAAAAAAGATGAGATGTGTTATCTGGCCAAAGAAAGTAATTAATTGGCCATTAGCCTCTGGAGTAGGTTTTCATCTCCCAACCTCTGAGAGATTAGAGAGGGAACCGAATTAGCCCCAGGGAGCCCCTCGGTGGAGTCCCTGGCCAGCATGGTCACTAAATATTTATGTGGCGTCTTTGTGTGCAAGGTATTCTGGACCCCCCATGCCTTGGGGGGTGGGTGGAGGCGGCCACAAAGAAGGGGACCCTGGGCAGAGTGAGCCCTAGGTTCTAATCTTGACTTTGATTCTAACTGGTGATGTCTCCTGGCAAGTCCCTTCCCTGCCCCAGCTGTCAATTTCCCCAGATATAAACTGAGAGGGTGTGTCCAGGCGATTCTGGCTTATCCACCTCTGGCCAAGTGACTTGAGACTTTCTCCAAAGATGCTGAAGCTGGACGACAGTGGGGTAGCCCAAAAGTCTGAGTGTATTGAGTACACTGAACTGTACACTTAGAAGTGGTTAAGACGGCAAATCTTACGTGTGTTCTACTGCGATTTAAAAATTGGGAGGAAAGGGTAAAAAATTTTAAAAGAATGGATTTACTGTCTATTGCATGGATAACACTATACAAAGAAGGTGGTGAATACGGCAGTGCCTGCCTTACAAGGGGCCATTTTACCTCAAGGAAGAGAGGCTTTTGGTTTTCTTTTGTGGTTGTCATTTTAAAATAAATTCCAAGAGTCTGTAAACTGTATCCAAAGGGCCAAATGCCAGATTCGGCTGCCTGTGTTTATAAATAATGCACAGAAAGTTTTGTTGGAATAAGAAGGAAGAAGGAAGGAGGAAGAAAGAAGGAAGAAAAAGACAGAGGAAGGGAGGGACAGAGGGGCAGAGGGAGGGAGGAAGGAAAAGGAAAAACTCTCTACTGCAATAAGCATGGCATGCACTATTACATATCTTGTGTATATATATATCCTTCCCTCTACTTGGATAACAGAACCCCTATCTTTGGAAGGAGGTAGCGATTTGCCAATTCCCAAGGAACGTGTTATGATTGATCTAAACCAGTGGTCTTAACTAGAGGCAATTTTGTCCCCTAGGGGGCACGTGGCAATGCCCGGAGACATTTTTGGTTGTCACAATTGAAGGGGGCGGTGTTCCTGGCATTGGACGCTGCTCAACATCCTACCAGGCACACAGGACAGCCCCCCACAACTGGGAGTTATCCAGCCCCAAACGCTCCTGCTGCAGACGGGAGGTCAGTAGCTAGACCAGTAAACCAATCAGCAGGACCTCAGCTGAGCAAGAATCCTAGGAGACAGCATGTGATACGGTGAGGAACAGTCCGAGGAGCCTTGAAGCGTGACCACGCTGGGCCCCCACAGAGCAAAGGCTGAGCCCTGGGGACAGGGTGGGGAGGAGAGGCAGCCACAGAGGGGCCAGGAGCCCCATCTAGGGAGACAGACTCAGGTCAGAGGAGGGTTTATGAGGCAAGGACCCAGGGCCAGACCAGTGGCTGCAGAGGGAGGCTGGTCCACGGCTCCAACAACAGGCTCTTTTTTTTTAAGAGCATCTCACAGAGGTCTGCCCAGCGTGTCTGCTCAACCTGGCCACGGCGAGCCACAACAGGCTTCGGGCCTGACTTCCGAGAGGGGGCTGTCTGTGTTGCTTCTGGATCCAGGGTCAGGACGGGATGCGCAGAGAGCCTGCCAAAGGGAAGGGCAAAGCGAGGACCGGGATCCACTCCCAAGCATGCACTATGGCATCCGAGTCCGCCCATCTCTCTCTGCAGCACCTCCTCCCTCTGCTGCTTCTGAGCTGCAGCTGGACGAATGCACGATGCACCTCTGCAACACGCCATCTCCCCGAGCTGAGCTTCCCCTGGCCTGCAAATATTCTCTACCCCCTCCCTTCGCTCGGTTAATTCCCACCCATCCTTCTCATCCCCGTCTCCACATCTCTTCCTTGGAGACCCCGTTAAATAAGTTGAGTCTCCTTCCTGTAGGTTCCCACAATGTGCCAGTCTTTCCCCTTGGATAAGCTCATGACACATCCCTGAAATTATTTATTTAAAATCTATCTGATCGGAGGGGAAGGAGAGCAGAGTGGTTAAGAGCAACAGCCTTCTGCATCAGACAGAGGCAGTGGGGCCAGGGAGATGAGGTTAAGCAGAAAGAGGTTTTCCGTGGCTAGGGGGCTTTGTGAAATTTACAGCATCTCCTTGCAGGACACTTCGAAATGCAGCCTTGAAAATTAACATGTCAGTGGGAATCCTTTGATCATTTCTCCTTTGCTGACTAGCGGGAAAGGAAAAGCACTTTGGGGTGAAGCCATTACTAAGAGGGGAAAGGGGAGTCAGCCTCAGATTCCCGAGGCAGATAGCTCTGTTCCATTCCTGGCTGTGTGGCTCTGGGCAACTCACTCCACCTCTCTGATCCTCACAGTCTCCACTTGTAAAAACGGGATGACAGTAGTAATCTCATGATGTTGTCAGAGGCTTTAACGAGGCGATCCATCCAAAGCACAGAGCCTGGCATATAACAACCGCTCAATAAACAGTTGTTATTATATGACGGTATCTGACACCTGAAAAGACCCTGAACTTGGTTTCTACAGATCTGGGTTCAAGCTTGATTCCTAAAGATCTGGTTTCAAGCTTGATTCCACCACTCATTTCCTACATTTTTTTTTTTTCTCACACCACTTAACCTCTCTGACCTCTCCTCTGTCATATGTTGAAAGGTCCATGAGTCCCAGAAAGGATAATGAAGAGGGCTGCAATCACCACCATAATAAATACAAAGGTAGCTCTATTTATTGATCTAGTCACTTTACCGTCTCCCAAGCCCTTCACAGTTTTCCAAGCCTGCCCCCAACCCTATCATCTTATGCTCATTCATTCAACAAACATTCAGTGAGCACCACTATGAGTGAGCCAGGCTTCACATTCTAGGCGCCGGGGAAACAATAGTCAAGCACACAAAAATCTCAGTCCTCACGGAATGTAAATCCTTGTGCGATAGGTCTTGACTCGGGGGTGATGTTGCCCCCTTGCCCTGCCAGGGACATTGGTCAAAGTCTGGAGGGGTTTTTTTTTTAGGTTGTCACCTCCCAGGAAGGGGGGAACTACTGGCATCCAGTGGGTGCAGAGGCCAGGGATGCTGCTGAAACATCCCAGGATGCCCAGGACAGCTCCCAGCAATCAACAATCACGTGGTCCAAAATGTCAATAGCTTTGAGGCTGAGGACACCTTGTTCTTGAGGGAAGAAGCAGAGAGTAAACAAAATCAACGTGCCAATCACATGGTAGATTAGAAGATGATAAGAGCCGTGGAGGAAAAGGGCATGGGATGCCAGGAACGGGGTGGCCGTGGCGAGAAGGGGCTGGATTTACTCAGAGTCGCTTGTGAGGCAGCCAATTAAGCATGGGAGCCAAAGATGTCTCTGAGGCTCTTGGCCTGAGCATGTGGAAGCTTCAGTGAAGAGCCCTGCCCAACAGCCTCTTTCCAGCCATTCTCAACCCTTTCCCACCCCTGTCTCCACTGTCAATTCCTCCTCCACAGCAGCCCGGCCAATCTTTCAATAGAAATTTGGAGCTTTCACTTCCCTTCTCCCTTCCCTTCCCACCCAGGTTTCCCAAATGCCAGGTGATTGCCCCCCTAACTCAAAAGGTCATCCATGACCTACCCCTCCCTTGGTCCTCTCCCCAACCCTACTCTTCTCTACCACCAGCCACAGTTCACCTGATTCACCTCTGAAAACAAGCCTCTAGCTCTCTTTCCCATCAGGAATACTGTCTTTCTCCCTCACCCACTCTCCAGCTCTGCCTGGCCCTACTCCTCTCGAAGGGCTTGGTTCAGATGCCACCTCCTGCAGGAAGCCTTCCTGGAAACCCTCCACTGGGATGAGAGAACTCCTTTGGAGCCCACGCCTCCTGATGCACTGGTTTGTAATTGCCTACCTCCTCCACTGGACTGAGAGCTCTACGAGGTTGGTCATCAGAAGCATCCTGCTCACATGGGCCAACCGTCCAGGTTTGTGGGGGACTGAGGGGTGCCTGGGACACTTAGACATTAAGTGCTTAAACTGGGAAAATCCCTGGCAAACCAAAACCAGCTAGTCACTCTCATCATATCCCTGATGCTTAGCAGAGTCCAGAAAAAGGTAAGCGCAATCCATGTTTATTGAATGAATGGTAAGTAGGAGATTTATGAATATTTTCTAAATGAATGGATGAAGCTCATCATCAAGGGAGTTCATAACCCAAAACCATCAGCCAGGCTTCTGGAAGCATGTGGAAGACCTGATACATCCCGTGTTGAGCTCTAAAAGGGAAAGTCACTCACTCATGTCTGACTCTTTATGACTGCATGGACTTGGCCCATCCAGACTTCTCTGTCCGTGGAATTTTCCAGACAAGAGTACTGGAGTGGGTTGCCATTCCCTTCTCTAGGGGATCTTCCCAACGCAGAGATTGAACTGGAGTTTCCTGCATTGCAGGTGGGATCTTGACCATCTCAGCCACCAGGGGAGCCCTCTCAAGCTCCAAGGACAAACACAAATCAGGGTATTTCTGCTCTCTAGCTAAGGTTCAGGTTCAAGAGTAGGGCCCAGGACCACCCTCCTATCTGCACAGAAATGGAGGTCAGGGTGGCCGGAAAAGATCTGGGGCAGTAAGTCTGCTGACCTAGTTCTCCTGGACGGGGGGCCAGCGCCTCCCCAGGGCCAGGCACTCAGCTGCCCCACCTCGGAGCCCCGGTCCTCATTCTGAGCCCTGCCCCAGCCGTGTTATCTGACCCTCCATCCAGGACAGCTGATGCCCTGTCTTTTGGTAGCCGGCAAAACTAGAAACTTGAAAATGCTTCTCAGGTTTTGTTTTTCTCTTTCTTTCCTAGTTTCTTTCTTTTTTTTTTCTTCTGGGGCCATCAACCCTCACCCCATGCTTATCAAGGTCTGAGAAAAAGGGGATAATTGTGTTCTCTGGCCAGGTGGCCTCCTTGCCAAAACAGAAAGCTACTGGGTTGTTTTCACACATGTAAATTTGGAGTCCTGGGGGCTTGTAGGATAGAGAGGCACACCCCATGCCGAGGAAAGTAGAGAAACCTTTGCTTAAACAGGATGACAGAAATGTTCCCTGTGCATAAACCAAGGCAGTGTGGTCTAGGTGGCACTTCCCCCCGAGAGGTAATTATCTGCGGTGGGTATAGGGGGTCTTTCCATGAGACCCGTGACCCACAGACAAAAGAAAACACAAAACAAAGATGTACAATTTGATGAGTTATTGCAAAGTTAACACACACCCATGTAACCACCTTCCAGGGCCAGAAACGAAAGCCAGCTTCTCAAAGCCCCCTCTGTGCTCCTTTCTAATCACCTCTCCCTCCTTCCTCACCCAAGGTCGTGACCGTCCTGATGATTTCTTCCTTGTTTTTCTTTATAATATTTTCACCTAAGCATGCATGCATTCCTAAACTCTATAGCTTAGCTTCTATTTTGAGCTTTGTGTAATTCATATTGTATAGTATATGCCCTTTTGGGTTTCCCAGGTTGTGCAAGTGGTAAAGAATCTGCCTGCCAATGCAGGAGATGTAAAAGAAGTGAGTTTGATACCTGGGTTGGGAAGATTCCCTGGAGGAGGGCATGGCAACCCACTCCAGTGTTCTTGCCTGTAAATCCCATGGACAGAGGAGCCTGGCAGGCTACCGTTCATAGGGGTCACAAACAGCTGGACACAACTAAGTGACTTAGCAGGCATGCACACACATCTGCCCTTTTGTATCTGGATTTTTTTGCTGGGCATTATTTGTGGCATGAAGCTGCAGCCAGTCCATTTTCACTGCTGTGTACTATTCCATGTTATGATGGGACCTCATTTTATTTGTCTATTCTACTATAATGGACACTTGGGTAGTTTCTGGCTTCTCATGCTTACGACTACTACATGTATAAAAAGAACATATATCCTCATTTCTATTGAGTCTATATCCCAAAGTAGAATAGCAGATTAGAGGATGTATAATGCCATGTAAGAAAATACAGCACAGCAGTTTTTCAAAGCAGTTGTACTAATTCATACTCCTACCAGTATCTGAGGGGCTTAAGGGTTCTTTTTAAGTTTCAATTAATAACCACAACCTTTTGCTGTAAATATATGGCAGGCTTGGATTGTGGGTGTGGGAAGAGATCTAACTGACTCCCCCATCCCCCTCAAGTGGGCAATTCTGGCAGAGGCGACACAGGTTAGTTAAATCATCACGGAGCACTGGAATCACAAACCCTGAAGGAAAGAGATGGATCTGGGAAAGCATACAGTGGGGGAGATCTGATCTGGTCCAGGGGAACTCCACAGGAATTCTCAGAAATCATGCTTCACCCAAGACCCGAAGGTGGAGGTGCAATTAACCAGGTAAAGAAGGTTGGAGGCAGAGAGGGGCCCATGCCGGGCAGATAGCACAGCATGTGCAAAGGCCCTGAGGTTGGAAGGGAGCAACGTGAGTCTAAAGAGCTGAGAAAAAAAGGCCCAGAGAGGTCCAGAAAGTCTCCTGAGGTGACGCAGCAAGTTAGCAGCAGAGCTGGGTCTAGAGCCCATTGCTAAGGGGTCCTTGGTGCCCATGAGTTTGTGTGAATGCAGCTGGTTCCCATAGAAGGTAGCGCCCTTCTCAAGAGCCAGGGCTGCCAGATGCAGGCATGCTAGAGTTCAAGTCTGAGCTCTGGCATCCCCTAACTGTGTGACCTTGGGCAGGTCCCTTCTCCTCTCAGAGCCTCAGTTTCCTCATTTGTTAATAAGGAGAATGACATAAGGCCGCAAGCTTCAGGGCTGCTGTGAGCCAAAAAGGTCCATATAGTCAAAGCTATCATTTTTCCAGTAGTCATGTACGAATGTAAGATTTGGACCAGAAAGAAGGCTGAGTGCCAAAGAACTGATGCTTTCAGACTGTGGTGCTGGAAAAGAGTCTTGAGAGTCCCTTGGACACAGCAAGGAGATCAAACCAGTCAATCCTAAAGAAAATCAACCCTGAATATTCATCAGAAGGACTGATACTGCAGCTGAAGCTCCAATACATTGGCCACATGATGCAAAGAAGCCGACTCATTGGAAAAGACCCTGATGCTGGGAAAGATGACAGGAGGAGAAGGGGGCGATCAAGAATGAGAGGGTTGGATGGCATCACCGACTCAATGGACATGAGTTTGAGCAAGTTCAGGGAGATGGTGAAGGACAGGGAAGCCTGATGTGCTGAAGTCCATGGGGTTGCAAAGAGTGACACGACTGAGTGACTGAACAGCAACCAATGCTTGGAAAGAACCTTCCATAGAGTGGGTGTTAAACACAGACAAGAAGCATGAGCGTGTCTCTCACTTTCCCCAGGTCACTGGGGCTGGAGTTGCACAGGAGGAGCTGAGGTTGGTGAGTGCCTGCCGTGTGACTAACACGTCCTTAGGAAGCAGGAGCTCTGAGGACCCCCCTCCCAGGTTGTAGAAGAGAAAATCAAGGCTCAGAGAGGTGGAGTGATTTGCCCTCTGTCACACAGCAGGAAATGGGATGGGAGAGCCAGGATCCAACCCTCCCTCACATGGAGGGATGGCAGCTGAATTACCTTCACAGCCTCTGCCGAGAAAGTTTTATCCCAGGAAATCAATAGAGTGAAGCAGGAAATCAGAGACAACATTAATAATCTCAGGCAGCAAAATGAACTGCTTCTAAGCGGTCGTTCGCACTGAAGCCATCCACAGAGCCTGTTACAAATGGTGTGGCTCAGAATGAAAAGGAACTCCTGTAGGGACACCCAGGAGGATGCTGAAGGCAGGCGGCACACGACCCGATTCTAGAACAATGGGCTGGCTCGTCTTCCGAGGGCATCCCCAACACCAACTCTCTGTGGTTCAGACAGAACAGGCTCCGTGTCCCCCATGTCCCCCCCCCCCCCATGTAAAACCTCTGGCTTTACAACAGAGGTCCAGCTGAGCCCACAGGCATGCCTGTTTGCTTTTTCCAGTGTTTCAAAATTGCCTGAATTGGGTGACCAACATTTACAAGCAGGTAGAGGTTGTGCATAACACCTTAAAGACCATTGAGAGATGTGGGGAGAGAGCTGGGTGGGAGTGGGTGCTCCCTGTAGCTGGTCCCCCAGGTTTCTGGCTCATCACTGCCCCTCCTAGGGGACCTGCCTGCCCCTGGCAGCATCTGTCACCCCTCCCTGCGTCCTTTGAGCCATCACCAGCTTTTAGCTGGTGAAGCCATCCGTGAGATGTGGTTTGTTAGGGAATGATGGCTTTTGGCAACCAAAACTGGAGGGGAATTGACAGACCCAAGACTCCCAGGGGCCAGTAGGGTGCCGAGGCTGAGTCATCTGGTCATGGGCGTCCCCCATCACCCTCAGTACTCACAGAGCCCCTCCCTGTGTGATATCACATGTCAATCATGTGTCAATAACAGCATAGAAGCAGTAGGAACAGCGTTTACTGTGTACACTGCATGCTGGGCTCAGCGCCAAGCACCTTGCATGATCAATATCATTTAATCTTCACCTCACAACAACCCTCTGAGGTGACAGCAGTAGAAAGGTCATTTTAGTGGGACCAGCATTTACTTCCTTTGCTCAGGTTAACTGGGTCCTGATTATCCTTCGGGGACCCATCCCGCTTCTGCTATTGGTCTTTGTGATTCAGGAAACCACAAGAGCTGATTCACACCCTCCCCACCCGAGGAGGGTCCAAGGTGGCCATATGACCTCAATCTGACTGAACAGTATAGTCATTTTCTCTGATTTCAGGAAACCGGGTGGGAGGAGGGCTTGCGGCTGACACTATGTAATAATGGAGTGACTGGTAGGCATTTGTGCAGAGATGAAGATAGCCAGAGCCCACTGGAGAAGGAAAGCCCACCACTGAGGAAAAGGAGAGTCAAGAGATTGGGAGGGGGAAGAAAAGAGACACAGTGGGAGGGAGGGAGAGAGAGAAAGTGAGAGAATGTCCTGTGACGCCATCAAACTCCTGGATCAAGCCAAACCTGAAGCTAGTTGCCAGTTACATGAACCTATACAGTCATGATATTTAAGTTGGACTTTCTGTCAGTTACAACCAGAAGGATCCAACGAATATAAATACTATCATTATTTCCATTTTACATATGAGTAGTAAGAGTCAGACACGACTGAGCGACTTCACTTTGACTTTTCCCTTTCATGCACTGGAGAAGGAAATGGCAACCCACTCTGGTGTTCTTGCCTGGAGAATCGACTGAAGTGACTTAGCAGCAGCAGCAGCAGTGGGAAGCTAGGGCTTCCCAGGTGGTGCTAATGGTAAAGAACTCACCTTCCAATGCAGTAGACATAAGGGACCCAGGTTCAATCCCTGGGCCAGGAAGATCCCCTGGAGGAGGGCATGGCGACCCACTCCAGTATTCTTGGAGAATCCTATGGACAGAGGAGCCTGGTGGGCTACAGTCCAAGGGGTCCCAGGATGCACACACGCAGTTAGAAGCTAAGGGGATTGAAATAAATTACCTGAGGTCACACAGTTGTGAATTGGCAGCACTTGGATTCGAGCAACTTTTGCCCTGAACCTGAAGCTGTTAGGTCAGAACTCTTGGTCTTTTATCCGGAGAAGGCAATGGCACCCCACTCCAGTACTCTTGCCTGGAAAATCCCATGGATGGAGGAGCCTGGTAGGCTGCAGTCCATGGGGTCGCTAAGAGTCAGACACGACTGAGCGACTTCACTTTCCCTTTTCACTTTCATGCATTGGAGAAGGAAATGGCAACCCACTCCAGTGTTCTTGCCTGGAGAATCCCAGGGACGGGAGAGCCTGGTGGGCTGCCATCTATGGGGTCGCACAGAGTCGGACACGACTGAAGCGACTTAGCAGCAGCAGCAGCTCAGTCTTTTATAGGGCTGTCTCTCAATCTCTCTCTCTCTAGGGGCCAAGAGTTGGGAGTTTTAGAAGCATCCTATGTTTGGAGCTGCTGGTACACTCTGGTGATTTGGGGGAGGCCAGGAAGGGCTGAGGAGAGGCTGCATCAAAATGAAACATATAATTATTATTTAAATCAGTTCAGATACAGAAGGAGAAAAGTCAGAGCTTTCTGTGGCATTTCCCCCCCATGCCGTTTTTAATTCTATCTTATCAGAACACAGCTGGGATTTGTTTTTCAAAAGGAAAAACTCCTTTAATTAAAAAAAAA
Source organism: Bubalus bubalis (assembly GCF_019923935.1). Classification (NCBI taxonomy): domain Eukaryota; kingdom Metazoa; phylum Chordata; class Mammalia; order Artiodactyla; family Bovidae; genus Bubalus; species Bubalus bubalis. The sequence goes on along the minus strand of NC_059173.1, from coordinate 7,946,886 downwards.
AAAATTCTCTGATAAAAGTGAAAATAGCCCACAGGCCGTCAGGTGACAATGGAAGGGAGACAGGGCGTTTTAGCAACTTAAAGCAGATTAAAAAACTAATTTGTTGACTCTTTTTTGCCAAGCCTACCTCTCCCCTGGAAAGCTGTGTGTTTTGCATAATGAAGCTGAAATCCTGAAATCGCTGCAGTCTGCCCAGCTCCCTCTCTGTGGGCATTTCAATGGGCTCCCACCTCATGTAGGGGTGCAGTTTCTTCTTATTGCTCTGGCCGGGGTTTAATAGAATCATTTCACTCCCTGTCCTTAACATCTGCCCAAGGCCTCCCACTGCTGGAAGGATAAAGAGCAAAGCACTCAGGGGGCTGGTGAAGCCCTGAGAATTGTCCACTGGCTGTGTGCCAGCTCTTTCCTAGTCTGGAAGTGCGTCCGTGTCTTTGATTCATGCCACTCTCCTCACCCCAGGGCCTTTGCACGTGCTGCTTCTGCTATCTTCCCAGCCTTTTTCACCTGCTCAATCCTCTTCATCCTTCAGAGCCGGGCTCTGTTTTTTTTCCTCTCTCTCAAGGAAGTCTTCATTTCAGAGGCCCTAAATTCTGGCGGTTACTTCAAGTTGTAATTATATGCAGGCTGGGGTCTTGTTTTTCTCCTCACTTTCTCCACAGGGTCTGGCATACAGTAGGTGCTCAATAAAAATCCATTGAATAGACCAGTGGGTGAACCTTGATGAAAGGGAGTGCACGGTGCCAGCGTGCCATGGGCTCCTCAGCACCTTAGGTCTTCCTTTTGCGGCGTGCAAAGCCCCAGTCCACATTCTCCTAGCTTGTTTTCACACTTTCCTTGCACACCCACTTTTGGGTGCACATAGTGCTCTGAGGGTGAGACCATGTTGTATGGGGAAGAGAACATGGCCTCTAGGGTCAGATCTTGGTTCCAATCTTAGCCTTTCCAGACTTCAGAAAAAAAATTTTTTTTAATGTATTTCTTCTTTTTTGGCTGCACTGGGTCTTCGTTGCTATGCACAGGCCTTCTCTAGTCTCAGGGCATAGGCTTTTCCTTGCAGTGGCTTCTCCTGTTGTGAAGCATGGGCTTTAGGGTGCGTGGACTCAGTAGCCTGGCCCACGGGCTTAACTGCCCTGCAGCATGAGGAATCTTTCCAGACCAGGGACTGAACCTGTGTCCCCTGCATTGGCAGGTGGATTCCTATCCATTGGACCACCAGGGAAGTCCTCTCTAGACTTTTAACTTACTTATTTACTTTGTTTTCATCTGTTGTTGTTGCTGTTCAGTTGCTCAGTCGTGTCTGACTCTTCGCCACCCCATAGACGGCAGCACGCCAGGCTCCCCTGTCCTTCACTGTCTCCCGGAGTTTGCTCAGACTCATATCCATTAAGTCGGTGATGTCATACACAACATAAAATTTCCTACATTAACCATTTTTAAGTGTACAGTTTAGTGGTGTTAAGTACATTCACAGCGTCATGCAACTGTCACCACCGTCCATCTCTAGAACAGTCATGTTCCCAAATGGAAACTCGATCCCATTAAACACCAACTCCCCATTTCTCCCCCCCACCCCGCCCCCGGAGACCACCATTCTACTTCCTGTCTCTCTGAACCTGACTACTTTAAGAAAGTCAAAGTGGAACGACACAGTGTTTGTCCTGCTGTGTCGGGCTTATTTCACTTAGCGTGAACATCTTTGAGGTTCATCCTTGTTGTAGTGTGTGTTAGAATTTTGCTCCTCTTTAAGGCTAAATAATATTCCACGGCATGGATGGAGCACACTTCATCCCATGTCGATGGACACTTGGGTTGCTTCCACTTGTCCGCCATTGTGAATAAAGATGCTGTGAACGTGCCTATACTCCTTACCTGAGAAAGAGGGTAAAAGAGCATTTTCCTTGGAGGGATGTTGTAAGGATCAATGAGTGAAAACACAAAAAGAGCAGGGCACATTTCCTGGCACATCAAGCACCCATGTTGGTCAGGGGCCAGTGGGTAACAGACGGCTCACCCCAGTGGGGTGACCAAGGGCAGTTACAATGGAGGGCAGAGTGTAGAGGAGCCACTAGGGGTGGGAAGTGCAGCACCCAGGGCCTGGCCGCAGAGGAGGACCATGCCCGCCCCCAGACCAGAAGGGGTAGGGGAGGAGGGTTCCTCGATGCAGAGGACCCCGACAGGGGCTGTTAGAAGACACCACCTCCATCACCTGCTGTGTTTTCCTCACTGAACTCATCACTATTTAAATTTAAGCTGTTCGGTTATTTATTTATGCATTTTTGTTCTGATTCCCATTCCTGGAATCACCCCCCAGGACAGCAGGGCCTCTGTTTGTTTGCTCAACACTTCATCTTCAGGACCTAGACAGACCTAGGTACATGGTCGATGCCCAGGAAATACTCAAGCCTGGTGCACCTAAGCACTCCATAAATATGTGTTGAATCAATGAATGTGGAATGATTCATTTGTTTTTTTCCACCGTGGTAGCCAAATAAAGAAAAAGAAGTGAAAATGTTAGTTGCTCAGTTGTGGCTGACTCTTTGACCCCATGGACTGTAGCCTGCCAGGTTCCTCTGTCCATGGGATTCTCCAGGCAAGAATGCTGGAGTGGGTTGCCATGCTCTCTGGGTCAGGATCTTCCTGACTCAGGGATCAAATCATGCAGATTCTTTACCATCTGAGCCATCAGGGAAGCCTGGTAGCCAAATAACTATTCTCCAAAGATATCCGTGTCCTAATTCCTTGAACCTATGGTGATGTTACCCTACATAGCAAAAGGGGCTTTGCATATACGAGTAAGTTAAAGATCTTGAGATGGGGAGATTATCTTGGATTATCTGAGGGGGCCCAGTGCCATCTAATAAGGTGGAGGCGGTGGTTTAGCTGCTAAGTTGTGTCCGACTCTTGCGACCCCATGGACTGTAGCCTGCCAGGCTCCTCTGTCCATGGGATCTTCCAGGCAAGAATACTGGAGTGGATTGCCATTTCCTTCTCCAGAGGAACTTCCTGACCCAGGACTCGAACCCGGGTCTCCTGCATTGCAGGCAGATTCTTCAGCGACTGAGCTATGAGAGAAGCCCATCTAATAAGGGAGGCAGGGAATTCAGAAGTCAGAGATGGAGATATGACCGTGGAGGCGGAGGTCAGAGTGACGTGGGGCTACCAGCCTCGGAATGTGGGCCGCCTCCAGGCCATAGAAAAGGCATGGAAATGTTCCTCCCCTTGAGAGTCCAGTAGGAACGGAGCCCTGCTGACCCATTCTAGATTTCTAATCCCTAGCAATGAGAATAAGTTCGCATTGTTTTAAGTCCCTGTACTTGTGGTCACTTGTTATAGCAGCAGTAAGAAACGAATACGCTCGCGTGTGAAAGCAGCGTGGGATCTGAGGTCCCTGTCACAGGTCAGGACGCAAAAGGCCCAGCCTCTGACCTCAGCTCTGTCACCAACCCTGTGCAACCTCAGCCAAAGTCCCCTTTCACAATGCCCGGGGCTGACGGGCTGAGCTTCCGTAGTAAATACTCATAACACCTCTGGGAGGAGGTGCTGTCCTTATCATTGCCATATTACAGACGAGCAAACCGAGGCACGTGCCTTCCTATGTTATTTCCTAAGTCCATGGGGTCGCACAGAGTCGGACACGACTGAGCGGCTTCACTTTCACTTTTCACTTTCATGCACTGGAGAAGGAAATGGCAACCCGCTCCAGTGTTCTTGCCTGGAGAATCCCAGGGACGGGGGAGCCTGGCGGGCTGCAGTCCATGGGGTCACACAGAGTCAGACACGACTGAAGCGCCTTAGCAGCAGCAGCAAGGTGGTAAACTAAAGCTTCTGTTCTCAAGCCGAGACTCAAGGAATGTGGGGCTCAGATAGTAATCGGGAAGCTGGGCTTGACTCCAGTCTAATCTGCCTCCAGAACCCAGGGCCTCCTGCTTCCTCCCCAAACTGTAAGGTCCTCAAGGACAGGATTGGGGTCTGCTATTTCTGTATCTTCAAGGCCCGGGACAAAGTACGACTCTTAGAAGACTCAGAGCAAATGCTGAGCATCAGCAAATCCTGACATTCAATACAGAGCGAATACGTGAATGAGAGAATGAACAAATCTCCCCTCAACCAAAGTGACGCTTCTCATGTCTGTGATCTAATTCATTCCTGCCTACCTAACCTCCAGGTGAGCCAACGCGAAGGTCAAGTATGTGCTTGCTTCCCAAGAATGGCAAGCATGCCTGCTAGCACTGGGGAGGCAAGACGACATCGTGGTTAAAGGCATGGTCTCTGACATCTGGTGATCTGAGTGCAAATCCCAGTGATGCCTCTCCTGAGTTGTCAAATCATCTCTCTGAGCCTCACAGGTTATAACAGAAGTCATAACAGAAATATCTCAGAGAGTAGTTGTATGATGATATATATATATATATATATATATATATATATACATATATAACCTCTGGCATGGTATCTGGTATCTGGTAAGCGCTCCATAAGCATTAGCTGTTATTATTATTATTAACACTGCTGTTGTTGCGAGGAGCAGAGATCCAGGTAGGAATGGGGTATCCATGGTGAGAAGTACATGGTGCATCTCTGAATGAGTACCAGGGGTCCCACAGGACCAGGAAACACAGACCACTGGTAATTGCATCAGTTAGCTACAATCACAATAATGGTGTGTAACGAACAGCCACAAAGCCCCAGTAATATAAGGATTTAATTAGTTGATCTGTTAGTGGCCAGCTGGAGCATGGCTGAGCTAGACTCTTCACTGAGGTTTGGGCTAAGGGTAGTTCAACATGTGTTCATTCTGGGGCCAGGCTAGGGGGAGGAGGGCAGCTACCTTGGTGGAGCCCTTCTCCCAGCCATGGCAGAAACATGCAAGGCCCCTGGACATCTAAGCTTGGAAAGGACACTCTATCACTTCCACCAATGGCCAGAGGAAGACACAAGGCCAAACTGAAAGTGAAGGATGAGGAGCACAGACCCTGCCTGCCTCTTGAGTGGGAAGAACAGCCACAACTCATGGCTAAGAGCATGGATACAGGGAGGAAGGAGGAATTAGAGCCAGGGATGTGTTTCCCCCAACAACCAAACACTAGGCAAACCTCAGAAAGGGTTCTCACACTGCCCCGGCCTGCTCGCCTCACCAGCTTCTGCAGTGCCTGCATCATCAACTCCTGGTCAAAATCTGGAAGACCCCAGCAGCAACACTGGCAGTCTGTGGGGACCCCCATCCTCACCTTCCCAACATCTGGACCTGCTCCGGGGAGCCATTAATCTCAGGCAATTTCTTTCCTCACTTGATTTGTTTATTTAAGGAAAACAAGTTGCTCTTAATTAGAAACACTGCTGTCGAAATGTTCAGTGCATCCTAGGCTGCCTATGTTCAGACCTTCTGCCTAAAATTATACCTGTGCTCTGAACATCTGTGAGTCTGTTCAGTGACTGGCCTAAGTACAGGCTTCTGGCGGGGGAGACGTGGGTTGTCCTGGGGGCTGAGGGAGCCGGGGGGCAGAGGAAGACCCAGCTTCAGAGCAAAGGCACCTGGGAAAATGAATATACGACACCCGAACACTCTGCTCAGAGCTGGCACCACCGATCGCTGAATCAACGCTCGGCAGGTACACACACGAGCACAGTGCAGACGTGCAGAGCAGACAGAAGAGCAGCGTTTAAAGGTTCAGAGATGTGTTCTGTTTGGACGCTCTCAGCAGTGTTTACAGCCGCCCCCGCCCCCCCGCCCCAGCACCTTATCAGCCCTGCGGACACCGAGTCACACCTGCACAGACGCATGTGTTCAGAAACACACACATACACATGCGACACACACAGAAGTTGCTTTGTCCCCCACACAGGCAAGCACACGAAACACACATCATACCCTCAGGGACATGTGAAAAGATACAAGGCCCCACCCTAGGTACACACATTCGGAAACTCACCCACACACAGGAGCCATGCACAAACGTCACACTGCAACATCCAGAAACACATTCGGAGACACCTCACGTGCACACCGAGACACACTCAAATGGACACAGCAACTGATAAACCCAATAGCAACACTAAGAAACACATACATATACACAGAGATACAGCCAAGCGTCCAGTGCTTCACACAGGTGCACACACTCAGAAACACATGTGTACACACTCAGATGACTAAGTATACACTGCAAAACACACAGGTGCACATCCATAGAAACACACACGTACATAGAGACACAGTCAAATGTACCCTCTCTCACTCACAGACACATGCATTCAGAACCCCACAGGTACACACAGAGACACTCACAGAGGCTGCATCACAGCAAACAGGCACACAGAGGACGAGAAGCGTGCAGGGCTGTACACACGCACGCGCACAGAGGCACAAGGCACCGTGAAAAGCACGGGGCTAGACACAACCGTAAGCTTGCACTCGTATCACTGCACACGGGTGCGCACGTGCACACACACGCAGTGCCCACAGATGCCCACACAGACAACACGCACAGGTGCCCTGGCCACCCCACACAGCTCCTCAAACAGAGACTGGCACACAGACCCTCGTGACACATGTGTGCACCTGACCACACACACACAACTGCTTAACACTCACAATTGCTTATGCATACCCACACTCACACTCAGGCACGCGCACACACACATATGCCTAAGTCCATGGACAGGCAATCTCATGAGTACACACACATACTGACACTAGTCTCGCAGGTGCCCACACACACTTCAGGGTTTTACGTAACTCATACTCACATGAGCACACGTATGCATACTACATGAGAACGTATACATAGGCACATGTTCACACACATGTGTCTGCACAGACACACACGTCCTATTCGGCCAGGAAAGCAAACTGTTCGTTTTCTGAATCCTGAAAGTCGAGCCCGCAGATAAGAGCTAACACACGGTGGAGCTGCTCCCACTCCAGGCCAGGCTGCATGCCTGTTAACTCACTCCGTGTTGGCCAAGATGAGGTCTGTCATCCCCGTGGAGGTTTTTGCATGGACCCAGCGCTTCCCTGGTGGCTCAGACAGTAAAGAATCTGCCTGCAATGCGGGAGACCTGGGTTCGATCCCTAGGTTGGGAAGATCCTCTGGAGGAAGGCACGGCAACCCGCTCCAGTATACTTGCCTGGAGAATCCCCATGGACAGAGAAGCCTGGGGGGCTACAGTCCAGGGGGTCACAAAGAGTCAGACACGACTGAGCGACTAAGCACAGCACAGGGGTTACCTAGTACAGGGAGGGATGTAGATATCCCAAGCCTCGGAACCATTCAGAAAGAAATAAGACTGACTAATTGACAGCCTTCCTCCACAATCTCAGCCACCTGCCCACACATACGCACGCAAGACACTTTCCCGGCGTGGCTGTTCCTGCAGGGAACAGCAGCCTCGCCTGATCCGACAGCCTCAGCAGATGGAGGGCTGCCCAGACATACTGAACTTCTCTGCCCTGGATCCCTCCACAGCTGCAAAGTTGAAGCCATGGAGACAGCTTACCTCTACCTCCTGTTGTCATGGTGACGCAGCAGCTGGATGCATCCAGTGCTCCCAGACCGCCTGGGGCTCCCCACTAGGAGCTGCTGGTCCAGAAGTGCTTTTATGAGGAAGGAGCGTAGCGGGGTTGGGGGTGGGGAGGGAACTGCAGGTGTCAGATGATCTGAGAGAACAAGGGCCGGGTCCCCAGCCAAGGATCAGTCACCTGGTGTTCAGGGCCAGCCTCCCTGGGGACAACAGCACCCAGATGCCCGTGCACAAGACTCAAAACAGACAGCCTTGCTGCTGCATTCGTGCAGCCCCAGTCTCACCAGGCGCACCAAGCACTTCCCACGCACCGTCTCAGTTATCAGCTCCTCATTGTACTGTGGAGGGACCGAGGTTCAGAGGGCGAAGTGATTGGTCAGACTCAGACATGTCTCAGTCCTAGACCACTTACACACTGTGTTACACCACCTCCTGGGATTTGGAGGATTTCATCTCTGACAGTCACTCAGGGCTGCAAGAATGTCTGGACCTCTGAGGATACAGGAAATCTCTTCCTTTTTAAAGAAGCAGCAACTGGAGCTCAGAGAGGTTGAGTGATTTGCCCAAACTCACATTTGGATGTGAGCAAATTGATGGCCGACTTGACGTTCAACCTCTTGACCCGAAGACAGGGTTTCCCCGGGACATTAAATACCAGCCTCTGACACCCTTGAAGCATTCCCGGGTCCTGGCAGCCTAGAGAAGCAGCTCGTAGCCTGCCTGGCCCCAGGTCAGAATCCCAAGCACCAGCGGAGGTCCTCAGACTCCCACCTCGTGCCTCAAGCACTGTCCAGGAACCACGCAGCAATGTTGTTCCCTAGAGGCAGACACCAGGTCTGACCACAGGGCCAGGGGAATACATCTGTTAGGTCACGAACAGAAGCACCTCCACTGCCTGCCTCACGGACCAACTAGTTCATGGAGATGACCCCGGCCCGAGGCTGGAACCCTAGGGAGTGAAGCAAGACTTCATCCCGGGGGCTGTGACAGCAGGGATGGCTCCAAAAATGACCCCTGGAGACCAGGTGGCCTCTTCGGAGCATGTTTTTCCTTAAGAGGAAAAAAACGATCTGGCCAAACTCATGAGCTATGTGCTGGGCTCTGCAGAGCCTCGAAGGGCCCGGGGTGTGACAGACCACCCACAGCCTCAGAGTTGAGGATGATAGTGCCAGGAGTCCCCATCCAAATGTCCATTCCAACCTCTTTTCTGCTGAAGTTTGCACCTCGCCAGGCTCCAATCTGAATGGTCTCATTGAGCAGCTCAGGAAACTTCTCCCAAATTTTTAGCTCATCTAAGGAGCTGCAAGGGATCGGAGCTGATCCCCACTGTTTCTAGCGTCTGCCAGCGAGGTGATTCGGCTCCAGCGATGACGCTTGGGGCTGCTGGAAGGGCTTGGATGGGGGCGATCTGTCTGGACAGGTCCCCCTGATTCTCTCTACGCACACATATACACACACATATGCTCTCACGCACCAGAATGGACATAAGCAAGACTGCAAAGCACTCTACACAGAATTCATCACTCAGGCAGCCCTGGCTTCTTCTCCAGATGATGGGGAATCTCGTTTACCAGAGTATTACCCCCAAAAAAACCCTGTAAAGTCAACTTGAAAATACGTCCAGCTCCTTCTCCCTCAAAACTCTAACTGGCCAAGAAGAGGGTGATTCATGAGTCAAATGAAACGGGCCCATTGCCTTCCCCCCGGCCCAGGTCAGCTGAGAAGCCCTGGACGTCCTATCTTGGGAACCCGAGGGGATGCCTGGAGGAAGGACGCAGGATAAGCCAGCACGTCCAACCCTCTGCGGGAGGAAAGAAAGTTTGTCATCCACCCAGAGCAGGCTGTCACCACTCGGGGTTCTTTACTCACCTGGCTCTGGACACTGAACCCCAGGCTCCAGGCAGCATCTGGAATCGGCAGCCCAGCTGGGGGACAGATATCCTTTGCAGCAGCTCTATGCCCTCTCCCTAAGGCCCCCCTGCTAGCAGGACCAGGCCCATTAGCCCTTACCTGAGGGTCTCAGTCACTTGCAAACTCTGCCAACGGAGCCCAGCCAGCGCCCGGGGTCTCTCTCTCTGCGACTCCCGCGTCCCGCTTGGCGCACCCGCTCTGTGGGTGCCTTCCCAGCTGCCAGCTGCTGCAGTGGCATCCAAGAAAGGGAGACTGGATTTTCTTTCTCGCCGCCTAGTCTCCTCCCGGCGGCCCGGGGGGGTATTTCTCCGGGTCTGGTGCAAGGGGCATCCTCCGCGCCTCCAGCGGGAAAGTGGAAGAGTGTGCGTCCTGGATTGCAGCAGCGGCGACAGCGGTGGCCGGGGACGAGGAGGCGGTGGCGACGCCAGCCGGTGAGCCGGGGAGGCGGGCGGAGGCGAGAGGAAGTGCAAACCGGGCTCCTGCGAGCCTAGCGCTCGGGCGGGCTGGCGGGCGGGCGGCACTGCGGGTGCCCCGCGCCAAGGCGAGGCCCCGCGCAGGCACCCGCCCGGGGATGCCCGGGCCCGCTGCGCGCTGGGCGCGGGCTGCGGCTGGGCGCGGGGCTCCGGCCGCCTCGCCTCCCTCTCTCTCGCTGCCTCCCTCCCTGCCTCGCTCGCTCCCCCGGACTTCACGTCTCTGGAGCCCGAGCTCCCAGCGCAGCCGCCGCCGCCAGCACGCCTCAGCCCGGCGCGCTCCTCGCGCGGAGCCACGGCACTGCCTACCGCTTAACTCCTTGCATGCCACCTGGCCCTCCCGCAGCCTCCCGGGGAGCTGGGCAGACCCGGTGCCAGGCCTGCTGCGGCTCTGGGGAAGGGCCTCAGCCTCTAAGCCTCAGTTTCCCCATCCGTAAAATGGGCTCGAAAGACGCAAGTCCTAGAATTGTCTGGAGAATTAACTGAGACGATTGTGGAACGTGCCAAGATCCCTGGCATTGCGTAAGCACTGATAAATGGCAGCGGATTTGTTGTTGCTGCTGCTGGTTTTGTTCAGGAGGTTTGCCACGGTGCCTCATTAATGGTAACCCCCCAATAAAGGGCACTCGGGTTTTGGGGGGGTGGGGGAGGGTGTTTAGTTTGTTGTTTTACAAGCTACACAGGCAGTAAATTTAAGCTGTGTGACCTCTGTCTGATCACTCACCCTCTCTGAGCCTGTTTCAGAATTTCCCTTTGGAGCTCTGTGACCTTGGACAAGTTTCCACCCTGAATCCCTGTATCCTCCTCTGTAAAGTGAGATGGTAGGTAATGGCCACCTTCAAAGGATCTCCACTGAAACTCTGGGAAAGGAGCCCACCTAAAGGAAGGGTCACTCCTGGGTGAGTGCCTCCTAAGTGCCAGAAACATGGCCATGTACTTTCACACATATCAAGCCCTTGAAAACAAGCCTCGAAGGCTGCTAGTTCCATTTTCATTTTTCAGATGAGAGAACTGGGGCCAACAGAGGTTAAGAGACTCAGCTAGCTTAGCACAGCTAGAAAGGAGCAGAGCTGGGATTGGTACTCTGGAATTTCTGACTCCAAAACCATTGTCTGTTTAAGCTTGGAACTCAAGGAGAGGCTTTAAAGTGGCCCTTTGCAGACTCTTCTTCATTTAAACTAACAAGAAGAATTCATACCTCCATCTTCTTTATCAGAGCAATCATTTTCCCAACTATAAAATTAATTCTCATCTAATGTACATAATTCAGAAAATAGTAAATAAAAAGAAGAAGAGCAAATCAACTCCATTCTTATCACCCAGAGATGATAATTTTTAACATCTTGGTGTAGTTCCTTCCAGTCTTTTTTCTATACCTATATATAAAAGCATGTAGAATCATCCATTCTGTATCAGGAGATGGGTAGGGCTTGGCAAATGCAGCTCATAAATCCTTTGTGAAGGCTGAGCCCCCAGTTTCACAAGAGAAAAAGACATATAAATGCTCGATCAATGGCAGCTGCTACTTTTTATTAGAAAGAAGTGATCTGAATAATACTAACACCAATTGCTGATAATTGCTGAGTCCTTACTAAGCAATAGGCACCATTTCTGTTAATTCTTTACAAACACCTTAAGGGATACATCTTGGAGTTGGTTCATTTAAAGATGAAAGACTGGAAAGATGGTTAATTTAATGATGAAGACTCAGAAAACTGAGGCCCAGAAAGGTGAGGTCAGCTGTTCAAAGGCACACAGCAAATTCATGGCAGAGCTGGAATTAGAACCCCAGCTCATCTTCACACCCCACCCCAGTCTCCAGCATGATTACAAATGGCAGATCCTCTGTTTCTTTCCCATGCCATCCTCTTCCCACCGCAACTCACAGCCCCCTTGCTCTATCCCGGGGACAACTCTCCTCCAGGGAGCGATCCAGGGACTGACACCTGGTCAAGGAGCCCACTGCAGGGTCTGAAAAGTGTACGACTGACCTCTAGCCATTTCCAGTCCGCCTCCACCAAAGCCCACTTCTCCCTGCCCCTCTGTCATGCCCCTCAGGAAGGAGCACTGGGCTTCTCACAAAGTGGAAGAAGCCGCGGGTGAAGCTCAAGGGCTAGGCAAGTGTCCTTGGGTTGATCACTCACCCCTTGGAGCCACCGCTTCATTATGCATGAAAGGACTGATAATGTCTTCCCTGCCTGCTTCTTAGGGTTTGGGGAAAATAACAGACTGGAAAGCACTTTGAGAGTGGCAAAGTTGTAATAAATACTGGTGATGTGATAACCATCACTGCCATCGTCATACAAGCATTGAAGAACAGAGTCCCCTGGCCTTGCGCAGTGTTGAAAAGTGGGAGCCCTAGAGACAAGTTTGTTTTTCTCTGTATGGATGACCCCTCACAATGTATTGGAAGAATTATCTTTCCCCCGCTGCCCTGTGGGTCCACTTGTGTCGCAAAACATACGTTCCCCACATGCGTGTAGGCTGGTTCCGGGCTTTTCATTCGATTCCACTGGTCGATTTGGTTATGTTTATGTCAGTATCACATGGTCTCAATGACTATAGCTTTATAATAGTCTTGATATCAATAAAACACATTCTTTTAGCATTCTCTCTACAATATTATCTTGGATATTCTTTTTTTGAATTTATTTATCAATTTTAGAATTAGTTTATCGGGTCTCTCATACGACAATGACAAATGCTTGCTGGGTTTGAGTTGAGATGACATAGTCTACAGGTCAGTTTTGAAGAGATTTGCCATCTTTACAGTATTGAGTTTCCCAATCCCTCTACGTCACACCATATGCAGAAATAAATGCCAATTGAGCTGTAGATCTAAATGTGAAAGGCAAAAGAACAAAGCTTCCAGAAGCCTATAGCAGAGGCAACCTTTATAATCTTGGGGGTAGGAGAAGACTTCTTGTTTAAGAAGCACCATTCAAAAAGGAAAATACTGATATATTTTATATATTAAAATCATAAGACCTCCACTAATAAACACTATTTAAGTGCATGAGTCAAGGCATAGAATGGGAGCAGATATTTCCAACACCCAGAACTATGGGCTCCTATTCAGAACTTATTAAAAATCTTCCCACAAATCAATAAGTAAAAGACAGACAGCCAAATCAAATGCTCAAGAAACTGGGACAGAGGCTTCACAAAAGAAAATGTTCAGAGAGCCAATAAACTCATTAAAAGGTGTTCAACCTAATTAGAAATCAGGGGCATGCCTATTAAAACTGCAAGGAGAGACCATTACACAAAAATTACAAAAATTGACAACCCCAAGTGCTGGTGAGAATGTGGAGCAAATGGAAATTGAATGTGCTGCTGTTAGGAGTGTAAATTGGTACAAACATTTTGAAAAACTGTGTGGTATATCTACACACTCTGAATATACACCCCTTTCTGGCTAGCATTTCCCCTTTTAGGTATATACCCAATAGAAATGAATGCTTGTGTCCACCAAGAGACGTGCAGGAGAATGTTCACAGCAGTCATGCTTGTTGCTTATAAGAGCACATTTTAACCACACAAATGAACATACATACAAAACACAAACAGACTCACAGACATAGAGAACAGACTTGTAGTTGCCAAGGCAGGTGGGGGGAGGGAAGGATTGAGAGTTCGGGATTAGCGGATGCAAACTATTGTAACTAGGATGGATAAACAACAAGGTCCTATTGGACAGCACAGAGAACTATGTTCAATACCTGTGATAAATTATAATGGAAAAAATATGAAAAGAATATATATATAATATGTATAACTGAATCACTTTGTTGTACATCAGAAAATAACAGCATTGTAAATGGACTGTACTTCAATACAAAAAAAATACCACATTTTAAACTAATCGCAAACAACGTAAATGTTCACCAACAATAGGATGGGTTCACTATGTATAATCAGCTGGTGGAACACTATACAGCAATGAAAAGGACCAGATTCCAGGTACACACTGCCACAGGGAGAATCCAACAAGCACAGTGTTGAGGGATAGAAATGAAACACCAGCGGGTACTTCCTGTAAAGATTTCACTTACATAATGTTCGGAGGCAGGTAAACTCAGCCAGAGGTTGGAGGCCAGAGTGACAGAACCTCCGAGGAGGAGGATGAGCATTGCAACTGGGAGGGAGCGCGTGGGACTTCTGGAGTGCTGGACATCTTCTTCCTGGACCCGGTTGGTACCTACACAGGTGTTTGCAGCATGTCATTGAACCTTCTGTTTAGATATTGAGCACTTTTCTACATGTGTGTTAACTCAACTTTTGAAAAGGCTGTTTCTTAAGTGACCATGCTTAGGCAAGACAATAACAATTTCAAATCTGAGCTCTGGTACTTTCTGGCTGTGGACTGTGGCCAAGTTATTGCATCTCACTGAGACTTAGTTTCCTCATCCAGAATATGGAAATAATAATTGTACCCATTGGATGGGGTGGTGTGAGGATGACAGGGTTTCAAGTGAAATAGGAGAGGCAAAGCACGGTCCTCAACCAATATTGGCTGATGATCATCATCAATTATATTCTGCTGTATTATATATAAAAGTATAATATAAATGAAGTATTATATATAAAGCAAAGGAGTATCTGAGAAATAATGGACAGAACTGTTTGAATCTCAGTGACGGTTGCCAGGTATTAATAAAAGACAGGATGTCTAGTTAAATTTTTAGGATAAGTCTGTAATTTTATATGAGACAAACTTAAACTAAATGTTTTAAAATCATTTATCTGGAATTCAAATTCAACTGGGTGTCCTGTAGTTTTATTTTCCAAATCTTGCCATCCTAATTTCATAGTCATTAGCCATGTGCTCTGCAGTAATAAGTGGCTTGACCACTCTGGCCTCGGTTGCCTAATCTATAAAATGGGAATAAAGGTCTTTTCCAGTACTGACAAGAGGGTGAAACTGATTAAATCAGATTTTCTGCCAGGGCGCATCAACCACTCTGTATTTGCTCCTTTCCCTTTATCATCTCCATCCCTCTTCTTCTGCTCTTTTCTTTTCTTGCCTAAGTCTTAGGGTTGCCCGAGCGCCCCACAGACATCGTGTGGCCTCCCTGTTGGTGGAATCTTCAAAACTAAGAGATTGCGATTAGCTACGAAGAGTGAGTAGTAAAGTTGTAGAGCTTTTGTCTAACATACACACACGGTCAGTTTCGGCAGGAAGGGCCTGCCTGCTGCTCAACCACCAGGCAAAGTCTACTTTGAGGCCTTGCCCCGCTCTCCGCTCATCCCTGCCATCCTTTGGGTTTCCAGTTTCTAAGAAAAGTCTCATCCTCTTTCCGTGCCATCTATTTCAGCTCCAAGTGTTATTGTTTCTGGCCAAAGTCTGTTGTAGGACTCACAGAGGAGCCGCAAGAAACAAAGCGATCTTTGAAATAAACTCTATTAAAGATCAAAACGGTGATGTAAGAGAGTTTCCAAACATCAGATCAGGTAACACCTCTGAGCCACTTTCATAAAAACGAGCCACTAACCCATACATCACTGTCATTTGAACCCCAGCATCTAAAAATAGGATTTGCTCTAATTTCCTGAGTAGCTGATGCAAATAGAGAGAATGTGAGGGTAGTGAGTGGGCTGTGTCAGGTGATAAGTAACTCCCCGCCTTGATGGCATTTTTCTAAAGTAGAAAGGAGGAGAGCTTGCCTCCAGAAATGCTAGGCAAATCCTGGCAGAGGTCAGAGGCTTAGGATGAAGGATGCGGGAGTTAGCCTGACCTGGGGTGGAGCCCCGACTCTGCCGCCTCCTAGCTGGGTGGCCTTAGGTCAATTAATTAACATCTCTGGGCTTCCTCTTTTAAAAAACAGAGACCGAGGATTTTGTGTGGATTAAATGATGGGTGCATATAGATTTTTTCCCACAGTTCATGCATTACACACATGAGCCGTGACCCATTATTACAATGATTCCAGATGGAGAGGACAAATCGAAGGCGACGTGAGGATGCCATTTATTTAGGGCTCTGAACAGAATTCCAAGCCTAGAATTTAAGCATGTGTGGGTTTCCCAGAGTCAGATTTTTTCTTTTTTCTTTTTCGGGCATTAAGCAACTGACTCACACATCGCTGTTAATGTGCAGAAAAAAGACTAAGGTTGAGAAGAGGGAATTGCAAAGGTCGCTGTGACTTTGTCCTGGTGCAGACACACGATGGAGGAGGTCTTCTAACTGCAGGGATTTTGGGCACGATGCCCAGGGTAGACTGGCCACTCCCTCTAGCATTTTTTTTTAAATTTTTACTTATTTTTTAAGTTTATTTTGAATTGGAGGATAACTGCTTTACAATATTGTGTAGGCTTCTTCCACACAACAACATGAATCAGCCACAAGTACACATATGTACCCTCCCTCCTGAACCTCTCCCCCACCCCTTACCCCATCCCAACCCTGTAGGTTGTCACAGAGCATCAGGTTGAACTCCCTGTGCTATACAACAGCTTCCCACTGCCTATCTATTCTACACCTGGTAGTGTGCGTGTATGGGGCTTCCCTGGGGGCTCAGACGGTAAAGAATCTGCCTGCAGTGCAGGAGACCTGGGTTCAATCCCTGGGTGGGAAGATCCCCTGGAGAAGGAAATGGCAACCCACTCCAGTATTCTTGCCTGGAGAGTTCCATGGACAGAGCCAGACAGGTTACAGTCCATGGGGTGGCAGAGTCGGACATGATTGAAGCAACACACACACACACACACACACACACACACACACACACACACTATATATGTCAATTCGTCCCACCCTCCCCTCCCCCAGCTGTGTCCAAAGTCTGCTCTCTATGTTTGTGTCTCTATTCCTGCCCTGCAAATAGATTCATCAGTATCATTTTTCTAGATTCCGTATATACATGTTAATATATTATATTTGTTTTTCTCTTTCTGACTTACTTCACTCTGTATAACAGGCTCTTGGTTCATCCAACTCAATAGAGGTGACTCAAATGTGCTCCTTTTTATGGCTGAGTAACATTCCATTGCATATAGGCACCACAGCTTCTTTTTTCATTCATCTGTCTATGGGCATCTAGGTTGCTTCCATGCCCTAGCTATTACAAACAGTGCTGCAATAAACTTTGAGCACTGTGCATTTCTGCTTCCTCTGTGGAATCTGTCTCTGCTCCCTGGACCCTCCATTCAGAGCCCTACTGTGAGTTCCCAGCCTCTTCTCTCCCATCTGATAGCAGGTGGTGCTTGGTCAACCATGCAAACCCCCAGAGATCGAGAGCTGTGTCATTTAACTACTTCTCTTTGCCTAGCACCCAACACAGTGCTTGGCACACGGTAGGCTGTCTTAGTCCATCTGGGCCTTTACAGTAAAAATATAGACTGGGTAGCTTATCAACAACAGAAATTTGTTATAGTTCTGGAGGTTGGGAAACCCAATATTAAGGCAGATTCAGTGTCTAATGAGAGCTCATGTGCTGGTTTATAGATGCCATCTTCCTGCTGTGTCCTCACATGGTGGGTGGGGGCAAGGGTCTTTTTTGGGGGAGTGTCTATTTGTAAAGAGCATTAATCTCATTCATGAGGGCTCAATTCTCATAACCAAATCATCTTGCAAAGGGTCCTACCTCCTGATACTATTACACTGGGGATTAGCTTTCAACACGTCAATTCTGGAGTGACAAAAACATTTTCAATCTATAGTATAGGTGCTCAGGAAGAAGTAGATGACTGAAAAAAACTGTCCAGTATTCCCACAGATACATGCCTATTAAAAGAAAACCTGGTATGATTAAGAGAATCCGCCCATTACCATTTTATAATATTAATATTTCAGCAAAAGACGGAAAGAGGCATAAATGTAGAGGAATGGATACTGGGGCACCTTTCAATGTCAGAGCAGTGGAAAGAATCTGAATGGCCATTAACAGGAGAATGGATGGATCGATTCTGGTATATTCTTGAAGCGGGGGGACTGTGCAGCAGTGAAAATTAATGAACTAGAACTCTATGTATCATCATGGGTAAACTTCAGAAGTTAGTGCTGAGCAGACAGCAAAAGCTAGCTGCAAAAGGACACAGACAGAATAATACTATTTAATAAAGTTCAAAAATCTATAAAATAATTCAGAATATTTTTATGAGTACATACACATAGAGTAAAAGCACACTACATTTCTGTGCTTTCACTCATGTGTAGGAAAAGCAGAGGAACCTATCTGGGGATGATGAACATCAAATCCAGGAGTTGGGGACTTCCCCGAAGGTCCAGGACTCCGAGCTTCCAATGCAGGGGGCCTGTATTCAATCCCTGGTTGGGGAACTAAGATCCCAGTGCCTTGTGGCATGGCCCAAAAATAAAAACCTCAAATACAATGGATAAGAAATAAGGATTTACTGTATAGCACAGAGAACTGCATTACATATCTTTTTTTTTTTTTCAAGAGACAAGCTACCGCTGCTGAGGGAGTGGGGCAGGGGAGGTTCCAGAGTGTTTTAATTGTGTTTTTAATGTTCTATTAAAATTTCTCAGATTGTTTGGTTCATGTGTAGAAGTCACATCATTCTCTGCATTTTTTTTTTTTTTGGTGTGTCTGAAATATTTCCTTAAAGAAAAGAAAAGAAAACAAAAAGAAAAACTGAAGCAGCAGTTGAAAGTGAAGGCCAGATTAGAACCAGCTTCCTTCCTACCCTCTGTTCTGATATTTGCTGTGTGTCTTGAGTAACGGATGTAGCCTCTCTGGACTTCAGTTTCCTCAACATTACAATGAGGATAATACCTCTTGGGAGTATTACATGAGATAATGTATACAAACCACTGAAAGCTGGGTAAGCAGCCAGCAAATAACTGTTCATATCATCATTGTCAACAGCAGTCAATTTCAAATCATTTGAGAACTGGAAGCAACTAACAAGATCACCCATTCCTAGCCTGTCTTTGAAGATACGATGGTTGAGACTGCAGAGGTTGAGCCAGTCACCTGAAGTAGTGAGGTGCTTGGGAGGCAGATTGGAGGGCCCGAGGGGCCTCTGTATGAGGAAGGTCCCCTCTGGGATAGGCATGCAGCCTCTGCTCCAAAGCTCTTCCTGCAAAATCTGTAGAAACCCATTTCCTTCCAAGGGACTGATGATGATAACACAGGAGAACTTGCTAAAACTAAGACATAGACCCCAAAGGCAGCAGGACCCCTCCTAAGGTGGCTTCACCCCTTTCTCTCCCAACCCCTAAGCATATTGATATCATCATGAAAAGGACTGAGAAGAATGTCTGCAAGCTCATCCTTTCTAATATATATTTTTTAAAACAGTAAAAAATAGGATACCTAACACAAACTTGCATCACCCTCCACAAAAACACACTTGCTGCACCTAGATCGCACTGTTTGTAACAGCCCCAAACTGGAAACAAGTCAAAGGTCCGTCAATGAAGAATGGACAAATACTGCCTTCATTCAAAGGAATACGATCCAGCAATGAGAATGAACAAACTATAGTTGCTATGGCCACACAGCTGAATGTTACAGACGTAATGTGAACAAAAGAAGCCAGAACCCAAGGATGTCATCTGCTGCCATTTATATAAAGTTCGAAAGCTGAAAAACTAACCAGGCTGCTAGAAGTCAGAATAGTGGTTACACTTGGGTGGGAGAGGCTGTTGGTGGAAGTGGGCTGAGAGGTGCTTTTGGGGACGATCGATCCTTCGGTTGAGCTAGGTGCTGGTGACATGGGTGTTTTCCTTGTGAAAGGCGTGAGCTGTACACTTAATACTTGTACACTTCTGGACATATATTACACTTCAACTAAAATGCTCCTTACTGTAAAAACTTGCCAGTTCCAGCCTTTCAACCTTTATTAGTTACTGAAGACTATGTTCTGACATGGATCAGGCCACACAATAAAGCGGATAAACGTAGCCCTCTAAATTAGCATCCTCTCTTAAGCCTTGACCTTGAACATACCAGCTGAAACCAGCTTTCATTTCAGGCTCACTGAAAGGGGGGATTGTCTACCTCAGATCTGGCCAGGTGGAGACAAGGGCCATTACTCAGGACACCCGATCCAGAGAGACAGGTAAACCACCCAAATTATCTGATTTGGCAGTTTCCTGAGCTCAAATGACCCAGATAATGGTCAGACTGCCAGGGTGACACCACACGTCCCAGCCCAAATACCCACAAGGTAGATGCTTTCTCTGGGGCCATATTTGTGGGCAGAGTCCTATGCCACCCTGCCCCCATGGCCCGGGTCTAATTTCTGCAAGAGGAGCTATGGGGGCTCTTGAAGTCTGAGAGGCCACAGGAAGGTAGTGCGGTCTGGACCCTTGTGGGGCTCCAGGCAGGCCCCCTTTGTGGTCCTACACTAAGGCTCTCCCATGGCCTCCCCAGAACACAGCTCTGGGCCACTGAGCATGGATGAGCTCATTTAATCTGACAAGCCTAGGAAGGCGGTAATATCTGTATTATTACTCCCATTTTGCAAGGGATGAAAATGAGGCATAGGGAGGTGAAAGGAATCACCCTGTAGTGAACACCAGAAAGGAACGGAATCACTTTTTTTTTCTTTTTTACAGATTCTCTTACCAGCCATGCCTTCTCCCACCATTCCTTCCTCCAAGGATGCTCTTTCCCACCCCTTGTCTTCTAGCTACTCATGCAGCAGGCCTCAGGGAAAACCCACTTCAGCAGGACGGTCAGTGAGTTCAAGTCCTCTGTGGAGCAGGTATGGAGATGGAAATGGACATACACGGGATTTATTGGAGGAAGCTTCCATAGAGGTTGAAGAGAGAGGGAACGGGATTAAGCAGAAAGAGGCTTCAGACTATGATGCAAATTTGACATCAGGAAAGGGGAGGGGGAAGGAGAGGGGATGTCCAGGAAGAGCCTCAGACACAGCACAACTGTGAGAAAGGCTGGGGCAGCCCAACAGGAGCCCAGAGCAAAGACTACCCATTGGTGGAGTCCAGGTTGGGTAGGGATGTCTCAGGCCTTCAGACCGGCAGACTCTGAGGTCAGTCAGGACATTTACAGAAGGCAAAACAAGCATTGGTTTACTCAGTGTATTGGTTATAAGCCGGGGTGCAGAGAATCTCTTGAGAGCATCCATTGTAACTATCTATTGGATGGCTGTCTTACCCACTGGGCTGTAAGCTCCCCAAGAGCAGGAATTATCCTGTGCAGAGAGCAAGCCTGGCACATCAGAGCTGCTCTGTTAATATCTGAGGACTGACAGGCCCTTCTGACTAGCTCCTCTGGGCTTGTTGATTGCCACACGTTTCCAGAGGATGGTCCTTGCAGCATTTTGTCATAAGGATGAGGGATAAGAGGTTGGATCTGGGTTTAAGTTTTAGAGCCAGATCTGATCTGTATGACCTTAGGCAAGTCATCTTTCTTTTTCATTTTTTAAGCTTCTATTTATTCAACTACAGAGTGGGGAAAATAATATCTACACACTAGATTATTTGTCTGTTTCAAAGATCAAATGAGAATGAATGGATAAAGAAGTTGTGGCATATATATCCAATGGAATATTACTCAGCCATAAAAAGGAACACATTTGAATCAGTTCTTATGAGGTGAATGAACCTAGACCTGTTATACAGAGTGAAGCAAGTCAGAAAGGGAAAAACAAACATCACATATTAACGCATATATATGGAATCTAGAAAGATGGTACCAATGAACCTATTTGCAGGGCAACAAATAAGATGCGGACATAGAGAATGGAGAGGAGAGGGAGGAGAGGGTGGGGCGGATTGACAGAGTAGCACTGAAACTTATACATTATCTTATGTAAAATAGATAACCGGTAGGAATTTGCAGGGCGGAGAAGGCAATGGTACCCCACTCCAGTACTCTTGCCTGGAAAATCCCATGGACGGAGGAGCCTGGTAGGCTGCAGTCCACGGGGTCGCTGAGGGTCGGACACGACTGAGCGATTCACTTTCACTTTTCACTTTCATGCATTGGAGAAGGAAATGGCAACCCACTTCAGTGTTCTTGCCTGGAGAATCCCAGGGACGGGGGAGCCTGGTGGGCTGCCATCTATGGGGTCGCACAGAGTCGGACACGACTGAAGTGACTTAGCAGCAGCAGCAGCAGCAACACCCGGTGTTCCTCAACAACCTAGAGGGGTGGGATGGACGGGAGGTGGGAGCGAGGTTCATGAGGGAGGAGACATATGTATACCATGGCTGATTCGTGTTGATGTATGGCAGAAACCAACACAGCATTGTAAAGCAATTATCCTCCAATTAAAAATAAATTTTAAAAAAGATTAAATGAGATACTGGTATCACAGTAGTTTTCACCATTATCGTTACTCCAAGGAGACATTTATAGATGGTTACTTTTAGTGTCTGTGCTTATTCAAATAAATTAGAGGGCCTCAGCTTCCAAGACATGAATATTATCTCAAAGTATATCATTATTTGACATGAATTTGAGCAAGCTCCGAGAGTTGGTGATGGACAGGGAAGCCTGGCGTGCGGCAGTCCATGGGGTTGCAAAGAGTCGGACACAACAGAGAGACTGAACTGACTGATATCATTATTTCCACGGAAAATCACATTCATCATATACTGACACATCCTTTATAGAGAGGAACAGTGCCAAACAGAGACTGTCATCATTGTGGTCTGTTCAATTATCTGTATCTCAAGCCTGCCCTTAAAGGCAGGATCCATGTCTTGCTTGTCTGTGTATTGCCAACACTTGGCAAGGAGCTTATACATCACAGAGACTCAGTAAATGCACATTCCTGATAGCAAAGTGAAGGCACAGCCAGGGGACCACATGCCACCTGTATCAGCTGATTTAATCCTCATAACAGCGCCCCTCACCCGCCATGGAGAGTTTTGTTCCCATCTTCCAGACAGAGAAACTTGAGTCCTAGGGAGGCAAAGCTACTTTCCTAAGCTTGCAGAACTTCCAGGTTGAAACCTGGAAACCAGGCCTGGGATGGCCTGGCTCCACACTGGGGTTTTTCCACTGGGACACATGGCTGTCAGCCTGGCAAACAGGTCAGTCCAAGCTGCAGTCTAAAGTGCAGTCCGATGCCCTCACCATCCCCGGAGACTCCAGCCTGGTCTCTAGGGAAGTGTTCTTGGAAACCAGCCTCTCTGGCATCTTCCAGTTTAGACACACGAGTCTCCTGGGAGGAGAGCGAGCCATGGGCTTGTGGGTTGGTGGATTTTTCTGCCTCGGGGTTCAGGAGAAGCCAGTGTGACCTAGTTACAGAGTTGCCCTAAGAAGCTTCAGTAATTTGAAGGTCATTTTTCTCCTGATGTCTTCACTGTTTGAACTTTTCTGATGCAAACGCACTCAGGAACAACCATCCATTAATAACAACAGCAACATGTGCAGAGCTCCTGCTATGTGAAGGTCTGGGGCCATCATATTCATTTAAAAATATACTTTGTTCTTATTTGTTTATTTGGCTATGTCGGGTCTTAGTTGCAGCAGGTGGGATCTTTTAATTGTGGCGCATGGGATCTAGTTCCCTGAACCAGGGATCGAACCTGGGCCCCCTGCACTGGAGTCTTAACCACTGGACCACCACGGAAGTCCCCCATCACATCCGTTTTGACTCTGCAACTTCTCGACTACCATACAAGGTGGGTATCCCTATTCCCATTTTCCAGATGGGGAAACTGAGGCTCAGGAAAAAGGTAAGCTGCCCAACATCACAGAGCTGGGAAGTGGCATGGCTGGATCCAGCCTGGTCAAGGCCTGAGCATGAGATGGGGAGAAGAGATGCCAGCAGGCAGAATGGAGCCTGGAGTTCTGCCACCCACCTCTGAGGCAGCTGTTCCTTAAAGACATATTGGGATGGCCTCGTCCTTGGCACCCTGCCTTGCGTCACCAGCTTGTCCGTCTTCCAAACCCAGCCATGGCACTATCTTAGTGCACACGTGGCTCTAACTACACCACTCCCCTGCTTAAGATCTCCAAATAGCTCTGTTTCCCACAGCCGAGAGCCCAGACTCCTTCACTCAGCACTCAAGGCCTCCGGCAGAATGGCCTCAGGTCCACTTCCTCAGCCCTCCCCTCTGCTCCCGTCCACCCTCCATGGCAGACTCTTCATCCCTGCCCCACACACCCTGCTCATTGCCCCCTTCACCTTTGTATGTGTTGCTTCTCCTCCCTGAAAATGTATATCCTTCCTTCCTCTTCTCCATCCAACAAACTTCTGGGTATCTTTCAATTTAAAATGGTGCCTTTCCTTGCGATGCCTTCATTTCTCACTTATGTAGCACGGTCAGGGAGAGAAGAGGGGCACCAGTTTGGCTAATAGAATCTTATTATTCTCATTACCCCTTTTGCCAGAATCCAAGGAGGTAATTCTATTGCCTCAGTCTAGCTCAAAGAAATACCTTTCAACAAGCATTTATGGGAGGTACAAACCCTTCCTCCACTCCCTCTCCCCACATTCACTGTTCTATTTCCCCATAAGTATTCTTGACCACAGAATTCCATGGACAGAGGAGCCTGGTGGGTTATAGTCCATGGGTCACAAAGAGTAGGTATTGGGGCTTCCCCCAGTGGCTTAGACAGAAAAGAATCTGCCTGCAACGCGGGAGACCCAGGTTCCATCTCTGGGTCAGGAAGATCCCCTGGAGAAGGAATAGTATTCTTGCCTGGAGAATTCCATGGACAGAGGAGCCCGGCAGGCTACAGTCCATGGGGTCGCAAAGAGCTGGACACAAGTAGGTGACTAACTGGAGAAGGCAATGGCACCCCACTCCAGTACTCTTGCCTGGAAAACCCCATGGACGGAGGAGCCTGGTGGGCTGCAGTCCACGGGGTCGCAAAGAGTCGGACACGACTGAGTGATTCACTTTCAATTTTCCCTTTCATGCATTGGAGAAGGAAATGACAACCCACTCCAGTGTTCTTACCTGGAGAATCCCAGGGACGGGGGAGCCTGGTGGGCTGCCATCTATGGGGTCGCACAGAGTCAGACAAGACTGAAGCGACTTAGCAGCAGCAGCAGCAGCAGGTGACTAACACTAACACTTTGCCCATAAGAGCATTCCCCATCTGTGTAAAGACTGCTTCTCCCCACTCCAACCTTGTGTGTCTAGAAGAAACCATTCTTGGATGTGGGAGGGGCATCTTTGAGTCTAGCTGGGCCAGTCTCAAAATCTCATTGCCCTGGCCACAGTGACTGGCCCAGAAATTGACATGTGACCCAAGCTCAGCCAATCAGAAAACTTTCCTGGGAGTTTCTAATTGATATTGGTGGGAAATAACTCTATTTCATGTGGTCAGAGGCTCTAACTTTAGCGGTCCAGAGCTACCGGTGAAATTGGTTTGAGCCCAGTGAGTATGACTAGTTTGGAGGAGTGAACTAGCATGCAGGCAAAAGGCTAGAGAAAAATATGATGTTAAATTAGTTCCTGGCTCTGATCCTCCCCCAAATCAGTCATTATGTCATAAGAGTCAGTAAAGTCTTTGGTAGGCTCAAGTTCAAGGTGAGTTTTTGTCACTTAACAACTATAATGTTGTAACAAACATGATCTAAAAATGCCTTCTCCACTTATCTAATAATGTAGCCAATAAGTATATATATGAAGTGTGGACCAGACATTCCCTTAAGTGATGAGGACACAAAAGTGAAATAAAAATATGGTCCCTGCCAATATAGAGCTCACTGTACTAGTCATCTGTGACTATTTAAATTTAAAATAATTACAATTAAGTAAAATTTTAAATTGAATTTTTGAGTCCCACTTGCCATATTTCAAATACTCAGTAGCCACAGGATGCTGTTGGCTACCATACTGGGCAGCACAGACAGAAAACATTGCCATTGGCCCAGAACATTCTATCACACAGTGCTGGTCCAGAGCCTTACTGGTAAAAGTGTCATTCCTAAAACCAACAGCACAAGCCTCACTGGGGGCTCCTTGGAAATACAGAATCTCAAGTTCTATCCAAGACGTACTAAGTCATAATCTGCAATCTTCAATAAGACTTTGTTAAATTAACATTTGCTGTGCATAGAACCCTGGGGGGGTTGGATGTTGAGACACAGTTTAGGAAAAAAAAAAAAAAAAAGGACCACTAGGGAAATAGAGGCATTTGTTACTCACAGGTCCTGGAGATCATAGGCAGCCACTCAGGGGGCGATGCGGGGAGGTCAAGGCAGACTGCAAGGGGCACATGACTTTATCAAGGACCACAGATAGAGTGCTGTGGGGTTCCCAGACTAAAGCCAGATTTGTCAGTTCAAACCAGAAACAGTGAGGTTTGGGTGAGTTTTAATGGTCCTGGGAGGCAGGGGAAGATGTTCATCACGAGGTTCTTTGGAGGAGTCATATCAGACACTTACACGGCCTCATGACCCTAGAGATTGTTGTCTAGGCACTTGTTGAAGGGGCTGACGTGAGTTTAGTGTCCCTGTGGCTTTCTTGGCCACGCAGAATGGATGCTGAGGCAGCAATACTCCTAGTAGTCTACCTAAGCGTCAAAGACGCCCAAGTGATTCACATGCGCATGATAGTCTGAGACCCTGTCCTGACAGACCCGCCTAATTCAGCCCCCCCACCCAACGCTGCCATAGACCCCCTCCCATGAACAGCAGAAAGGGTCCCAACCTCGAGAAGGACATGTAGGTTCTCCCGGCTATCATCTCACTGACCTCTTCCCAAGCCACGAAATAATCTCTATCAGTGCCTATCCACAGACCGAAGGCTTGAAGGACTGGTGCCAACCTTCAGCTGAACAGACTCCCCCCACCCCAACACCCTCGCTGCATCAATAAATAGGGTGCGAGTTAATAACCACCATCGGGCTGGGTTGGACCTTGGCGGCGATACCACCCCAGAGACGATTTTACAATGATTTAATTCTTCAGGGTAAAACCCCTGCAGAGAGCTGGAGTGATCCAGGGTGTAGGCTGTGTTATGTTTTTATTTTTCCAGCATGAGTAAGAAAGCCCTCACTGTGTAAGCATGAGTCCTGCGTGTTCTCATGCAGCAAAGGATTTGCCCACCCCTGTGTGGGCTCACGGCTTAGGGGCCGTCAGCTAACCCAGCCTGATTCCCAATGCGCTCTTTGAAAAACCTTTACACATGCACACGCACGCGTGCCCCCCATACACACACTTCAACTAATTGGTGGCGCCCAACCATAACCAAGAAAAAAGGCAACAAGCTGTCCATTTAAATTGCAGATTGTGACCTTTATGCTTGAAATGGTTTCAAACATCCTGTTTATAGCTTTGGGGTTCAGGCACTCAATAATCTCCAAATTATTTTCTCCGTTTTTTTTTGAATGATTGTTACTATGCATTGCATTTTCCCCAATTTCTGGGCCTCCCCCCCTGCTGGTGTCTCCTGAGAGTCTAGGTAATCTGAAGATGCCTGCAGCATGACTCCCTCTCTGTAATGTCACCATTGAATTCTGTTGAGCTGAACCAGCTGCAGAAGCTGGATTGCCAAGCTTGGCCCCAGCCACTCATAGATGGACGAAGGTTTTAAAAAGACTAGGAGTGTGCAGCGTGTCAGGGGGAGAAACAAGGGGCCTTTTCTCCAAGCTGTAAATCTGCCCTGAAGATCTTCAATCCACGGGTCTAGGCTAGCATTCCCTAAAGTGTTAGTTACAAGCGAAGATGTTAGAAGGTGTCACAAGGTGACTCTGGGTCCACTGGAGATGAAAGGATTCTTTAACGCGGGACTTCGCAGGGCCTTCCAATGCATGGTGGGGAACTCCTTTTGATATGAGGTGAGAAGTCAGGTCTACTGGGCCAATCTTGTTTAATCAGAGTGCACCTATCTTCCAGGATAGTCTCATAAAAAGTGGTCCACAGCCCTCCTGAGAGCTGCAGCTTGTTCCGGTTACTACTTCAGCAAGGCTCCTTACAACCTAGGCCCTGGGTGGCCCGGGACATCACGTCTGCCACATTCTATTGGTCGAGCGACTCACCATGGCCCAGATTCACAGAACAGGAAATAGCCTCTTACTAAGATGCTCGGGAGGAGGAAATGGCAATCCACTCCAGTATTCTTGCTTGGAAAATTCCATGGACAGAGGAGCCTGGCTGGCTACAGTCCACAGGATCGCAAGGAGTCGGACGTGACTGGGCATGCACGCTTTCTAGCGTGTGTGGTGGCTTTAGTCTGCCACCCTGCCCGAAGGAAAACCGTGGGCGCTCTGCTTCTGGGGCCCTTAACACACACATTTAAGCACCAGCTTACCTGCCACTCCGCCCACAGCTGTACCCAAAGACTCAGAACGCAGAGTGGATATTGTTTTATCAGCATCATCCTTCTCCTTTCCCCTTCCTTCTGGAAACAATTTCCCCTTCCCCCAGAGGACACACAGAGACTCAGAATTAACCTCCTGAGGATAATAGAGCATTTGATTCCTCTTTGAGAGCTGACGCCTGAAGCAGAATGGTTTGATGACTGATGAATAATTCTAGCAAAAATTAATAACAAATAATAGAATAAATAAGCATGTGTGCTAATGGTGTACTTGGCACTGCATTATTCAATGAGTGATCCACTTACTCATTTAACCCTCTGGGGCTTCCCTGGTGGCTCAGATGATAAAGAATCCACCTGCCAATGCAGGAGACCCAGGTTCCATCCTTGGGTCTGGAAGATCCCCTGGAGAAGGGCACGGCAACCCACTCCAGTATTCTTGCCTGGAGAATTCCGTGGACAGAGGAGCCTGGAGGGCTACAGTCCATGGGGTCGCAAACAGTCAGACACGACTGAGTGACTAACACTTTCAGAGCTCTCTGAAGTGACTACTATGGTTATTCCCATTTTACAGATAAGGAACTTGAGTCGTTTGCTAGTGGCTAAGAAGGAGTGAGGGCTCCCAGGTGGCCCTAGTGGTAAAGAACCCGCCTGCCAATGCAGGAGACGTAAGAAAGGCAGGTTCGATCCCTGGGTCAGGAAGATCCTCTGGGGAGGGCATGGCAACTTGCACCAGTATTCCTGCCTGGAGAATCCCATGGACAGAGGAGCCTGGCGGGCTATAGTCCATGGGGTCACAGAGAGTCGGACACGACTGAAGCAACTGAGCATGCACGCGATAAGGAGTGAATCGAGATTCCAGGCCAGACGTATCTGCCTTCACATCTGGCATCCTGACACACGCTCTAAAGACAGGACGAATGGCAGTGAAACGGTCAGGTGATGTTTCAGGGGGAGGGGGAAGGGTTCTGAAGAGCGCTAGTCCTTCATGTCTTAGCACAGAAAAAATACAGAGAGATGCAAAGTGGTAGATAGGAAGTGACTTATCAGAATGGGATGCTTGTGAGGCTTATGAGCATGCACGCAGGTGAGGGAGTGCCATGCCCTGAGAACTTACTGGGCTACGGTTCTATAATCAAAGGAAAAAGTGGGGAGGGGAGAACTTTCATCTTCTTGAGTAGGCGTCATGCTCCCATTATCAGTTCTTCCTCCAGGTTGAGCCGGGGAGTTTCCTCGTCTCTGCGTGGTCAATTTAGGTCCACAAATTACTGTTTTTTTATGTGTGTGGAGAGCATGTCCTACCTTACTGAGCTCCCTGGGCAGATGTGCGTCTCATGCCACCACTGTCTTATTGATTTGGGGCATGTCTCGTGCTTCTGTTCCGTAGTTTGTTGCTGAGCAAGCCTGCTTGCTTCTGTGGTTAAGAAAACCTGCTTTCCTGAAAGAGCCTTAACTTACAGGGGTCTCCCAAGATGCTGAAGCTGACGCTCCAATACTTTGGCTTGAGGGGCTCTGAAGGCCCCTGGCAGGCCCACCTGATGCAAAGAGCCGGCTCATTGGAAAAGACCCTGATGCTGGGAAAAATTGAGGGTAGGAGGAGAAGGGGGTGACAGAGGATGAGATGGTTGGATGGCATTATCGACTCAATGCACATGAGTTTGAGCACTGTCTCAGGGAGATACTGAAGGACAGGGAAGCCTGGTGTGCTGCAGCCCATGGGGTCGCAAAATGGTGGACACAACTGAGCGAGTGAATAACAACAAATCTGCTTTCTTGAGTGATCCTTAACTTACGGGCTCTCCCACACTTTGTCTACTTACTGTCCCCTAGTGGCGGCAGCGGCGGTGGTTTAGTCGCTAAGTCGTGTCCAACTCTTGAGACCCCATGGACTATGGCCCTCCAGGCTCCTCTGGAGAATCCTCCAGGATTCTCCAGGCAAGAGTACTGGAGTGGGTTGCCATTCCCTTCTCCAGGGGATCTTCCCAACCCAGGAATCAAACCCAGGTCTCCTGCATTGCAGGCAGATTCTTTACCAACTGAGCTACAAGGGAAGCCTAGTGGTATTAACTATTTAATCACATACTTTGGACCTTTACTCTGTCCCTATCGGAAGGAAAATCAGCCCATATCCATGATGGCTACTCTTCATGTATGGGATACCTTCTGTATGTCAGGCCCATGGGTCACTATTTATTGAGCACTTTCTGTATGCTAAGTTCTGTTCTAAGAACTGTGTCTACTCATTTAACCCCCCAGAGCAACCCTGTACAGATTACTGATGAGAAAAACTCAGCTGAGGAAACTGAGGCACAGAAATGTTAAATAATCTGTCCAGTGCCCACACAGCTTGTTAGTGACTGAGTCAGGATTTGAACCCAGGACTCCAAGTGCAGAGCCTGGGTTCTTACTCTCTCTGTTATCCTAGAAAAGGGCCTTTGTTCAATGGTATATGGTGACAACTTGGATCAAAATGCCAAGGTTCCCAGTTGCGTTTAGCCCTTCTTGAACGGCTTTTGAAAGCCAGAGCTTCAGCAAGGCTGCGGTAGTGTCCTGTCTGTCTCTCGCCTTGCCTTGGAGGACACCACCTTTCAGCTCCTCTCACCCTCCCTGGGCCGGGCCCTGCATGAATCAAAGCATTCGGGCAGGCAAAGGAAAACGACAGTCGGGGCCAGGCGCCCAGACGCAGGGGTCCTGCTTGCCAGGCCTGGCTGTCTGAAGAACCCCCATTACGCCAGCCCACTGCTCTGACAGCAGAGATGAGAAACTTCAGCTGAGGGGCTCTGAAGGCCCTGAGTAGGCCCACCCTGCATTCCCCACATTCCCCACCGCCTAGGGTGGAAGGAATTTCCGACCAAACTTGGCAGGCCAGGAAGAACTGTGGTTGAGCGGCTCCCTCTGGAAGGTGCTGTGGAGCCCTGGCAGCTCAAAGAAACTTCCTCCTCTCCAGACTCACAGCTAAGAATAACCAGGCTTTCCCCCCCAACCTTTCTATGCAGGCTGCAGCCTCTTCTGAGCTCTCCCTTTGCTCAGATTAAACCCTCTTTGGTGGGAGAGGTAGCAGACAGTGAGCACAAGAGCTGGTTTGCATGGATCCAGAGCACATTCTCTTGCTGCTTTGGGGAGGGGAACCACCCATATCCAGGGCCTTTCTGGAGATCAGAGCTGTTTTCCACCAGGACTGTATCCCTGAGGCAGGGAAGAGACACTCTCAGGCCCTCCAGGATGGGAGCTAACAGCACCCTGCTCACATTCACACACAGTCATTATCTCCACGCAGGGCACAGCTTGTCAGTGTAAACCTGGAGATCTCACTTCCTGAGGGTTTTCCCTGAGTCAGGCTGATTTTGTCCCCAGGAAACATTTGGCAACATCTACAGACGCTTTTTAAAAATTTCTGTTTTATTGACCTATAGTTGATTTGCAATGCTGTGTTAATTTCTACTTCGAGATGGGTTAATGTCGCCCATCTCAAAGCGGACTTGCCACATTTCAAATGCTCCTTAGACACAAGTGTCTCGTGATTTGGGGCTTCTGTGCTGCACAACCCTCATGTGAGGCTAAGACTTTTCCACTCCACAGATGCTTGGTGAGGAACAGGTCTGGCTGGGAGAGAAAGAAGATGAGAGACAGGAAGGGAATCTTCTAGAATGTAGTTCAGTTCAGTTCAGTCGCTCAGTCGTGTCCGAACTTAAAGCATCTCCAAAAAAGGGTCTGGAGCCCTGTCCTCTGCTGGGAGGCAGGAGACAGCATCTGGATGCCGTCCCTTTTCTCCAAGTTAACCTGGCTTCCAAGAGGCTCAAGGGTGGTGGGCGATGACCACCCAAGCTTGGGGAGCTTGTTCTCTACTGGCTGCCAGCAGCGGGAACTCAAGGTCCCTGGGGAGGGCCACAACCACCCCCTTACCTCCCAGCCAAATCAAAGAGATGGTTTGCATAAGCTTTATCCAAGGCTGGCTCTTGCAATACTTTTAAATCACCTTTTGCTTAGGGAGGTTGAGTGCCTGCTCGTTTCATCAAGTGATGACTCCCTGGACGAAACGAAGTCCGTTTCCACGGCTAATACGACAGAGCATTTGGAGAGTGCTGAATCCATTAGGGACCAAAGTGGCTTCCTACTGTCATCAGCTGAAATCCGGATGACAATATAGCTCGGGGCCCAGGATGGAGGCCCCGGGATTGGTGTGCAGATGTCCAGACGGACGGCTGAGTCCGGGCATCTCTTGAGGGCACATGAGGCCATCTGCGAAGTAGTTCAGGGCACCAGCGCCAAGGTCAGGTTGCCTGAGTCAAAAAAACTGGTCCAAGTTCCAGCTCTGCTGTGCGTGTACTCAGTCGCTCAGTCCTCTTGGACTCTTGGCGACCCCATGAATTGTAGTCTGCCAGGCTCCTCTGTCCAGGCAAGAATACTGGAGTGGGTTGCCATTTCCTCCTTCAGGGGATCTTACCAACCCAGGGACTGAACCCACGTCTCCTGCATTGGCAGGCAGATTCTTTACCATTGAGTCACCTGGGAAGCTTTAACTGTCATCTAACAGGCAAGCAATTTAATCTCTTCAGGTTCCTTTCTTCACCCATAAAATGGATTAATAATTCTTATTCCTTCTGGACGACCTTCCCCCACATATTCCCTTGACACTCGCACTCATATTTTTCAGGTCTTTGTTCAGATGCTGCCTCCTCCAAGAGACCTTCCTTCCCCGCCTTATTAGAAATCACAACGCCTCCCATGACACTTTTCATCTTCATTCCTGGCTTTATCATGGATTTGTACATTCCATTTGTTATCTATCTCTCACCAGTGGAATTTCCATGCTCACGGTGGCTGAGCAAGACTCCAACACAGAGAGCAGAAGTGGTCCAGTCGTCTTGACCCCCAAGTTGAAAACCGTCACAGTCGCTTCCACTATATTCTCTAGGCTGAAACGGGAGACAGGGCCAGCCCAGATTCAAGGGCTTTCAGGGAGCGGCTGCAAAGTCACATGGGGAAGAGAGCGGATCGAGGGAAGGGCAGAGAGATGCAACTAGTTTCAGCATCCATCTGTGATGCACGGCTCTGAAGTCAGGAGTTAGGAATAATCCCTCAGGTCGTGCCTGGGTAAGTCAGAGCCCCCAGCCAGCAAACATCCAGGAAAGGCCTTGGCCCTGTCTCAAGGTGTCCACTGTCTCTTCCTCAGCTGCATTTGCATAATGTGATTGGCTCCCCTACTTCTCATCTGTCCCAGCAGGAAAAGTCTTTCTTGTCTCTGGCCCCTGGAGAATGATTAAAATCCCACACTCCCGTCCAGACCTTAATATGCGATTCCTGGAGGCGGAAACCTGACTTGCCCTAATTTTCCATAATTAATTCATCAAGACACCTGGTGTGGCTGCTGCTGTCTGCAGGGACTCTTTGGCGTCCTCCCAAACAGCCCAGTGAGTCCCTGATCTCCTCATCTCACCGGGAAGGGAGGCTATGTTTGCGGAAGACCTACCGTGAATCCAGGTGTCTCATACGTGCAAACTCCTTGTTCCTCTTAACAGCCCTGCCACGTGGATGGTACAAGTCCCACGTTACAGA
The DNA here is from genome assembly GCF_019923935.1 of Bubalus bubalis. Taxonomy (NCBI): domain Eukaryota; kingdom Metazoa; phylum Chordata; class Mammalia; order Artiodactyla; family Bovidae; genus Bubalus; species Bubalus bubalis. Next base: position 7,913,262 of record NC_059173.1, on the reverse strand, counting down.
TGAGCTGACTGAGGCTCTGAGAGGCGGTCACTCACCCAAAGACACACTGCTAGGAAGTTCCAGAAGCCAGGGAATGGTTACTTGGTCCATACCTGGGCAGAGGCTTTGCAGGTGGCGCAGTGGTAAAGAATCCACCTGGCAATGCAGGAGACTTGGGTTTGGTCCCTGGGTCGGGAAGATCCCTGGAGTAGGAGATAGAACTCACTGCAGTATTCTTGCCTGGGAAACCCCAAGGACAGAGGAGCTTGGCGGGCCACAGTCCATGGGGTCCCAAAGCGTCGGACTCAACCCAGAGATTGAGTACACACACACACACACGTGAGAAAGGGGCAGATAACAGAAACTGTGGCTTAAAGGCGGTATCCTTACTCGGGTCAAGGCAGACTTCCTTGGGTGGTACGGTTTGTCTCCCTTACCGCCGTCACAGTGCCTGGAACCCCTCCATTAAGAATTGCTTTCACTGACTATTTCCCTGAACTGGCAAAAATCTAAAAGAGTTATAACACCTCCTGCTGGCAGAGATGAGGGGAAAGGGAACTGTCACGAATGGCTGGTAGATGAGTAGAAACTGGTCCAGGAAGTGATCTGCTTCCCTGGTTTAACCAAGATCGTTAATGTCAGAGTCATCATTTAAGTCTGAGTCTTTGAGCCCCAGAGCTTATGCTACCAACCAATGAATAAATGGAAGGAACTTAGTGACCTAATCTGGAGGCTTTCAAGCCGTCTTTTTTTTAAATTTTAATTAAAGGAACAGAAACATCTCTTCCAAGAACATCTTACAGAAAACCCCAATCCCATGAAAGAAATAACAAAAGAGCTGCCCTGCTTGGAGCTGGGGGCGAGGGTTCCAGTCCCTGATTCTGTACCTTTCTCATTTCAGAGTCAGTGAACCTCTAGAGCTCCACCGAGCAGAGTCTGAAAACAGTTGGTCCCAGCCCAAACCTGCCATTGTATAGATGGGGCATGTGAATGGTCCAGCTGTGTGACCTCAGGCAGGGATTGCTTGAGGTCACACAGCTCATCCTGGCAGAGCTGGGACTAGGACCCGGGTCTTCTTGCCATCAGAATAGGGACCGCTCAGCTTTGTGACTCTCAAAAGTTCTTAACAATCCTGCCATCATCATCTTCTTCAGTTATCACTCTCTGAGCATCTCGTAAATGTCAACATTATGCATACATCATGGCCACTCCTCAATGGCCAAAACAAGTAGCTGAGACAGGACATACCCCATGTCATGTAGCAAGGATGAGGCAGGGACAAGATTTAAGCCCAGGCCTCTCTGAATTAAAATCAGGAGTGCCTTCTACCATGTCAGACTGTCCCAGGGGCTCATGGCTATGGAGAGTGTGGGGGACAGGGGGGCAGCGGGTTTAGCCTGCCACCAGCATGGATGGGGTCCCCCCTCTTCCCATCACGCTGTGCTCCTCTGGCAGGATCTTTACCACCTTCTGTTTCTTTGGGTATCAGCTCCCTACCCTCTCAGCACCCACCACTGTGCATGGTGGATATTCAACATCTGTTTGCCAACTGTTTGTTCTCAGAGGTCAGCTATAAGCCACCTTTGGTGAGAGGAGGCTGGGGGCAGAGAGCCTTAGGTTCACAATCTAATTCAGATATTTCCTGGCTGCGTGACCCTAGACAAGTTTAGCCCACTTCTCTGTGCCTGCTCCTTGATAGCTAAATCAAAGCGAAAGTGAAGCCGCTCAGTCGTGTTCAACGCTTTGCGACCCCACAGACTGTAGCCCGCCAGGCTCCTTCATCCATGGGATTTTCCAGGCAAGAGTACTGGAGTGGGTTGCCATTTCCCTCTCCAGAGGATCTTCCCAACCCAGGGACTGAACCCAGGTCTCCTGCACTGTAGGCAGATGCTTTACCGTCTAAGCCACCAGGGACCAATCAAGGTTCTACAGTAGCTAATTCAAGGTGCTATATTAATAACGCTACACTGACTAGGAAGCTTTGGGATGCAGATAACAGAAACCCCCACCTACAGTGGCGGAAAGACTGGGGAAAGATCTTATCCTTCAGAACACAAAGTCCAAGGGTAGAGTGGCCTTCGGGGTTAGAGACGTAGTGGCTCACGATGTCAGTGAGGATGCAGTTCCTCTCATCTCCCGGTGTCAGAGTTGCCTTCATCTTCTGTCTTCTGGCGCACAGCAAGACGGCCGTGAAACCGTCATCGTCCCGTCTGCACAGATTACAGGTGACAGAGAAGAGTGTTCCATCCCTTCCACTAGCTCCTTCTTAATAAGAGCAGGGGAAGCTTTCCAAGAGTCATAAACAGACTTTCTCATTTTTCAATGGGCAGAACTGGGTCCCATGCTAACCCCCGAGCAGTTAGCAACAGGCGAAAGTATTGCTGAGATTCGCTTAAACCAATCATCTGTAGTGCAGTGGCCGATGGGAAACCAGCTGCCCACCTTGAAAAGATACATTTCATGAGGACCTGCTGTACAATGAGGATCTTCTGCTTCCTTCGACGCTCATGTCCCCAGCCCTCTGGACACGGCAGACACTCAGCAACTGGTGAGTGGGTGTAAGAGTGAGTGAGAGAATAAAAGAATGAGGCATTTCTTTCCTCTCTCTGCTTTCCCCATTGCCCAACTGGATTATCTCTTGATGATCTTAATGTCCAAGTAAATGAAGTCACAAAAGATGGTGCAACTGGGACTGGATTAGGAAATAATTTGAACTCTCTCTGGAAGACACTACTGAAGCAATGAGTTGATCTGGGCCAAGTCCAAGTTTTCTTCATCCAGGAATATTCATCAACTCATCACCAGGCTCCCCTGAGTTAGGGTGGACACCATATGACACCATATTGACTTTATTTTTTTGTTGTTGCCCCTATTGTTTTAAATTAATTCTTCCCGGCATGGAGGTGGAATTTTGGAAGCCTTGTTTATGAACTTGATTAATAATAGACATTGGTGTCCAGAATAAATAGCCAACCTGGTTTTGGCAGTAGAACAACCAAAAATTTCAGCCAGAGGAAATCAAATGGGCAGTGTTGGCCACTGATGATTGGAATTTCGGTGGCCACCGTGTAACACGGGGGCTGTTTTGTTGTTTTCCCTCATGTTGGATGCACAGTGCTTACGGGTTCCAGTAATAAGTCAGGCTTCCTCAGGGAATTCATGCTGGAGGCTACTTATCAGAACCCCACTGGAAAAAGGCATTCAGTGACCTTCTCAGGACCTTCTTTGACCAGAGACAACTACAGGAAGAGCTTAAACCTTAGCTTCTTCATCAGTGAGGCTGGGGATTTGGAAGACCTGGCTCAGCCTTGAGAAACGCAGGAGGTAATGCTAGGTGGATTGTGGGCTCATACGGCCCACGGTCCTGCTATGAGTTTTGGCCATCGTGGGAGTGGCACAGTTTGCTCATAACTCTGTCCCTTTTACACCCTCATTATACTTCATGGTGGCTGGAGTGTATCTTCCTACCCCTTCCTACTGGGTTGGACCAGGTGATCTGCTTTGGCCAATGGGATGTGTTGAAGTAACTATGGCCAGTTCTGAGCTCAAGACTTAAGTGGTGCCTGTGTTTGCACACCCTTCTCTCGAAATTTCTGCCCCATGCCTTTAGAAGGGCATGTCCTGGCTCGCCACTAGGTTCCAGAATGAAAGAGAAAGGGTGCAGGCTTAAAGCCAAGAGCCATCCCCATCTGATCTATGGAACAGTAAGAATAAAAAAATAAACACCTTTATAAATCACACAATGTGTTGGCATTATTGCATCATTATTACAGCAAAAGACAATCCATATAGAAATATGATTATTATTAATAATAATAATGGTTGCCAGTAATAGACATTGAGCATTTACTATATGACAGTTTACTTGCCATCATAACAACGGGAATCATCACCCCCATTTTATGGATGAGAATACTGAGGCTCTGAGAATTTAAGGAACTTGCCCAAGGTCACATAAGCAGAAAGCTGCAGAGCTGGGATTTGAATGGTCCCAAAGGCTAGGCTCTCCCCATCTTCTCTGCCCTCCTAAGTGAATGAGCAACCAGGCAAGTGTAGCCCTTTCAGGGCACAAGACCACTGTTCTGCCATCTGAGCACAGGTGGGAAAATGGGAACCTTTTTTTGGAAAGGCCCTCTTCAGAGGCCCACTGGAGCTGACCCCAAACTTGAAATTCTTTGGAAGGTCTGGCGCCGTCCCAGGTGGATGTAACACCATCACCTGGACAGGCCTTGCTGCCACGTGAGCATCCTGCAGCGGCAGCCAAGAGCAGGCTCGCTCCCTAGGGCTGGGGTCAGCACGTAGTTCTCGGAAACATTTATTGAGCACCTACTACACATCAGATGGAAATGGGATGGCATGAAAAACCTGAGAATCTTTCTAAATAAAAGAAGGAAATACATTTTCAAAACCCTAAGCGTCATATCCCAAACTCTTCTCTGATTTCAAACAAACCCTATTGTATCTGTGGGGACCCTCCTCTCCCGTCAACACTTCACTCATCCTAGACTCAGACCCATGACAACTGTTTCAATCCAAGCCTTTGCTTAAGTTGTTCCTGCTGCCCCAGGGAGCATTTGTTCATCAAATTTCTATTCATCATTAAAGACCCAACTCAAAGGTCACCTTCTCTGTGGCCCCTTCCCCTATTCCCTTCTCCACCTCTTTGTCTTCTATGACAGCCTATCCTGATGGCTGATCTACACAGAGGTTTGTCTTTCTCACAAGCCCATGGATTTCCCATGGACAGAGACTTGCTCCTTTTCTATCACTTCCTAGCCCAACATGCAGCATGGTTCCAGGCACTGAGACGATTCTCACTTATTTGGAGATTATGCCTTTAATATTGTTTGTTACTTATAAATAATAAAGCACTTTTCAGTTTATAAAGAGCTTGCCAGTCAGCTTCAGGGTTGAGCCTTAGACTCCCTCCTTTGTAGCCCTGTGACTATGGGAAGTTGCTCACTTCTCTGAGCACCTGCCTAATAGTACTGTTGGAAGATTCCAGGAGATCGTCCACAGAAAGCAGCTAGTAGAGTGCCTGGGTCTTGCCCAGCACTCAAGAAATGGAACCTAGTCAGAGGACTGTTGCTCTCACCCTAGATTCTGGGAAAACAGATGATGATTACTCCAGACGCCAGGAGTCAGAAAACTTTTTCTCTAAGGGCCAGAAAGTAACTACTATAGCCCACGTGGGCCATGTGGTATCTGCTGTACTACTTAACCGTGCTTTTGTAACGTGAAAGCAGCCATAGACAATATGAAAATGAATGTGCGTGGTTTTATGCCAATAAAACTTTATTTACACAAACTATCAGTGGGCCAGATTTGGACTGTATGCTGTAGTTTGCTGACCTCTGCCCTATGAAAATAAGAGAGAATGTCCACCGAATGTGTTCAGGGCTACAGTTCTTCAGCTTGGCTCTCAGGCTGTATAAGGAATGTTAGGTCTGTCACTGCAAAGGAAGATCTGGGGGCAATGGTGGGAACATTCTTGACTCCACAAGTGGAGAAAGAAGTCATAATGCATTGAAGCCTGGGTTTTGGATGCAGATAGACATGAGTCCAGAACCAAGATCATCATCTGCTGTGTGTGACTGGGCAACAGATTCCCTCTCCGTTCAAGCCTCAGTTTCCTCATTTATAAAATGGAGAAATCATAACAACCCTCATTCCACAGGCTTTGGGGAGGACTCATCACATCAAGTGCTTGCTCAGCTACCTTGCCAGAATTTGTAAGAATGTCTTCAAAATGCCAAAGGGAGTATTACCTAAACCCTTGGCATCAGGAAGGGAAAAATCGAAATGGAAAATGCTGACCTTCTATTAGCTTCCAGTACATGGACTTTCTCAGCAAGACCTTGTAAACCGCTTAACTTTCAGCAAGGCTGACATTTGGGGAATGATAAGCTTAGGCCTTGTTTATAGCCAAGAAGCTTTTTTTAAAGAGGACACTCAGGGTCTCAGCGTGGCAACCCCACACCTGTAATCCCCTCCAAACAGATGCAGGCAGAGGATGGCATGTGGCACCTCTGGGGCCCTAGGGTCCAGCCTTCACTGGGGTCTGGGCACCCCAACCCCCCTAGAGTGGTGAGAGAGGCAGGTGGAAGGCTCACGGGTGGGTATTGTTCTTCTGATGATCCGAAGTGGAGGGAAATGGAGCGGGGAAAGCCCAGATTGACACTGGCAAGCAAGAGGATTAAAAAAGGATTTAAGAGGGTAAAGAGAAAAGAAGGCTGATCTATTGGATACTTCTGTACCCAGAGCGCCAGGTTTTCCCCCCAGTTCCGATACGCTCTTTAAAAAATTCATGAGATTTTTGTTTCACTGCTTATTTATTTGGGTCCCCAGGATAAACTCATGAAAAGCTGCTTCTCATCGTGGGTGAGTCCTGGGGGGAAGATATAATTTGTATAGTTCAGGCTAATAAATTACACAGTGTCAACATGCTCAGTCACTTATGCCCCATGGCAAACCCAGGCACTATTAATAAGGGGTGGCCAGACTAGGAGAGAAAACCTTTCTCCCGCTTCATTCTGTCTTTGTTTCCTTCCTTTCCATTTCTGAAGGGCTTCTCAGTGCCAGGCACTGGGGACATAGAGATGAAAAGGTCACTAGAAGGTCAAAGTCAGGTGGAAGAGAGGATGCTTTAATGGAGAGTTGCGAGGCAGTGGACAGCGGTGGTGTCCATTGAGTGTCCGGAGGTGGACACTCAAGCAGGGGCAGCGAAGGCATCCTCAGGGAGCGTCTGCGGTGTCCTGACAGGTGCACTGGATTCAGGAGAAGAGCAGATGGATGCTCCAGGACAAACCCTACCCCATGCCTTCCGTGCCCCATTTCAACTGGGTACATAAGCACCTAGAAAGAGCTGGCCCTAAAAAGTTGTGTGTGTGTGTGTGTGTGTGTGTGTGTGTGCATGCACACACATGCTCAGTCACTCAGAGCTCAGGGTATGAACTCAGGGCGGGAACCTTGTCTTTGCCTCTGGATTTCCACACAATTCCTGGCCCAGACTAGGTGACGAGCAAATGTTGACCCAACAGAAGAATGGATACATCAGTTACATTTAACACCATCCATCGACCTCTCAGCCATCACAGACTTTGGGGTAAGTAGATAGAAGGATACCCCTGCCCCAGCAATGGCCCAGAAAACAAGGGAATGAGACACTGCTCACAGTGATGTTAGTAGCTTATATATGTTGTTTAGTCATGAAGTCACGTCCAGCTCTTCTGCGACCCCATGGGCTGTAGCCTGCCAGGCTCCTCTGTCCATGAGATTTTCCAGGCCAGAATACTGCATTGGGTTGCCATGCCCTCCTCCAAGGGATCTTCCCGACCTAGGGATTAAATTCGCATCTCCTGCATCTCCTGCATTGGCAGGCAGATTCTTTGCCGCTGAGCCACTGGGGAAGCCCCTAAAGTTCATACCTTTACCTGTTAATATGAAAAAAACTAGAAACTACCTGATACCCAGTGATAGGGCCAGTTATGCAAATTTGGTTACTTAGTGGCAGATTATGCAGCCATTAAAGTAATAAGGATGAAGACTGCATAGCAACATGGGAAAAATGCTTACAAAATAACATCGAGAATGGAAGGTAAGGACCACATTTTACCAAATGAGAAGATAAGAGAAATCTCACAAGCACCCGGTTGCCCAGGAGAGCTGAATCTGGAGAGAGAGTGTGATGGTGATTGGCTTGAATGGCTACGTCTCTACTGGATTTGGACATTTGAAGAGCAGGGACCATGATGTCCATAACTACATGTCAATATCCATCCATCTATCTATTTATCTATCACCATCTCCTAGCCCCAGACTATGATGTCCATAACTACATGTAAATATGTATCTGTCTACCCGCCTATTTATCCATCCATCCATCTATCTATCACCATCTCCTAGCCCCATGGCAGGGACATAATAAATGTAGGAGAGAAGAAAGGATGTCCATGCCACCCCACCCCTGTATGCTGGACAAAGCGTAGTATCCTGCACATAGAGGCTGAAAGATCAATACTGAAAGATGGAAGGAGGGCTGGATGAACAAGGATGGAAAATGGGAAGTGAAAGAGAAAAAAAAAAAGGAAGACTAATAGCTGAATGAGAGAAACAAGAGAAAGAATAAAAGAGGGTGAAAAGGAAAGGGAAGAAAGAAAAGGATGATTTTGCCTTGGTTTAACTCAAGTGCATATATTCAAGAAGATAACCTTTACTAGGATCCATCTGGAATCCTACACTTCAGACAACTATTAAAAACGCCCTTGAAAAGCTGTTGTTCTTGGTGGACCCAGAGCCAGAGCTCCTGGAAGCCACAGCCAGTGGACTCCCTGGGACAGCTGTGCCCCCAAGGCAGCCTCCTGCCAACAAGCGTAGGGCAGAAGAATGGAGGTCTGTCCCCTCTCAGTGAGCCCCCAAGCTGTGACCAGTCTCAGGCTGCCAGTTCCCAAAGCAAAGCTGGATCCACATCTGGTAGGAGGAGTAGTGCCTAGTCGCTCACCTGTGTCCAATTGTGACCCCACGAGCTATAACCTGCCAGGTTTCTCTGTCCAGGAGATTTCCCAGGCAAGAATACTATAGTGGGTTACCGTTCCCTTCTCCAGAGGATCTTCCAGACCCAGGACTTGAACCCTGGGTCTCCTGAATTATTGGCAGATTCTTTACCATCTGAGCCACCAGGGAAGCCCACGTCTGGAGGCACTGACCGAAAGCAGGGATTTACTGAAGGTTTCGTGGGGGTCAGAGGAAGGGGATTACAAAGCATATCTGAGAAAATGGAACGTCCTAAAAAATCCCCTTCAAGCAAGTCTTCCCCAGATTTCCATTTCTTTCAGAAGCTGCTAATCCTCTCCCTTCTCCCTCTCTACCAGCATTCTCCAGTCAAGCTCATTTCTGTTTGCACCTTGCTTCTTCAAACCCCTCAGCTTGCATACCCAGCAATAAACACCAAAGCCAGCTAGTAGCCATGCCCGCCCTTCCCCGGCTTCTCCAACCTGTTCCCCATTTCTTCCCCTGGAGTCTGAAGTTCCTCACGCGTTTTTTCCATCAAGCGTTACATTGGAACGTTGTTAATGACTCTCTGGTGAACAAGATGGGTTCTAAATTCCAACTTAATCTTTGCAAGCTGGGTGACCCCGGACAAGCCATTTCATCCCTCTAGATCAGATTTTCTGTTGGTAAAGTGAGCTCAGTATGAGCACATGCCCACTAAGATGGCTGAATTTTAAATGAGATGATGCAGGTAAAACGCTGGTCTGTAGAGCGTGCACTAATTGTCAGCCATCAGTATTAATTATGCACTGGGAATTTCTGTGAGGTTAGTAGGGCAAGGATGATGGTCTCTGTTTTGAAACAAACATACCAAGGACCAGAGTGGTGAATTGACTTGCTCAAGGTTGCACAGGGCAAGCAGCCAAGCCAGAGGTTATATTCTGTTCCTTGAGTCCAGAGCCTTGGGACTTCAGCCCCAGCTCCTTCAGATCTAGTGCTGAGAAGGCCGGTACTGGTGAGCGCTGGGCCCCCCGCAGCTTGGATGCTGTTTAAGCATCTGAGGAGAAGAGATTCTTTTTCCTGGCTTCAGTTTTCAGAGCCTCACCATTAAATTATGATAATGCATGACCTGGGGCTGTGCTGCCTGCTAGCCCCTGACAACTGAATTCCTTCCAGGCTTGATTCCAGGGAACCCATTTTGCTGTTCTCAGCAGAGTCTGGAGTGACCTCTTCTGTATCCTCAGCTTGAAACAGGAAATTTGGTGTCCGCAGGAGCCATTTCTCACAGTGGCCACTCAGGGACTTCCCATGTCGTTTCGTTTGGTGCATGGTGCCCCTCTTCGAAGTGCGATCATCGATTCCTTAAAGCATAGAATTCAAAGGCTGCTGCTGCTGGACACCTAGCTAGCTGCCAGGATTCCCTCTCCACCCCCTGTCATCGTCACACTTGGCACTTCACAGTAGAGTGAATCAGACAGACGTTGGTTCAAAATCTAGGTGTGGCACTTACTGAGTGAAGCTTCCTAAAATCCCCTTCCAGCATCTCTGTCTTCCCCAGATTTCCATTTCCTTTGGCAGCTACCACACCTCTTTCTTCCCCCTCTTGGCCAGCTTTCTCAGTCAAGCTTGTCTCTCTCTTCACCTTGCTTCTCCAAACACCCTCAGCTTGCATACCCAGCAAAAGAAACCCAGTGAATTTGAGAAAGTTAATTAGCCCCTCTCAGTCTCTATTTCTTCCTGTGTAAAATGGGTATGTGGATAATGGAAAGCAGACCAATAATACTTCCTGAGACTGTGGTAATTCAGTGACTTTGTATCAGTTAGCTACATCTGCAATTATGCTGTGTAACAAACCATAAAGCCTTAGTGGCACAGGACAATGAGCAATCCACAGAAGAAATAAAGTAGCCACCATGTAAAAGAGAAGGCATTAGTAAACAAAGAAAGTCAAAGAAAAACCAAGATACCATTTTCCACCTGTACCTAATTGGCAATTTTAAAACAAGATATACTTTACTTTGTAGAACTGTTTTTAGATCAAGAGACTGAGAAGAGAATACAAAGAATTACTGCTTTTAAGACCATCTTGCCTTAATATGGTATATTTCTTATAACTGATGAACTGATATCAGTACATTATTATTAACTAAAGCCTGTATTTTACTCAAATTTCTTTAGTTTCCCCCTCATGTCCTTTCTTGAGGGGTTTCAGAATCCTATCCAAGACAGCACATTACATTTAGCCATTATGTCTCCTTTACACTTTCCTCCTTTTTGATGACTTGGACAGTTTTGAGGAATATTGGGTCAGGTGTTTTATAGAATGTTTCTCTAAAATGACATTTTTTCCACAAACTGACTGGGGGTAGGAGTTTTGGGGAGGAGGACCAGAGGGATAAAATGCAATTTTCATCACATCATATCAAGAGTACATAGCATTGGGACTTCCCTGGTGGTCCAGTGGTTAAGAATCTACTGCAATGTGGGGGACACAGGTTCAACCCCTGGTTGGGGAACTAAGAGCCCACATGTCGTGGAACAAGTGAGTCCTCACACCACAACTAGAGAGTCTGTGGGCCGCAAGGAAAGATCCCACATGCTGCAACCAAGGCCTGACGCAGCCAAATAAATATATATATATATATATTTTTTTTTTTTTTTTTAAGAAAAAGAATGCATACCATTAACGTGACATACGAATGCCGATGCTGGCCTTGATGCTCTGGCTGAGACAGTGTTTGTCAGGTTTTTCCACCATCACATTATGTTTTTCCCCCTTTCTATCCTGCATACTTTGGAAGGAATTACATGCGCAGTCCTACTTGTATGAATTATTTGGAATTCTTCTGGCAGTTTGTCTCTCCTCCCTCATTTACTAAGCCATTCAATCATTTATTTATGCCAGTATGGACTCATAGCTCTTTATTTTCTATTTTGAGTTCTAACCCATTACTTCTTTATCTTGCTCAAATTGTTCCAGCGTTTGCTCTTTCCAGTTGGCTTCTGTGCTCCTTTGATGAACTCCTATCAATTTTGTTTTGGAGCACATCCTTACAATTAGGCAGTATAAGATGTCCCAGAGTCACGTTGAATATTTACTGCCTCAGACACCGAGTCAGTTAACTCTCCAATCACCCCCGGTTCTTTTTATTGAAGAATGATGTTATAAACCTAGATCCAGAAGGTACTCAGGGGTCATTGATTATCTGCCCTCTCAGCTGGCAGAGCAAGAAAATGTATGTGAGTAAACTAACCTATGTATATACATGCATGTAAACATATTTCTATATGGAACCATCTGTCTCTGTATTAAGCATTCATCCTGATGTCTCCGGTTCATTACTACATGCATACCCTACCTCCTACTCCTGCTTATCTATAACCCCCCTTCTAACAGTGACAAGCACGGATCCCACTGTGCTCCATCCATGCACATAATGCTTCAGTTCCAGGAGACATGCACAGAAGTGGTAGAATTGCTCAGTCACACCCCATGGAAAGCAACTGTATCAACTAGAGCACAGCGCTCATGTGCGTGCCTCATGCTGTTGGTCTTACAGACTCTGATCATTTCCAGGGTTTCTCAGGTCAGGGTTCCCCCCTCCAGTTGTTTCATAAATTCCTAATACAGTTATATTTTTCATCCCAGTCTCCACCCCTTCCTGGGAGCCCTAATCTCCTAAATGATTTTTTTTTAACTGCATTCATTAAGGTTCACTCTTTGCCTTTGAAAGTTCTATGCATTTTGACAAAGGCATGCTATCTTGTATCCAGGGTCACAGAGTAATGCAGAATACCTTTACCACTCTAAAAACGCTCTGTGCTCTACCCCTTCATCCCTCTGCCCCTTCATCCCTCTGCCCTCTCCCAAACCCCTAGCGTCCACTGCTGTTTCGCGGTTACCATAGTTCTGCCTCTCCCAGGACGGGCAGTGGCATTTCTAAGTGCGACTACAGTCTCATCTCACTTGATCACTTTTTGCACCTCACAGATAGCGTGCTTTTATTTTTTTTAATTGAAGGTTTGTGGCAATCCTTTGTCCAAGTCTACTGGGGCCACTTTTTCCAACAGCATTTATTCACTTTATATTTCTGCATTGCATTTTGGTAATTCTCACAATATTTCAGACGTTCTCATTATTATTGTGTTTGTTGTGATGATCTGTGATCGGCGATCTTTGATGCTACCACTGTGGCTGTTCGGTACACCACAAACCGTGCCCATATATATGTTGTGTGTGTTCGCTCTGCTCCACTTTCCAGCCGTTCTCCCATCTCGCAGCCTCTCCTTGGGCCTCCCTGTCCCTTAAGACACAACACTACTGAAATCAGGCCAGTGAACAGTCCTACAGTGGCCTCTAAGTGTTCAAGTGGAAGGAAGAGCTGAATGTCTCTCACTTTAAATCAAAAGCTGGAAATGACTAAGCTTAGTGAAGGAGGCATATCAAAAGCTAGGAAGCTAGGCTCTTGCACCAAACAGCTGAGATGTGAATGTAAAGAGAAAGTTCTTGAAGGAAATTAAGCATGATAACAATGACAAAAGAGCGAAAAAGCCTTATTGCTGATATTTGGTGTTCTGGAAAGAAGAGCAAACCGACCAGAACATTCCTTGAAGACAAAGCCTAATCTCTAAGCAAGGGACTTCCCAGGGGGTGCAGGTAGTAAAGAATCTGCCAGCCAATGCAGGAGATGCAGGAGACAGGAGTCCGACCCCTGGGTCAGGAAGATCCCTTGGAGAAGGAAATGGCAACCCATTCCAGTATTTTTTCCTGGAAAGATTCCTTTGGACAGAGGAGCCTGGTGGGCTCCAGTCCACGTGGTTGTAAAGATTCAGACATGACTGAGCACAGCACATGCATGCAATCCAGAGCAAGGCCCTAACCCTCTCCAGTTTTATGAAGGCTGGAGAGGTAAGCAAGCCACAGAAGAAAAGCTTGAAGCTATCAAAGGTTGGTTCATGAGGTTTCAGGAAAGAAAGTCTTCTCTATAATACAAAAGTGCAAGGTCCAACTCAATACATGACCACCCAACATTTGCAAATGCATTCATGTAACACCTGTCTTCTCAGGACCTGGAGGCAGGTATAATGAATCATTTAGCTTTCTATCATCAGCCCCCCAGGTGGTGAAGTTGGTAAAGAATCCACCAGCCAATGCAAGAGATGCAGGTTCAATCCTTGGGTCAGGAAGACCCCCTGGAGAAGGAAATAGCAATCCACTCCAGTATTCTTGCCTGAAAAAATCCGAAGAACAGAGGAGCCTGGTGGGCTACAGTCCATGGGGTAGCAATGAATCTGCACAACTGCGCGAGTGAGTGAGCACCAATCCTAGCATAGGGTCAGGCTTATGCTAATCATGAGTTGTATTTGCTGAATGAATGAACTGCAAAAGAAGTAAGTCAGACAGAGAAAGAGAAAAATCATACGATATCACTTATATGTGGAATCAAAAAAAAATCATACAAATTAACTTATTTACACAATAGAAACAGACTCATAGAGAATGAACTTATGGCCAGGGGAAAGGGAGGGATAGATTGGGAGTTTGGGATGGACAGGTACACAGCTGTATTTAGAATGGATAACCAACAAGGACCTACTGTATAGCACAGGGAACTCTGCTCAATGTTATATAATAACATAATTGGGAAAAGAATCAGAAAAAGGATACATGTATATGAATAACTGAACCACTCTGCTGCATACCCAAAACTAACACTGTTAATCAACTATACTCCAATATAGAATAAAAAATTTTTAAAAATAAAAGTGCAAGGTGAAGCAGTGAATGCTGATGTCGAAATTGTAGCAAGTTATCCAGAAAACTTAGCTAAGATAATCAATGAAGGGAGCTATATTAAGCAACAGATTTTCACACCCTGGGATCAAGGGCAAATCAGACATGGATCTGGCCAAGTTCAGGAAGGGATGTAATAGGGATCTCACAGGCACAGCACACCCTAATACCAGGCAGACAATAAAACACAACACAATAAAGAAGGTCAGAAAGCAGAGCATTTACTTCTAGTGGAGCTTGGAGCCCTAGGGAAGATCTGGGAACTTTATGCCAAAGGGTGTCCAGGAAACAGAACAAAGAAGCTGCCTTGGGGATAGAGAAAAATAAGAATCCTATGAATGTGAGGTTAGTTTTCTGACATCATTTTATTCTACTTTTCATAATAGAATTAGCTTTATCATTTTTATGACTCAGAAAGGATGTCATGCTAGTAAAGAAAGAAAAAATAGCTGCATATATTCCAGTGTGGGGTTGAAGTCTAATTTACTCAACCAGCTTCACTGGCTGGATTTAGGGGTTATATGCAAGTTTTCACTACTATAGTGGTCTGTACAATGAATACATATATTTGTATTGGTCCAATTTTTGCCTTAGGATAAATCCCTATGAGTGAAATAATTGGATCAAAGAGTATGTACATTTCAAGGTTTTCCCTGTATACTGCAAGATTTTCCTCTATGGACCAATTTATACACCAAAGCATGAGTGGTCATGAGTCCACAATGGCCTAATTACGTATATAATTATAGTTCATCTGCTTGCTCCATGGGACAATGGCATAGATGATGTAACCTTGTTTGTTACGATTCTCCTTCATCTCCCTGCCTCCACTGAGCTCAGGGTAAAAACTTCAAAAGTCCCCTGCATGCCACACATCTGGAAATGGCCCTGGACTCTTGAGTCTTTCCCCATGACAGCTTGAAAGCAGATGGCCTATCAGTCCAGCCTAGAAGCAGCATTCTTGTCTCTTTCAGGTCAGGTACTGAAAACCTGGGCTGGGGTTGAGAGGGCCAGTGTTGTGATGGAGGGAAGCCCTGGCTGATAAGAAGAACATTTTATTCATGCCTCTGGTGTGTACTGGCACTTCTGTAGCTATGTCTGTGCCTTCCCCTCACCCAGATCACTTAGGGCCCCCCAAGATGGAGCACTGTTCTGGGCGTCCTTGTCACTCTGCACACATACATCACACCCCAGCTATTTGTGAGCTGACGTTTCCATAATTGGGGCAGCAGGATAGTAGGAAGCCGTGGGAGCTTGTGGGAAGAGGCTTGGGGTGGCATTTAACAAAGAACGTGCATACAATTTCTAGTTCCAAGCCTCCCTATGCTTTCAGTACACCAGACTCCTTAAAGAGGAAAAGTGATGCACAGAGAAGGAGAGATGTGTCTGGGGGTCACACAGCAAATCACCCTAAAAGCCTTACAACTGCAAGTCCCGTCAGACCTGGTTGCCTCCCCCACGGCAAAACCCTGGTTCTTAATCTCAGCACGCTATGCGTCTCATACAGAAGGTTGTTTATGATGTTACATTACCAGGCTTTCAAAAGTCCAGATGGCTCCAGTTGTGGGGGTCTACGAGCCATAAAACCGTCATCCTCAGAACTCAAGCCTCTCTTGTGGTAATGATGTAATCTGTTTGCAGAAAAAGTCCCCAGTCCCAGGCTGTCACCAAAGCAGTCCCTCTCACAGAGGCCTAGCCATGGTAGGGAGGATTCGCGGCGATGCTGTGCAGAGTAACTTTCCTTCCATCTGCTTTCTCCAGCACAGAAAGGGCCTGATGCGCTCGAGGACAGCGGGAGTCAGACCTCTGCACGCCTCCTCCTTCCCAAGCAGAGCTGCAGTCCACAGCCTCCGGTCCCTCCGAGCCCTGGCACAGGACGCTCACCCTGCCAGGAATACCTTCTCCTTCAGCCTCCACACCGGCTTAAGGCTACAGGTGCAAATCCCGCCTCTGAAGTTTTCTAACTCGCTGACTCAGGACAAACCGCTTCATTTGTATGAGAATTTATTTCCTCATCTCTCAAATGGCATCAGTAATCAATCCAACATCCCAGGGTTGTTAGAATACAACGATGAAGCAAAGTAATCCTCATGGGCTGCAGGTGAGGATATTTTGGTTTTAACAAAAACCAACTGAGATCAGCCGAAGCTAAACCAAGGAGGGTGAGGATTTACTCAAAATGGGCAAAAATCCAATCTTAAACTTTGGGTGCGAAAAAGTCACGTTATATTTATAATTCCAGTTGATCCCTCAAGAGTACTCTGAACAGGAAATCCAACATCTTCCTCTTCAAAGTCCTACCTACACTCTCACCCCACGATGACCCTTCTCTGGTGGTTCATGGACCCCAGCGGACAGGGCACCCACAGGGAGCAGCTTCTGCAGCAGTGAGTGAAGGCTGGAGTCCCTATGGGGCACTGCGCCTGGCGGACTTTGCTAACCGGGTGGATGTGCAGGTGGTTCCGACACAGCGGCAATGCTACGGGTCCAGACTCTTGCACTGACCTAGGGCCCCCCTGCCCCAGGTATCGAGCCTGTCCCCAAATCACAGTGTCCCCAGTCACATTCCGCTTCCCCAGAACCCAACATGTCTGTCTTCTTTATCAACTTGTGGCCAGCATCCAGAACATGGGCCCGGCACATAGTAGCCACTGTATGCTGAACAGATGGATGGATGGATGCAAAGGATGAATACAGGGAATCATGAATGAACGGATGGATGGATGGTGAGGATGGCAGGGTGGGAAGAAGGAAAGCTAGGATGATGGAAAGAAATCAGGAAGGGAGGAAGGGAAGATGAACAGATGGATAGATGTGTAAACAGATGGATATATGGATGAATAAATGGATGGAAGGATGATGAGCATGGCAAGAAGAAAAGAAAAAAAAGAAGGGAAGATGGAATGAAGTAAGGGAGAGAGGGAGGTAAGAAGAACAGATGGGTGGATGAATAGATGGACAGACAAATCATGGGGTGAAATATCAGTCCTGAGCTCATGGTTAGAAAATATTAAAAGTGAGTATCTTTGGTGATATAGCATCTTTAGAATAGCTAGATATATCATCTAAAATTTTTAAGAGAAAAAGCAAATCAGTATATTAAGATCAGAGTCTAAGAGCCTGCTGATTCTGCATGAATGCATCACCTTCCCACTGCATTATGTCGCATTATATAATGACCACAATTACACATGTAAATATCTTTTAAAAGAGACCGGTCTCTAACTACACTGTTATGATTTCTATTGATGCCCTGGGGAAATAACTGGGTCCAAAGTCATTGGAAAGGGAGTGAGAGCCAACGTGTATACTGAGGGTCCCCTCAGTGTCAAGGTGTTTTATGAAAACGTTACCTTGTCGGTCCTCTCACCTCCGCACAGAGGGTAACTCCATGCCCGTGTTTCAGGGAAGAGAACTGAGAGGCAGTGAGATCACAGGTCCCGCCTGAGACCACAAGGCTAGTGAACGGCAGAGCTGGCTTTGCATTCAGCTCTGATCAGTCCCAAACTCTTGTTGATGCCACTTCCCGCCATGACCTTTCTGGGAAGAGGGCTTTATGGGAAGGAGGGAATGGGGTGCCTACTGCTCAAGGCTTGTGCTTACCTATGTTAGCTCATTAATCTCCCAGCAATCCCTAAAGGAAGGGACTGTTATTATCCCCATCTGACAGGTGAAAACAACTTGAATTTCACAGCTGAATGCCACTTCTGAGGTTGTTGATAATCCTTAGGAAGGCGTTTTTTCCAAGGTCAACTGGATTTCATGGCAATATGGCCCCAGCAAAGGCAAACAATGGACTTGGAGTTTCACAGACTTGCTTGGTGCCCTAAATTCCTTCATTACACTCTCCGTGGAGTCACATTTTGACTCTGGTTAAAATGGAAATCATACCTGGAAGGGATAACACAGAAAGCCATTATCAGCCTGGAATAAAGCCAGGCCACGTTTGTGTCCAAATTTCATTCTTAATACCTTTGGGTTTCTTTCCAATAACTCAGAAAAATATTTTGCTAGTAATCGGACACAACTGAGTGACTGAACTGAACTGAACTGAACTGTAGAAATTTAGGAAATGCAGAGGCAAAAAAAATTTATATATATATATATATATATAATATTGCCCGAAATCTCCCTGAGGCAACCGTTTCCTCTCACTATATCCAGTAGCAGTTTTCACATTCTGCTCTGGGAACCCATACATGCCTCACTCTCCACACAACTAATTAAGGGACTAACTCTATCCTCTGGCAGAATGGGAAGAGCATGTGGCCCAAAAATGGCCAATCAGAGCATGCCAGCCCTGGTCACAGTGACTGGTTGGTGGAAAAGAACACAAAACAAGTCCAGCCAATTAGAGCACTGCCCAGAACTTTCCCAAGAATCATTAAAAAGGAGGCTTTTTTCTCCTGGTCCTAAGCTGCAAAGCAGCCTGAGAGCAGAGTGGCTAGTCTCTGGAGAGCTTGCCTGAGAAGGAAGCCGGGGAGAGGCTCTCAGAGGGTATGTGGAGAGAGAAATTTCTAACATTGTCTGGGCACCCAGATCCAACTATACCTGAGACCAACACTTTCAGAGGTATTTTTTTTTTCCAGTTATTAAATTAAACCATATACAATTGCCAATATTTTACAATTTTTGACTTAAAAAGGACAATTTCATATCCTTTGACTTAATACATGAGACAACAAACTCCCTTTCCTACTTAAATAAGTTTAAATTGAGTTTCTGACTCCTGCAATTGGAAGAGTCCTGTCCAATACACCCATCATCCCAGAAATTCAACTTTCACTTTTTGGTGTGTCTCCTCCCATATTTATATCTCTCAGGGTATATGTTTGTATAATATAATATAATGCCATAAATTTATGATAGTTTAATTTAACTCATTATCTGTGTAATTGTTCAATATCTGCTTTCCCCCTGTGGAATGTTTCAGGAGAACATGTTTTATTACAGCCAAACAGTGTCAGAACCATAATAAGTGCTCAATAAATATTTGTTGGCTTCACCAAAACATGTATATACTAAAAAGCAGAATCCAGTATGAGAGAATGATTTCAGGAAAAGACAGTCTGCAGCCAGGCATACGGCTACCCTATAAAAGTGAGATATACGGTCCCATTAGAGGAGGGCCCAGATGCACAGCAAACAATGAAAATCTAGCACCTGCATTAAAATATAAATGGGAATCTAGCTAAACCTGGCAGGTTAGATAGAAGACTGGCGTTTGCAGAAGGAAATGTGTTGTTCAACTCATCAGCCTTTTAAGAAGCTGGCAGGGGTCCAGGATGAAGAGGAGCACAGAAAAGAAATCCAACAGCAAGATTCATGGTTTGAAATCCATAAAAAGAGGTTCGGCACTTTTTAAAACATGAATCTTCTGAATGTGCATTGCTCAGACTGCACAGGCCTGTGACTCTTTACTGCCTCCTTTAGGTGTTACGGCAAAATGCAGGGGCAGAAATGAAAGGCAATCTATTGAGTGGCAACCATGTGGCTAAAATTACCACAGGCTCCCTGATTCTTGGGCTTCCCGGGTGGCTCAGCTGGTAAAGAATCTGCCCGCAATGCGGGAGACCTGGGTTCAATCCCTGAGTTGGGAAGATGCGAAGATGCCCTGGAGAAGGGAAAGGCTACCCACTCCAGTATTCTGACCTAGAGACTTAGGATCATTATTCTAATTATAGAATAAAAATTAGAATAACTGTTGAAATGGACATAAGTTCTGTTGCTGCTGCCGCTGTTACTGGCACCATTATCAATATTCACATCAACAGCAGTAAGAATGGCAGGTAGGTATTACCAGGCAAGGTGTGAAGAGATTCTCACGCATTATCTCATTCTTATAATACCCTATGGGATAGGTGCCCATTTCACAGATGGGAAACCGAGGCTCAGAGAGGTGAAGCCAGTTGTCCAAGGGCACATAGTTGGAAAGGACAGAGCTAGGACTCAAACTCCAGGTCTCCTGACTCTGCTCTATTGATTTCCTAGATGATCTAATCAACTCTCCCCATTGTACAAGAGAGGACCGAGAGGCACTATAGTTCTGAAGTGGGAGAAGGTGCAAAATAGCTCTCAGGACCTTCATATGCATGCGTGTGCACGTGTGTGCTCAGTCACTTCAGTCGTGTCTGACTCTCTGCGGCCCCATGGACTGTAGCCCATCAGGCTCCTCCGTCCATGGGATTCTCCAGGCAAGAATGTTGGACTGGGTTGTCATGCCCTCCTCCAGGGGATCTTCCTGACCCAGGGATTGAACCCAAGTTTCCTGCGTCTCCTGCATTGCAGGTGGATTCTTTACCCACTGAGCCATCCGGGAAGCCCGGAACCTTTACATGGATACACCTAAATACTGAACCTTTGGCTTTCCAGAAGTGAGCCTAGCAGAGGATGGGGAGGAGCCTGGTGCAGGAGCCAGGTGGGGTCAATCAGAAGATACTTGCTGACGTTTGCATCACAATGAAGGTACTGGTTGGGAGGGCAGCCAGGGGCAGCCGGGGGCAGCCATTCTGGGGTTTGAGTCCATATGGCCCACAACCTGACAATCCACTGCAGAGAAAGTCCACTGGGGGCCATGCGAGGGCCCCCACGATGACACTCACCACCATGCTGTCTGCGAGGGCAGCGAGCTGAGGCCCTTTAGCGGATGAGTAAAACACGATGGACACACAGCAGGGAGTGCCACACAGCAATCCTAGGTGCAGGCATGACCACGTGGGTGGAGCTTCAAATCACAGTGCCATGAAGAAAATGACAGACAGGGGGAAACCCACAGCACAGTGCCGTTTAGGTACATGAACAAGGCATTCACATGAAGCATGTTTTCCAGGAACAACTTCAAATAAAAAGATATCTGATTAGACTGCCAGCAAGGAGATCAAGTCAGTCCATCCTAAAGGAAATCAACCCTGAATATTTATTGGAAGAACTGATGCTGAAGCTGAAGCTCCAGTACTTTGGCCACCTGATGCGAAGAGCCAACTCATTGGAAAAGACTCTGATGCGGGGAAAGATTGAAGGTGAAAAGAGAAGAGGGTGGTAGCAGATGAGATGGATGGATAGCACCACCAACTCAATGGACATGAATTTGAGCCAACTCTGGGAGACCTAACCCTAACCCTAACTGAACAATAACTGGGGTGTGGGGGGGAATAAGAGTGGGGCATGGGGATCAAAGGGAATGAATGAATGAATGGACGGATGAATGAATGAAAGCATACCACACAGGACACTTGCAGACAATAACGGGAATGCACCATGAGCCACGGAGGATGAGCACCTCCAGACTCAGCACCCCGACTCAAAAAATAAACACAACCCAAAGCAAAACCCACTCTGCCGGGCTCTGTTTTCTGGGAAGGAAGCAGAAAGTCTCATTAGATGATATTAAGAGAAAAATTGTGACAATTCTATAAAACGGCCCCATTAAAGAAAAAAAATGTCATGTAACTTTACATAGAAAAGTCTGGAAGCATCTGTGTCCATGTGCTCACAGAGAGGCTAGGAGCAAGGACAAGTCTGTGCCAGTCAGCCTTGTCTATGGCACATCCAGTCAGGCTGACCCACAGAAGGACTCCATCACACTCACATATTTGTATCTCCAAAATGTGAGATACGCACTTTTCTATACACCTTGCAATCATCTGCATGTTTTAGAAGAGCACAAATATTTTATAATCAAAGAGGAACACTAAAACACTTTCTATCACGAGGCGAAGAGTTTAGTAAGGATGAACAGAGGGATTCTGAGGCCAGGGATTCCTATCTCCCCTGGCAACAACTGAGCAGCTATTTTCAGGGATCCCTGAGTATGTCTTTAGTGTCCATTCAGAGTACAGCTCAAGGCAGAAGGCTCCATGAGGAAAAGGGGAGTGGGAGGGGTCATGATTTGCAGTAGAGCCCGTGGAGCCTGACTCTGGACTAGGGTGTGCTGCTGGGCAAGTTTTTGACCGTGCTGAGCCTCTGTTTCCACACCTGTAAAATGGGCACAATACCAGCCATGGCATCAGGATTGAATGAAAGAATGCATGAATTGGTTTAGCACCAAGCCTAGCACAGAGCAGGTGCTCAGCATGTGATCATCCTGGTTGTGTGGCTTCCTGGGGAAGCCTCTCAGCGGCAGGGACCGAAGGGACAGAGGGACGCAGCACAGACTGCCCTGGGCCCTGCAGGGCTCTTGTCTTCAGGTTTCCGCGTTTAAGGAACCACAGCTGGGGAGGCTCATTCCATGTCCTTCCCCGGCCTCCCTCAGAGCTGTGCCGAGGAGGAGAGTCTTAGTTTCTGGATAAAAAGGCAATAAAGGATCATTTGGGCCAGTTTCATCAGTGGAGCACTCTGTGCGCTGGGAAAAGGCAAGGCATCACAGCACGGCCCATGGTTTCCAAGCTGTGGCCGCAGATTAGGGGATGAGAAATGAAGAGACAGATTCCAGATGCAGAAAGCGGAGGAGCTGCCTGAAGACATGAGCCAGCACCGTCACCGCACGCACACCTATACAAGGTTCTGGCAGAAGCCTGGGCCCTGGGGGCATACGCACAGATACACACACATCAGTTCAGGGAGCTCTATTTAGAATTTTCTCCTTTCACCTAAATCAAATCAGAGTTGACGAGCCAGATTGCCCAATCACAATTCATCATGTCTTTTTTGCTCTTGCCTTAGAAATAACACAAATATCTATAACATAGCGGTTACTATGAGCCAGGCACTGTGCTGACATCTTTACAGGGATTAGCTCATCTAATCCTACTGTTGCAGGAAGAGGGACCCCTTCCAGGGCCCGAAACTGGGTTCTTGTCTAACACTCGGAAATGAATTGTCTGAGGAGACACATGTGCTGACAAAGCTAGAGATTTTATTGGGAAAGGGCACCCGGGTGGAGAGCAATAGGGTGAGGGAACCCAAGAGAACTGTTCTGCCGCCTGGCTCGCAGTCTCGGGTTTTGTGGTGATGGGATTAGTTTCCGGGTGGTCTTTGGCCAATCACTCTAATTCAGAATCTTTCCCGGTGGCGCAAACATCGCTCAGCCAAGATGGATGCTAGCGAGAGGGATTCTGGGAAGTGGACGGACACGCGCGGTGTCTCCTTTCGACCTTTCCCAGACTCTTCCGGTTGGTGGTGGCTTATTAGTTCCGTATTCCTTATCAGGATCTCCTGTCATAAAACAACTCATGCAAATGGTTGCTATGGTGCGTGGCCAGGTGGGCGGCTTCAGTCAGTGCGCTCCCCTAACACTGCCAGCGTATGGTGCCTGGCCAGGGTGGGCGGCTTCAGTGCGCTTCCCTAACACTGCCAGCGGCAAGTGTCAATTAGGATCTGAATGCGGTGCAAGGACACAAAACCAAAGTTCATTTCTTTAAGGAAGAAAGTTTATTTCTCTCTTATGTTAAACGAGTTCAGAAAGTTGGTTCAGGGCATGTGCGAATGACTAGAATTCCTTCTTTCTCGAGTATGTGGTGCTCTCTCCTCGTGGCCCAACACCTCTGCTTGAGCTTCTGCATCACAACCACATCCCAGCCAGCATGAAACAGCAAGGGACAAAGACAAGCATTCATCTCTTTTAGGGTCCTGCCAGCACATTGAAGGCGACATTTGTGCTTACCCCATTCCAGACAGAATTAGCCAAATGACCACCCCTAGCAGTAGGGAATGGAGAAGGCAATGGCACCCCACTCCAGTACTCTTGCCTGGAAAATCCCATGGACGGAGGAGCCTGGTAGGCTGCAGTCCATGGGGTCGTTGAGGGTCAGACACCACTGAGTGACTTCACTTTCACTTTTCACTTTCATGCATTGGAGAAGGCAATGGCAATCCACTCCAGTGTTCTTGCCTGGAGAATCCCAGGGACAGGGAAGCCTGATGGGCTGCCGTCTATGGGGTCACACAGAGTCGGACACAACTGAAGTGACTTAGCAGCAGCAGCAGAGAACAATGGGAAATGAGGTTTTTACTCCAGTTAACCATGAATCCAACCACAAGTCAGGGAAGGAAATGGGAAAACAGCTGGGTTCAAGAAGAACACCTGTGGGCTTGGACACAGAATGAATAATAATTCTGCTTTTCAGATGGGGAAACTGAGGCTCAGAGAGAGGTACTGACTCATCCAAGATCACCCTGATAGTACCTGACAGAGCAGGAGACTGAACCAATGACTGTCTGATGCTGAGCCACTGGGCCTTTTGAAATCTACATACAAAGATACAGATGGGAAGTTCCATGAACAGGAGAAACCCACAGAGACCGGCCTCCAAAATCATCGGCTTCGGGGTTTAGACTTTATATGCGGAGTTTCAAACCAGAGCCATTTCGACAACTCAATCCAAACTGCCAGGAAAAAAAAGTTGTTTCTAGTGGTGGCTTCGACGGAGCCTTAATCACAGCAGCGTAAAGACTGCCACACCTACAGGACTCAGGGACAGGCTGTGAGTTTTGCTTAGAATGCCCCTAAAGACTACCACGCCTACAGGACTCAGGGACAGGCTGTGAGTTTTGCTTAGAATGCCCCTAAAGACTGCCACGCCTACAGGACTCAGGGACAGGCTGTGAGTTTTGCTTAGAATGCCCCTAAAGACTGCCACGCCTACAGGACTCGGGGACAGGCTGTGAGCTTTGCTTAGAATGCCCCTAAAGACTGCCACGCCTACAGGACTCAGGGACAGGCTGTGAGTTTTGCTTAGAATGCCCCTAAAGATTGCCACACCTACAGGACTCAGGGACAGGCTGTGAGTTTTGCTTAGAATGCCCCTTCCTGCTCAGTTAAACCAGGGAGGTTCACACCAGCCATGGGACCACACCTGGAGGTCCCTCTGCAAGGTGGAGGAGAGGGTGTTTGTGGGGGCTGTCTGGCTTCTGCTCTCTCTGTTTCTGATGTGCAAATCATCACAATTGTTTAATTGCCTCACAGAGCAGAGAGACCATGAAATCCTGCTGAGGAGCTGGAGAGAAGAGACACTTCCAAGGTGACCCAGCTCCTATTCGATGCCGACGGCCTGGGCCCAGGACACCCTGTCTGTGGAGCCGAGTCCTTGCCTCTTCCTCCCTCCACACCAACCACTGGTGCAAATCACCCCACAGGAGAGAAAATGCAAACAAGGAGGATCCTGCTAAGCCGCTCTGCTACAAGTATCTCACTTCCCCATCACAGCACCTCCATGACAGAGGGATGCCCATTATCCCCAGTTTACAGCGGAGAAAATGGAGCCTTGAGGACTTAAAGCAAAATGGTATAACCACTGTGGAAAATCTGTCCGTTTCTAATGCAGTAACACACACTCTTGCCGCAGGATCCAGCAATGCTACTCTGCTGTATCTACCTAAGAGAGATGAAGACAGAGAGACCTCGGTAGGAAACAATTCACATGTCCATAAACAAGAAAGTGGAAGTGAAGTCTCTCAGTCATGTCTGATTCTTTGTGACCCCATGGACTGTAGCCTGCCAGGCTCCTCCATCCATGGGATTTTCCAGGCAAGAACAATGGAGTGGGGTGCCATTGCCTTCTCCAGGGGATCTTCCCAACCCAGGGATCAAACTTGGGTCTCCCACATTGCAGGTAGACTGCTTACCATCTGAGCCACTGGGAGTCTAGAGAATGGAGTAAAGAATAATAGTCTGTATCCATACAATGGGCTTCTTCCATGGCAAAAGAACCTGCCTACAGTGCGGGAGATGCAGACACTTGGGTTCAGTCTCTCGGTCAGGAAAATCCCCTGGAGAAGGAAATGGCAACCCACTCCTGTAGTCTTGCCTGGGAAATCCCATGGACAGAGGAGCCTGGCGGGTCCCAGTCCCTGGGGTCTCAAAAGAGTCCGACACGACTTACCGAAACTAAACATCAACAACCCAAACAATGGAATACCGCTCAGCGATAAAGAGGAAGGAACCACTGACATTTGCAAAAGCACGCACGAATCTCAGAAATTAAACTGAGTGAAAGCACATACATTATAGGCTTTCATGCATTTACCACTCAGTGGAGAAAGTTACTCTCTGGTGATAGAAACCAGAATAGTTCTCGCCTCTGGGAGAAAGGGTCCTGAGTATTAAATAGAAAGGGGCATGGGGAAGTTTCTGGAGTTAAGTTGACCTGGGTGATTCAAGAGTGTTGTATTTGGCAAAATTGATCAAGCCGTAAACTTAAAATTTGTGCCTTATACTGTATGTAAATTAGGCCAAGACTGAGTACAGTGTGGGAGTGAAGCGGGATGGATATACAAAGAGGTGAAGGGACTCATCCTGCTACACAGCTAGAAATGACTGAGAATAGCCAGGCTAAACTAAGCCGTGGAAGAACAGCTCCCATCTTTTTAAAAATAATCAATTAATTTGTTTCTTTTTCTGCTGTGCTGGGTCTTCATTGCTGCGCAGGTTTTCCTCTAGCTGTGGTGAGTGGGGCCTATCCTCGGCTTCTCGTGGCAGAGGCTTCTCTGGTTGCAGGCACGGGCTCTAGGGCGCGTGGGCTCAGTGGTTTCAGTGTGTGGGCTCAGTGGCTGTGGCTCACGAGCTCCAGAGCGCAGGCTCAATAGCTGTGATGCATGCACTTTGTTGATCCGTGATGCATGGGATCTTCCCGGATCAGGGATTGAACCCATGTCTCCTGCAGTGGCAGGCAGATTCTTCATCACTGAGCCACCAGGGAAGCCTCATCTCTCCCCCCCTTTTTTTTTTGCAATGATGATTGGAGGGATCTCTGTGTAGGTCATACGTGTTTCCAGGCATTCTCTCAGAGCCAGGCCCCGTGCTGGGGCTGGAGTGAAGATGGCACAACGGCCATGGTCCTGTCCTGACGAGGCCTCTGCCCCAGGATAAGAGGATAAACAGGCATCCCAGGGCCCTGTCGGGAGGCAGGAGCAGGGCGCAGTGGCCACCCCTGGAGGGAACTGAGTCTAGATTTCCCAGAGGAAGAGGCAGCAAAGCTAGAAAAGAGTAAGGGAAGGAGGGGATGTGATCCAGGAGAAGGAAGAGGCTGGGTAAAGACCATGCTGTGGTCCATCTGGGGAAGGAACCACTGTTGAACAGTCCTCCTGGAGCTTAGAGCGAGACTAGGCAGAGATGGAAAATGCTATTAATAAAAAGAATAAAAGTGCCCACACTTATGATCAACTTACTCTGTGCCAAACACTCTTCATATGTTAACTCGTTAAAGCGTCACAAGAACCTTAGACAGTAGATTGCCCCCATTACACAGACGATGAAATCAAAGCTCAGAGAGGGCAGGTAATTTGCCTAAGGTCACACAGCTGGTAAGTGACAGAGATAAGATTTGATCCAGGTCAGCTGCTCAGAGTCACCCTGCCGCCCAGCTCTGGAGGTGGAGAGGGGCAGATTACAAAGGTTCTAACTAGCTATTTTAAGGTCTCATGCTCTGAGTAGTGACAGTTACCCTCAGCCCTCTCTGAGCTTCAGTTTCTGTGTATGTAAAACAAAGATATTAATAGCTTCTACCTCAAAGTCTGGTGTGTGTGAAGTCTCTTCAGTGGTGTCTGATTCTTTGCCACCCTGTGGACTGTAGCCCGCCAGGCTCCTCTGTCCATGGGGATTCTCCAGGCAAGCATACTGCAGTGGGTTGCCATGATCTCTTACAATACAATTAGCACTACCTGGGAAGCCCCAAAGTATGGTATTGGGGCTTAAAGTCAGCAAAGAGTACAAAGCAATGAGCAAAAGGCCTGGCTTCTATTACACCATCTATGCATTAGCTATTACTCTACTATGGCAGCAATCATTGAATAACATAACCATCGAATAACACACCAGGACCTACTATGTGCATGCACATAGTGTGTGAATTATCTCATTTAATGCTCATGGCAACCTGTGAGTTAGAAGCTATCATCACAGAGCCCACAGAGGAAGGAAGCCAAGGCAGAGAGATTCACAATTTGTCCACCATAATAACTCTAACAAAACACCGGGCTCCAGCCCCATGTGACAGCCATTCACGGTGAGTGAACACCAAAATGGTCCAGGCCCAGCTGAGATGTGCTATGAGTGTAAAACGCACCCCAGATTTTGAAATCTGCGTCTGAATCATCTCATAATAATGTTTTATATTGAATATATGTTGGCACAAGATTCAGATGTGCAGGGTTAAATAAGAGAGATTATTAAAATTAATTTCAGTGGTTTCCTTTTACTTTTTTAAAACAACCTGGCTACGAGAAAATTAAAAATTACATAGAAAGCCTGCATTAAATTTCTCTGGGGCAGAGCTGCCCTCACCACTTTGCTTCCGTGTGTGGGGTGAACCATGATGCTTGCACTTGAACTTGAATCCACGTGCTAATGAATTGACTCCCTTATCCCCCATGGCTCTGTGTGTGTGTGTGTACACATGCATGCATGTGTCCTCTTCAAAGACACTTCCTGCTGGGTTCTCTCTGCCAGTTTTAGCATCACACCAGCTTGCCGAGGGTGAGAGAAAGAAGGCCGAGGGGCCCCCGTTCAGCGTGGCATCCCAGCCCTCCGCCCCGTCTCCTGCTGGCCGCTTCATCGGTTGGCCCACGAGCTCTGCAGTTCCAGGTTCTGGCCTCTGGCAAGGTTATTGAAGTTGAGATCGGCTGTCCGCCCTCTCTGAGGGAAAATAAAAATATTCTAATTAAAGCTGGGAAGGCCCTGGGAACAAGAGTGCTGGCGCCGGGCTGATGGATGTAATTCAATTTGGAGCGTGAAGAGCAGGACTCGGGGCTCTCGCCATTACCAAGCCGACTGACTGGAGGGCAAAACACTGTCCAGAAGTGGCTTTAATGAGTGCAGGGCAGCCACGTGGGGGTGGAGGCGGGCCCTGAACCAACGGATGCAAAGACCTTCTTTCTGTCTACAGCCAGGGAACGGGCGGGGTCGTGGGGTGTGGGACCCACATACACCTGGCTCCTCCCATCCCCGGTATCCACATCTGGCAACACGAGGTGGGACCCCGCCTCCCAGGTCCTGGGTAAGACTGAGCGAGGTAATGCAGGGTACGCGGTGCCTAAACGGGAGCCGTCCTCTTTTATTCCCCTTCCCTACGTGACACAGAGACACTCAGTGAGCAGACGCTGCTGGAAAAACGGCACCGACACACTTGC
Source organism: Bubalus bubalis (assembly GCF_019923935.1). Lineage (NCBI taxonomy): Eukaryota > Metazoa > Chordata > Mammalia > Artiodactyla > Bovidae > Bubalus > Bubalus bubalis. Next base: position 7,883,936 of record NC_059173.1, on the reverse strand, counting down.
TCCACGCCGGGTTGCCAGAGACCTTCAATCTGCGAAAAACACGATATTCGCAAAGTGCAATAAAGCGAAGCGCCATAAAACGAGGTCTGCCTGTGCCTGGCATACGGTGAAGGCTCAGTTAGTAACTGATTATCCTCCCCTTCTGACAGGTGAGGAAACTGCGACTTGGCAAGGAAGAGGTGATTTGTCCAGGGTAGCACGGCAATTCATCAAATCTCATGAAGCAAAGATGTACAAGATCGGGGCCTCGCTGGTGGCTCAGTGGTAAAGAATCTGCCTGCCAATGCAGGAGACACGGGTTCGATCCCGGATAGGGGAAGATCCCGCATACCTCGGAACAACTAAGCCCCCGTGTGCCACAGTTACTGATGCCCGTGGACCCTAGGGGCCACGCTCTGCAACAGGAGAAGCTGCTGCAGTAAGAAGCCTGCACGCCACAACTAGAGAGTGGTCACTGCTCTCCATAACTAGAGAAAAGCCCGCTCAGCGGTGAAGGTCCAACACAGCCAAAAATAAATAAAATTATGGAAAAAACAACCATCCAAGAGGAAGAAGGGATTAGACTAGTATTATCCAACAGAAACATAGTGATCGTCCCATATGTCACTTCAGATTTTCTTATAGCCACATTTTAAAAAGAAGTAAAAAGAAACAGGTGAAGTTAATTTTAATACGCTAGTTCATCTGTCCCAATATATCCCCAATATTATCATTCCAGCAAGTGCTCAAGCGTAGTAAAAAACTATGGAAGTATTTTACATTCATTTTATCTAGTAGCCACATTTTAAAAGTAAAAGTAAGCAGGTAAAATTAAGTTTGATGATATATATGATTTAATCCAATATATCCAAAATGTTATTACTTCAATATGTGACAGATATGACAAACCATTACTGAGATGCTTCCCATTCCTTTTATTATTATACTAAGTCTTCCAACCCTAGTGTGTGCTTTTATACTCATGACACTTTTCAGTTTGGATCTGCTGCATCCCAAGTGCTCAGCAGTGGCATGGCAGCGGCCACTGTGGACAGGGAGGGGGGTGTCGGTCTGCATCTCTAGCCCTGTGAGGTATTAACAGCCCCATTATTCTAGATGCAGAAATGGTCCCTGCGAGGTTCAGAGACTTGCCCAAGGTCACACAGTCAGAAACAGCGGATCCGGGTTTGGGGCTGTCTGGCCTATTCTATATGACCCCTCTGGTTATATCGGGTCCTCCCACCTCCTCTGGAGCCCCCACATCTGCCTCAGGGTTGTCCACCCCCAAGACATCGATTACCATCATGATTTATGGCCCTCCTGCCAGGCAGTCCTGGAGACACAATTAATTTGTTTCTGCCAGTCGGGGCCTGCCTGGATGCCCTCACCTCCCTGCACTGCCTCTGCTTCCAGCCCAGACTATCGATCGGCTCCCCGCTCATCAATGGTGCCTCAGAGTAGACTACAGCTGCGCTTAGATTCGCTTAACCAGGCACTTGCTCAGAGCAGACCCATCTGACAATTTTATTGGGCCGGGAGCATCATATTTCAGTGTCTGTTTCCACCCAGTGTTCTTTCCTAGATCAGCCTGGGTGGACGTTGGAGCTGTTGCTTCCTGTATTACAGCAGGGCCCGTGCTCCTTCCTGGTACGAGGAAACCCAGGAAACTGGAGTGTCATCGGTTGTCTGACATGAAAGGGGTCAGCTGTCAACCAACCAGCATTTATTGAACAAAATCTGTGAACTCAGCTTTCAGTGGGATAGAATTACTGATAATAATGCCTGTACCAGTAACAATGATGCTAAGCTAACATTGCATTGGAGAAGGAAATGGCAACCCACTCCAGTATTCTTGCCTGGAGAATCCCAGGGACAGAGGAGCCTAGTGGGCTGACTGAAGTGACTTAGCAGCAGCAGCAGCATTAGTCCTTACAATGTTCCAGCAAGTAGCACATACACAAACAATATTGCAGGGCAGGTTCTATTATTATTCCCATTTTACAGGAGAAGAAACTGAGGCTCAGGAAGGTGAAAGGGCTGTCTGAAGGTCACACAGGGATAAACTTGGGATCTAATCCCAAGGAGTTTGGCTGCTTTTAAGAACTCGTTGCCTTATTAAAGAGGTGAGTGAAGTGAAGTGAAAGTCACTCAGTCGTGTCCGACTCTTTGCAACCCTGTGGACTATACTGGCCATGGAATTCTCCAGGCCAGAATATTGGAGTGGGTAGCCTTTCCCTTCTACAGGGAAAGAGGTGAGATAGATACTCAAAAGACTGATGAATAATAGAAGGGGAAAGCAACAGAGAATATTGTTTCTGAACTAAGAATAATAATAACATAGCAAATACTTATTAGAAAACTTACAATGCACGAGGCTCTGTCATAAGAGCTCTACCTACTATCTCAATAAAGCTCTGCAAAACCCTAGAAGCATGTGCTATTACCACCTTATTTTACAGACAAGGAAATTGAGGCTCAGAGAGGTAAAATGGCCAGGCCAAGGTCATGACAATGTAATCCCAGGGAGTGGATGGATGATCCTGTTGTGATGTTTACCAGTGTATTAGGTGGTCTGTTTTTGATTCCCTAACCTATCGACCCCCAGGAACTGTAAGGTGAGGGTGACAACCCAAGAGAAATGTCTGAGAAGACATTCAACTGATATTCAACTGATACTGATATCAGTTGATAACTGATACCAACTGATATTCAACTGCAGCACTTATGGTATTTTATGTGCATCGAGAGGAGAAGCTCCATGAGTTTCACTGGCTTTTCAAAAAAATCTAAGACCGGCTGCTTTAAAGTGGACTGTTCAGAGGAAGAAGAGGGGTTGCCTTTCAATGGAAAGCATTAAATAAAGCTGTGAAGAGGCTCTGGAACCAGACCTGGGTTTGAATCCCGACACTGTCACCGAATGGCAATTTGAATTGGGGTGAGTTGGTTACCATCCCTCAGCTGGGTTTTCTCATCTCTCAGATGGGGATCAAAATAGTACTGAGTTCATACTTGAAGGGATGTGCTCTGGGCTGACTGTGCTCCCTGTACGTGAAATTCATATACTAAAACCTTGCCCTCCAAGGTAACGGTATTTGGAGATAGGGGCCTTTGGGATGTATGAAGGGTTTCAGAATAGAGAAGGAGGCTTGCTTTCTCTCTCTCTTCATCAAGTGAGGGTTCAGCAGGAGAGCAACCACCCACAAAATAGGAAGAGAGGGTCCTCTTGATCTTGGGCCTCCTGGCCTGCAGGGCTGTGAGAAATAAGTGGTTGCTGTTTAAATTACCCAGTCTCTGGTATTTGTTACAGCAGCTGGAGCTGACTAAGACAGGATGAAATGAGATACAGCGTGGAAAGTTGTCAGAGGCCTGGCTCTGCCAGGCTCCTCTGTCTATGGGATTTTCCAGGCAAGAATACTGGAATGGGTTGCTATTCTCTTCTCCAGAGGATCTTCCTGACCCAGGGATCGAACTCAGGTCTCCTGCATTACAGTTAGATTCATAGCAAGCCCTCAATAAATGTAAACTTCTGTAAGGGTGGTTTCTGTACTCTCCCACTCATCTTTTCCTAACCCCAAACTGGGATGTAAAGTTTTAAAATGTAAAATTTAAAAATCACTTATGCCTACTCTTCTTTTGCCTATGGACTGTTCTTTGCAGGTGTCATTTCTAACAAAGCCCGTTCAGAGCTAAGGAGACCCCGAAAGGTAGTTCTGGTCTCATATAAAGTGACATTCTCTAGAATAGCTTAGAATCCTCACTCTCACTGGCTCCCTGGCCCTTGACTGACATTTTCCAACCCCTATTGTTTCTCAAACCCAATGCATCTCTCCTTTCCCATCTGAAGCCAAATGGGAATGAAGGGCATGTCCCATGGAATGCTGGTGGTTACCTGGAAAACTTGCGGAAGAAACCTCAGGTTAAGACCCAAACACCCGTTCTTATGGGTACTTGTGCCAGCCATGCATTCCCTGTGTAAAGCACTTTCCACACACTTGCTCATTCAAGTCCTCGCAGCCCCTGTCTGTGGTGGATCATATCACTACTCTCATTGTCCAAGACTCAGAGAAAGGAAGTGCGTGTGTGTGTGCATGGTCAGTTGTGCTAACTCTGCCATCCCACGGATGGCCCACCAAGCTCCTCTGTCCATGGGATTTCCCAGGCAAAAATACTGGAACGGGTTGCCACTCCCTCCTCCAGGGGATCTTCCTGACCCAGGGATCGAAATCAGGTCTCCTGCACTGCAGGCAGATTCTTTACCAAAAAGGAAACCGCACAGCTAAGAGGTGGAGACAGAATACAGCCCCAGAATCTATATTCTTGACCACAGCCTCTTTCCCCCAAAGCAAGTGGTCCCTTTTATACACCTGTTCAGGATGAATTTTAGGAAGAACCCGCGGCTAGGTGGATTTTTGTCTAACTGCGTATCTACCATATAGAAAGAAACATCCAGTGGGGAGGAAACGGCAAAGAAGCTGCTGCAGGGGAGAAAGAGAACGCCACACCCAAATGCAAAGCTCACAATGGGATGTCTGTATAATGAGGACACATGGCTGGAAGTAGGAGGCACATGGAGATGAAACAATCACACTTAACAAAAAATTTTTAAAAGGGCTTCAAGAGTTAGAATAAAGTCTTGTGCAGCAGCATAACGTTCTGGAGTATTAACTGGAGTTGTTTTCCATGCTGCGTTTCCTTTCCCCCCATTTAGGCAGCTAAAGGGTGGGGCTGCTTTCTGCCTAAGAAAGAATTGACACAGAAGAGTAGACATAATAAAGCAGTCAGGTTCCTGGCCTGTGAGTTTCGGGGTCTTTATCCTGAATCAGAGTCTCTGGGGATTTGACCTGTGCCAAGCTGCGGTTCTATTAAGTTCCCCAGCTGACTCTCATGTAGTTTAAGCACCACAAGATATCCTTCCTGTTATTCTTTTAATATCTAAAAAGATGCTTCTTGAATTAATTTTTATTGGGGTATAGTTGCTGTAGAATATTGTGTTCGTTTCTGCTGTACAGCAAAGTGAATCCGCTGTGTGTTTACCTGTATCTCCTCTTTTTTGGATTTTCTCCCATTCAGGTCACCACACCGCGTGCAGGAGAGCTCCCTGTGCTATGCAGTAGGTTCTCACCAGTTATCTTATTTACACATGGTATCAATAGTGTATGTCTTTCAATCCCAATCTCCCAATTCATCCACCACCACCCTCTCCCCCTTGGTATCCATACGTTTGTTCTCTATGTCTGTGTCTCTATTTCTGCTTTGCAAATAAGCTCATCTAAGATGCTGGGAAAGATTGAAGGCAAAAGGAGAAGGGGGCAGCAGAGGGTGAAATGGTTAGATCGCATCACCAACTCAATAGATACGAATTCGCCCAAATTCTGGGAGATCGTAATGTACAGGGGTGGTCCATTACATGCCCATTACATGCCAGTAATGGACAGCCTGGCATGCTGCAGTCCATGGGGTCACAAAGAGTCGGGCACGACTTAGCAACTGAACAAGAAGAAGATGGGGCTTCCCTGGTGACTCAGTGGTAGAGAATCTGCCTGCCAATGCCAATGTAGGAGACATGAATTTGATCCCTGGGCCAGGAAGCTCACGCAAGCTGCTGAGCAATCAAGCCTGTGTGCCACAACTACCGAGTCTGCTCCACAGCCTGGGAGCTGCAACTACGGAAGCCTGCACACCCTAGAACCCGAGCTCCACAAGAGAAGACACCGCAGTGAGAAGCCTGAGCAACACAACGACAGAGTAACCCTCACTCACCACGACTAGAGAAAAGCCTGCGCCACAACGAAAACCCAGCGCAGTCCAAAATAAACAAACAAACGAAATTATAAAGTAAGGTCATCTAAGATATCTTATTCTTAGAAAAGCTGCCTGGGAATCGAGGAATCAGAGAGAAAGAATCAGAATGTTCACGTATTATTAGGACTCTAAGAAAGAGCTCTGTTTCTCGCCCACCCAACTCCCAGGCTGATTCTAGGAAGCAACGAAGGGTCCCAGGTAGACTGGGCTGTCCGAGAGCAGCAGACGCCTGCAGCAGCCCTTCCCTTCCTGGGGATGGGAGAGGGTAAGACCTCAGAGCTCTCATTGCCCCCAGCGTGGTCTCACCTGTGAACCTGAGACCCATCCTTCTAAGAGTCCTGTGCCAAAGTGCGGCCCGGGAGCAGAAGAATAATCCAGGTGCTGAAGTGGGTCCTGGAGGTGGAATTTCCCTAAATCCCAGAGTGGTGTGAAAGCAGCTTAGAAGGGCTCCTGCAGGCGAAGCTGGGGACCTGATAGGACCTTTCGGTCAGAAATTCAGACTCATCCTGCAGTGAGTTAGATGGGCAGAGGCATGAACAGTGCTCAGGCCAGAGGGAACAGACTAGAGCAGAGGGCTCTGATCCCTGTCTCACTGCCACACTTTGTTACCATGTGTGTCCCCCAGGGAAATCCCCACCAGACCTAGTCTAGATTTCTGCTCCAAGGCAGAATGGGATCTGTAGCTGATGCTATTAGGATCCCCCCTACATCCCTCGAACCCTCTGCCATGTTCATGCACACCGTCCGCCTGCATGCTCGGGTGCCCCATGGCCAGCACCTACATCTCTTTTGTGGCAGGGCTGCCCTCAGGCTGTGAAGAAGAACCAAAGAGCCTCTTGTTGAAAGTGAAAGAGGAGAGTGAAAAAATTGGTTTAAAGCTCAACATTCAGAAAACAAAGATCATGGCATCTGGTCCCATCGCTTCATGGCAAGTAGATGGGGAAACAGTGGAAACAGTGAGAGATTTTGTGTTTGGGGCTCCAAAATCACTGCAGATGGTGAGTGCAGCCATGAAATTAAAAGACGCTTGCTCCTTGGAAGAAAAGCTATGACCAACCTAGACAGCATATTAAAAAGCAGAGACATTACTTTGCCAACAAAGCTCTGTCTAGTCAAGGCTATATTTTTTCCAGTAGTCATGTATGGATGCAGAGAAGGCAATGGCAACCCAGTCCAGTACTCTTGCCTGGAAAATCCCATGGACAGAGGAGCCTGGTAGGCTGCAGTCCATGGGGTCACACAGAGTTGGACATGACTGAAGTGACTTAGCAGCAGCAGCAGCATGTATGGATGTGAGAGTTGGACTGTGAAGAAAGCTGAGCGCTGAAGAATTGCTGTTTTTGAACTGTGGTGTTGAAGAAGACTCTTGAGAGTCCCTTGGACTGCAAGGAGATCCAACCAGTCCATCCTAAAGGAGTCCATCCATGTTCATTGGAAGGACTGATGTTGAAGCTGAAACTCCAATACTTTGGCCACCTGATGCAAAGAGTTGACTCATTGGAAAAGACCCTGATGCTGGGAAAGATTGAAGGCAAGAGGAGAAGGGGATGACAGAGGATGAGATGGTTGGATGGCATCACCAACTCAATGGACATGAGTTTGAGTAAACTCCAGGAGTTGGTGATGGGCAGGGAGGCCTCACATGCTGCAGTCCATGGGGTCGCAAAGAGTCGGACATGACTGAGCGACTAAACTGAACTGCCCTCCGGCTTCCAGAGCCCGGTTGGCTCTGCCCCTCTGGAGAATCCAAAGTGCCCAGACATTCACATTCCCCAGTACAGGCCTGAGCTGCTGCTGATGAGTATAGTGGGAAAGAGGGACATACTCTTCAGTTTCTGTCCCTCCAGTCTGGGACATCCTGGTGTGCGGCCATCACTGTGCCCAGCGCCCGGTGGTACAGATGGAAGGTTACCCTCCCTGGGACCTGGCTTCACCCTTTCCCTTGGGAGGCTCACTAGTCTGCTCCTTGATCAGATTTTCCCGAGACCACTTCCTTATATATCACTTTTACATACATCCTCATCTTACAGTCTCTTTCTGAGGAATCTGATGCCAAACAGGGGCTCCAAATAAAACTGAGTTTAGTTACAGGAAAAGAAATTAAGTTACGTTTTTATGACCATCCAAGTTTATAGACTGAGAGGGATAAGGGTACACTTAGGAATGAATAACCAACATAAAAGCTACTTCTTTTCAGCACTTACACATTTACGTGAATCATCTTGAGAGGGTAAGAGGCAGGAAAGCCAGGGGTCTCCAAACGGAGGAAAGAGGCTGCAAGTGTCAAACGTTTTTTATCTCTCCCTTAAGCGGCGGGAGGAAACAAACTACAAGTGTCCAATTTTTTTCCTTCTCCATACAAAATTGAAAGGCGGTTTCTCCATGGGAATGCTTTTCTCAAGCTAGGTTAATGAAACTATGCATTCGCTTTGCAATTTGCCTTTCTTCAAAATGGTTCCACCTAAGACTAACTTTTTTTCTTTTCTCAAACCTTGGGCTAATAATAAGCTCAACAGACCAGTATTCATATCAATTGTTTTATGGCTGGGGGATGACACACCTCGTGCCATCCTATCTCAAAAATGCATATTGTGGGAGAGGGGCCTGGTGAAGCTCCCTCAGCCTCGAGGTGTCTCTCTTATCTGATTAATAACTTTCTAACAGGCATAAAGCAGCTTGCTAAAACTAGCGGGGGGGGGGGGCACTCTCCGTCCCCCTCTGATGTCTATGTCAGAAGCTTTCTCTGTCCTTTTTATATTTTAATAAAACTGCTATACAAAAGCTCTTGAGTGACCAAGCCTGGTCCCTGATCCCGAAGTTAAATCTTCTTCTTTGGAGATCATTAATGGGACACCGTTCACTGTAAGCTATCGATCTCATCTAACTAATGAGTCAGAAACCATTGTTATGCACATTTTACAAATTTCAAAAGGCTCAGTAACCTGTGGTTCAATGGCTACTAGCAAATATGAGGGCTCCCCAGGTGGCACCAGTGGTAAAGAACCCTCCTGCCAATGCAGGAGACGTAAGAGACTCAGGTTCGATCCCTGGGTTGGGAAGATATCCTGGAGGAGGGCATGAAGATCCACTCCAGTATTCTTGCCTGGAGAATCCCATGGACAGAGGAGCCTGGCAGGCTGTAATTCATAGGGTCACACAGACTTGGACATGACTGAAGGGACTTAGCATGCATGCGTGAGCAAAGATGGACCCTTTGTTCTGACCACAGGCTCTCTGCCTTGGTCTGGCTGAAGCCCCAAGCTCTAAACAGAAATGCTGAGGAAAATCAGAGACATAGTCACTGAGCCAGGGTACCCTGAGCTCCTCCTACGCCTCCTACACAGCCATTCTGGGCCATAAGAAAGAGCAGACTTCACAGTCTTTGTAGCAGAACTGGCAGAGTACAGGCTCAGAATATAAAAGGCCCTACATGAGTTTAAATCCCAGCTTTAGCACCCGTTTGCTGTGGCCTTGGACAGGTCCTATCACCTAGCTTTGAGCTTCAGTTTTCCTTCTTGCAAAATGAGACTAAAATGATTAAAAATGCAGATTCAGGGGTCTGGTTGTGGGTCCCTGACAGCTGTGGTCTTAAAAAGCCCCTGCCAAAGTGGGCTGATGACTGCAACTTACTTTGAAATGTATCAGAAAAATAAGAATGGTGGGTTGATTGACTGGTAAATGATAAAGCAAGAAGAATAAAATGGTTAGTTGTAGATTAGTGGCAGAGTTTTTGTGACGGATAAAATCATTTCATCTTTGCTCTAAATTTGAAACTTTTCATAATAAAACAGTGGGGAAAAAGCCTCCCAAGGAAGTTTTCTTTTTTTCTTTTTCTGGTGCAAATGGCCCCTTTTTGCTTCTTTTATGAGTCACTTTGATGCTCAAAGCAAGAGAGACAATGCAAGAGAGGGAAAGAATCAGAAGTGCTTATCCTTCTAGGATTTCCCTCTTTGGGCATTTCAGTCTTCAAATGGCATTTTATTTTTGTCTGGGAGTTGTCAGGTCCAAAGAACGTGTCTCCAAAAAGATTTTCAGCTGCAGAGGAATGCTGGTTTTGATAGCAAGATAGTGGGAGCAAGGCTGCAGATACCTGGAGAGACAGAGATGGATGTCATCGGGCCCAAGATGTATCTTGCAGCCACCAGATGTGACTTCACTGTGGGGCCCACGATATTTCCCAGTGCTTTGGAAATCACTCCCATTCATCACCCTTTATGTTTCTGATTCATCTTGCAGGCAAGACAAGTCATTTTACGTGGAAGCAAGAAGGATTCCTTTTATAGCCCTCTGAATCAGTGGGCTGTTTATTCTCTCTCTCCAAAGGCTTCTGTCAGTTCCTGCTGGACCCATCCAGGTTCATCTCAAAGTGCTCCCCTCTGGCAGACAAAACCACAAGCAGCTACAAACCTCATTGATAATTCACCCAGGCTCGGAGAGATGACCACACCACAGTGAAAACAACGGGGGTCACGGTTAACAAGGCACTTTTTCATCGTCAGAGGTACCCAGGAAATGACAAGAGAACAACAGGCACCCGTCAAGGGCTGAGAGGTGGAGCCAGCATCTATCCTGAAGCTTATTTATCCTCTTTTTATGACACAAAAATTAACTTGACCTCTTGGTAGCAGTTGAATGCCCAATACACCAAAGCTAGCTACTATCTTTAGCATAGAGCTGGACCCATAGTAAATACTCAGTAATTTTTTTTCAATGAATAATTGAATAGAGAATATAGAAAAAAAAATTTGCCTTCATGGCTTAATAATGTTATTATATCACCACGTGTTGAATGGCACACATGCATATCAAGTTACTTCAGTCGTGTCTGACTCTTTGCAATCCCAGGGACAGAGAAGCCTGGTGGGCTTCATACAGTCTATGGGATTCTCCAGGCAAGAATACTGGAATGGGTTGCCATCCCCTCTTCCAGGGGATCTTCCCGACCCAGGGATTGAATCTGTCTCTCTTACACCTCCTGCATTGGCAGGCAGGTTCTTTACAACTAGCGCCCTGGGAAGCCCTGTGTTGAGTGGACTGTGTGCAAAACTATGGTAGATTGCTTGCAAAAAAAAAAAAAAAAAAAAAGGCTCTATTTTCCTCCCTGTATCTGTACCTCTTGGCAATACAACTTGGAATCCCCTCCAATCAAGACACAGAGTATTGGGACTTCCCCAGTGGTCTAGTGGTTAAGACTTTGCCTTCCAATGCAGGGGGTGTGGGTTCAATCCCTTGTTGGGGAGCTGGGATCCCACATGCATCACAGCCAAAAAGCCAAAATATTAAAAAAATACTGTAATAAATTCAGTAAAGATTTTAAAAATTGTTGTTGTTTAGCTGCTCAGTCACGTACGACTCTTTGTGACCCCATGGACTGTAGCACATCAGGCTTCCCTGTCCTTCACCATCTCCTGGAGTTTGCTCAAACTCATGTCCATTGAGTCAGTGATGCCATCCAACCATCTCATCCTCTGTCATCCCCTTCTCCTCCTGCCCTCAATCTTTCCCAGCATCAGGGTCTTTTCTAATGAGTTAGTTCTTCTCATCAGGTGGCCACAGTATTGGAGGTTCAGTCCTTCCAATGAATAGGCAGGGTAGATTTCCTTTAGGATTGACTGGTTTGATCTCCTTGCAGTCTAAGGGACTCCCAAGAGTCTACTCCAGCACCACAGTTCAAAAGCATCAATTCTTTGGAATGGTCCACATTAAAAAAAAAAAAAAAAGTCTTTAAAAAGAGAGTATATTTCCCTACCCCTGAATTTTGATTGGTCTTGAGACTTGTGAACACATTTTGGTTAACAAGATGTGACTGAAATGACTGGGTGCCAGTTCCAATCCTAAGCCCCCAAAGGCATATTCCCACACTCCCTCGGAACCCTGTCATTAACCAACTTCAGGGTAAGAAGTTAAGTAGAGCAGAGACAAGATGGTCCAGCTGTGCCCATCCTACAACAGTCAGCTCTCACCAACCTAAACCACCTAGCAATGGACTGAAATGGCATGAATAAACTAAGATCAGCTGAGGCTAGACACACTCAAGTGAACCCAGCCCAATCAAGACACACTCAAGTGAACCCAGCCCACTCAAATCAACCCAGCCCAAACTGTGAGCTAAACTGGTGGTTCTGGAATCTAAGTGCTGTCCCAAGATATTAAATATAAGGGTTGTTTCCTTTCACAGCAAAAGCTGACAATCTTGCACTGTTGGTGGGAATGTAAATTGATGCAGCCACCTCGGAGAACAGTATAGAGATTCCTTAAAAAAAAAACTAGGAATAAAACTACCATATGACCCTGCAATCCCACTACTCAGCATATGTCCTGAGAAAATCATAATTCAAAATGACATGTGTACTCCAATGTTCATTGCAGCACTATTTACAATAGCCAGGACATGCAAGCAATGTAGATGTCCATCGATAGATGAAAAGATCAAGAAATTATGGTATGTACATACAATGGAATATTACTCAGCCATAAAAAGGAACAAATTTGAGTCAGTTGAACTGAGGTGGATGAACCTAGAGTCTGCTATACAGAGTGAAGAAAGTCAGAAAGAGAAAAAAAGTTATCATATACTAACATATACTCCAGTACTCTTTCCTGGAAAATCCCATGGACGGAGGAACCTGGTAGGCTGCAGTCCATGGGGTCGCTAAGAGTTGGACACGACTGAGCGACTTCCCTTTCACTTTTCACTTTCATGCATTGGAGACGGAAATGGCAACCCACTCCAGTGTTCTTGCCTGGAGAATCCCAGGGACGGGGGAGCCTGGTGGGCTTCCGTCTATGGGGCCGTACAGAGTCGGACACAACTGAAGCGACTTAGCAGCAGCAGCAGCAGCAATATATATTTATATATGGAATCTAGAAAATTTGTACTGATGAACCTATTTGTAGGGCAAGAATAGAGACACAGACATAGAGAATGGATTTGTGGACACAGCAGTCCACACAAGTCTGCTTGTGTAGGGTAGGACAGATTGAGAGAGTAGCATTGAGATATATACATTTACATTGTGTAAAATAGCTAGCTAGTGGGAAGTTGCTGTATAACACAGGAGCTCAGCCTGGTGCTCTGTGACGACCTGCGGGTGAGACGGGGGTGGGAGGTAGAGTGGGAGGGAGGCTCAAGAGGGAGGGGACGTATGTATACTCATAAGAAACTAACACAACATTGTAAAGCAATTATCCTCCAATTAAAAAAAAGCAGACAGATACATAAGTACTGTGATACATACATAATATCATTTAACCCTTACAACATCGCTGCAAATTGGGCACGCATGGGGGTGAAGACAGTTATCTCTTCTCCAACATGTGTTCTTTCCTTATCCCATAGCAAGAGAGTCTTAGCTGGGACACAGCTGCCTAGCTAGAGACTGAATTTCTCAGCTCCTCTTGCAGTTACACTTGACAAGGCAAGTGAGTTCTTACCAAGAATCAGGAGAGTGGAAATGATGTCGCAACTTCTGCTTCAATTGCTTAAGATAAAATCCTTAGCCTTGGAATTGTGCTCTTTTCCCTTTCCGGCTGACTGTGCTGGGGATAACTGGAGTGACTATGGGTGGGCGGTCAGAGAGTCCGTCATCCTGAATTCCTGAATGTCCCTCGGAAGAGGCTGATCACACAAGCAAGAAGTAATGGTCAGATCTTTTGGAGCCGCTGCACCATGGAGCCTGCTAGTTAATGCAGCTAGTGCTCCAATTATGCAATAGAGATTATTATGTCCATTTATAGGGGAGCAAGTGGAGGCTCTGAGAGGTGACATGACTGATCTCTAAACTGCCATGATCGAGGGACTTCCCTGTGGTCCAGTGGTTGAGAATCACCTTCCAGTGCAGGGGATGTGGGCTCAGTACCTGGTAGAGGAACTAAGATCCCACATGCCGTGGGGCCACTAAGCCCATGTGCCACAAGCTAGAGCCCACACACCATGAGAGAGAAGCCTGAGCACCACAACGAAGATGTGATGCAGCCAAAATAACTATATAAATAAAGATTTCTTAAAATTAAAAAAGGGCTTCCCTGATAGCTCAGTTGGCAAAGAATCCACCAGCAATGCAGGAGACCCTGGATCAATTCCTGGGTTGGGAAGATCCACTGGAGAAGGAATAGACTACCCAATCCAGCATTCTTGGGCTGCCCCTGTGGCTCAGCTGGTAAAGAATCTGCCTGCAATGTGGGAAACCTGGGTTCAGTCCCTGAGTTGGGAAGATCCCCTGGAGAAGGAAAAGGCTGCCCACTCCAGTATTCTGGCCTGGAGAATTCCATGGAGTATATACACAAATATATATAGTATATAAATAAATTAATACAATCTAATATAAATAAAATATATAATTTAATTAAATATATTTATTTATATATTAAATATATATAAATATATAATATATAAATATATTAAATATATATTAAATAAAATATAATTATTTATACAGTATATAAATAAATATTTTTAATTAAAAAAATAAAATTGCACTGATCATGACACTTGCTACTTGTCACTGTTGAGATGTAAATAAAATAAAAATCAGTTCCCCAGTTGGTTGCACTAGCCACATTTCAAGCACTCGGTCACCACTTGTGGCTAGCGGCTACCATGTTGGACAGCACGGATACGGAACATTCCCATCCCTGCCCAGTGCTTTATCTATCGGACGGCACTATTAGAGGAAGTGCAGAGCCGGGATTCTAACCAGAGTCTGAGGGACTTCACTGCTTTTCTTCCTGCCTCCCTCCTGCCACGCAGAGTTCTTTTCAAGAGTGGCTCCCCTGGTGCATGTACGTGTTTGTTTACAGATCATTATTATCTATTTGTCAGCAAGGCTGGGAGCAGGGAGGGGAGAGGAGACTTACAATTAAAGGGTGACAGCAGCTGGCAAGAGGATCAATGAGGAAAACAAGTAGTTATATCTGAAACGTTCACGCAAAGTCATTAAGAAAATATCACTTGGTTTGCCGACATTGGACACAAAACAATATAGATGTCTTCACCTCCACCCTAACCTTTAAAGCAAGATGACTCACCCTAGACAAGATTAACTGCCTTTTTTTTCTCTTTTTTTTTTGCAGCTACTAAGAAAGGGACCTTTATTGATCTGTCTAGGATGGCTCTGGCTGGAGAAAGCCTGGCCAGCCATCTGCAGCAGGGTTGGTGGGCATTGCTGGATACAGTCTCCACACTGGCCTAGCTGATGAGATGGTAGAAGGCGGGAGGGCAGGGTGACCAGCTGCAGAAGAGAAAACCTACCGGCGAGGTCTCAGAGGGGAACTGGGTGCAGGGGTGTAGCCACATGGCAGTACCCCAGCAGATCCAGCCACAGGCCAGCCTCAAGCTGAGCACTTGGGTGGGTCTTCCTTCTGTCCCCCTCACTTCATTCTAAGGCTGGCCAAGATGGCAAATACATACACGGGCTTTACAAAGATCTGCTGAGTATTTCCCGTGATCAGCCAGTGTCCTAAGCACTATGGGGATATTCCAGTGGGGCAAACAATGGGTTCCTGCTCTCACAGACATACAGTTTAGAGAGAAAGAGATATCCAGGCCATCGCAGCAGAGTGTGATCATTTCTGAGCTAAAAGAAGGTGTGGAGATGGGAGCTGTGGAATCAAAGAGAGAGATGGCTGATGTGGGGTGAACTGTGTCCCCCTAATATTCCTATGTTAATGTTCTAACCCCCTCAGTACTCAGAATGTGACTGTGTTTGGAGATAACATCCTTAAAGAGGTGTTTAAGGCAGAATGAGGTTCCTAGGGTGGGCCCTAATCTGGTGAGTGTGTGTGTGTGTGTGTGTGTGTGTGTGTGTGTGTCTGCACATGCGTGCGCACACGTGCGCGTGCATGCACTAAGTTGCTTCAGTTGTGTCCTACTCCTTGTAACCCCATGGACTGTAGCCCCCTACAGTCCATGGACAGGCTCCTCTGTCCATGGATCCTCCAGGCAAGCATACTGGAGTGGGTTGCCATGCCCTCCTCCAGGGGATCTTCCCCACCCAAGGATCGAGCCCATGTCTCTTACGCCTCCTGCCCTGACAGACGGGTTCTTTACCACTAGCACTACCTAGGAAGCCTGATCCGGTGTGACTGGTATCCTTATAAAAAGAAAGATTAGGACACAGACAACATAGACCAAGGGGTGACCATGTAAAGAGCCAGCCAGAAGATGTTTTTCCGCATGTCAAGTGGGGAGGCCTCAGGAAAGAACAGACTCACCAGCTCTTTGATCTTAGACTTCCAGCCTCCAGAACTGTGAGGGAACCAATTTCTGTTATTTCAGCCACCAGTCTAAGGCATTCTGTAATGGCAGCCCGAGTCAGCTAAGCCATTCACCTAATTCAGGGGACTGAAGGCAACACGCAGCCTGAAGAGGTCTGGAACCCCAGAACAGAGCCTTGAAGAGCACCCACCTCATTTGACAACCCAAAACTCCAGCCACAGGTCCTGTGCTCAGGCTGTTGAGACCATCTATTAATCTATCTGAAGATAAAGAGTCTCAGGGCAAAGCAGGGGAAAGTGATTACTAAGAAGTCTCTGAATTAAGGAAATAATTCCCTAGCATTTTTTAATTAAAGCCTTCAACCCAAGAAGCCTGTTAATTTCAGCTTCAGCAAGTGGTTCTGCCACCAATCGGCACCCTGCGGCCTGCGAACTGTCTGAAGTGGCTGCTCCTGATCTCCCTAATTTGTGAGGTGCTCGTGCTGTGGGTGGCTGGCAGGTGATTCCAGCCAGATGGGAAGCCAGCCCCTGCAGAAGCCGATTCCTGCTGGATTTTTGCAGCCAGCAGGGGACTGGAGGGAATCCTCAGATTAGATGCATTTGAAGAGCAAAAGAGAAAAATTCCAGTTGCAAGGTGGTTAACAAACAGACTAACAAGAAAGGCTGGTGGAGCACTCCTCACTGTGTGAATAAGTCATGTTCATTCCCAATTAGCTCCACAAACAGACTAATAAGAGTAGCTACTATTTACTAAGCTCTTTCCATGTGCCAAGCATTGTGCTCCTTGCCTGAACTATCTCATTTTATCCATATGATAATTCTTCACATGTGTGCTCAGTCGCGTCCAACTGTTTGCAATCATACGCCTGTAGCCCACCAGTCTCCTGTGACCCTGGGATTCTCCCGGCAAGAACACTGGAGTGGGTTGCCATTTCCTCCTCCAGGGGATCCAATCTGAGTCTCCTATGTCTCCTGCACTGGCAGGTGGATTCTTTACCACTGAGGTTCCTGGGGAGCCCACAAGAAGTCTCTCTAAGGTGGTATTATAGCCCCATTTTGCAGATGACGAAACTGAGAACTGTAGTGACTTGCTAGCGAGTATGTAGTGACACACAGGTAGCAAGTGGCAAAGTCAGCAAGCCAGATTCCAAACAGTGAATAAAAGAAACACTACCAAGAACAAGCAAAAAAAAAAACAACCATGGCTTCTGGAGACAGGCTAGTTTGGCCTCACTTGCCTGTATGCAACTGTCAGTGAGGGTCAGAGAGGGCTGCTCTGGGAAGGGGCCATAGGACTGAGACTTGACTGGGAAGAAGCCAACAAAGAGGAGGTCAGGGGCGGGCACTGCAGGCATGAGGAATGGCTGTGCTAAGGTCCTGAGGCAAGAACTGTGGAAGGACTGGGGACCTTTTGGCCTTTGTAGCTGGAACAGAGTGGGCGGCAGGCACAGTATGGGCAAGTCAAGGTGAGGTCTGAGAGGTAGATGGGGCCCAAAATATCAGCCTTTAAGAGCCAAGGTCAGGAGACTGAATTTTGTTCAAAAGCCTCCAGAAGGCTTTGTAAGATTTCCAGCATGCGGTGATGTGAAGTGACCTCCCTTAGGGTCATTACGTTTATTGAGTATTCCAATTATTGACTGACTTGCCGCAACCTCCCCCATGTCCTGTACACTCTGAGGGAGAAACATGCCTGCTCCGTCTTTACAAGCTCCTCTCCTGGTCCTAAGAAACTGCTCTGGGCTCCTGCAAATATTTGTTGAATGAATAAAGAAATGAAGGAAAGATGGATGGACCCGTTTTCTTTGCATTTGTCTTAAACCTCCTCTTGGTTCTGCCTCATCGTCTCCTAGGGAAAAGAGTGTCAACTTGGCTCTCATTCTCTCTTCTCTGTGAAAGAAGCTCTCGGGCTGGTGCAAGGAGATGTTCCCTCCATGGGCAGGAGATAAATGGGCTGGATCTAACACACTCCCACGTGAGCCCCTCAGCGCCCGAGGGGCTGAGCAAGAGTGATGATCAGGAAGCAGGGATGTTGGGGAAACAGTCGGCAATTCAGTCCTAGCCGGCAGCTCAGCACAAGATAAATCGGACCTTTGGAATTCTAAATAAACCCGCCTCCCTGGATGAAATAGCCCGAGTTTGACCCCAGCTCTGATGCCTGGCCCTGGAAGGCACTCCAGAGAGACCTCTGGAACTCGAGCTCCAACCAATGCAGGATTCAGAGAGGAACCATGTGTTGGTTCAGACACCCCGACTCCAAGATGCAAGAAACACTCAGATAGGAAAAAGTCCCATCTCTGACTGGTCACTTTAACCCCCTGCAAACCTCTTCTCATGCTCTCATTCTCTCTCTGTCTCCTGTTTGTGGTCATTTTTTAGTAATGCCTCCTGGGGGTCTGACATCCGCCTTCTATCACACAGCGCTAAGGCACAGATGGCACGAACATTTCATCAGCTTGCTGCTTGAGACTGAGCAACTGCCCGCATGAGAAGCCTCCTGAGGTTTCATCAGGGCTTAGGTGGATAGAAGCTGTAATTGATTAGTGATGTCTGTCAGGACAGATGATGGGGCACAGGGTCTAGTACCACAACCTTTCCATTCTTTTCTACAGGCTTGAACATTTAGGCAAGTCTTGTCCCACAGAGAAAAAAAAGGCAGGGGGGAATATTTTTCTCCAGTGCCTGTGATTTTGGTTTTAATTCTGCCTCAATGGAATAATAATAATATCTGCCATAATTAAGTATGTAAAATATGCCATGTATTGAGTTAAGTGCTTTACATGTATTATCTCATTTAATCTGCATGACTTCCCTAAGGTCAGAACTAACTTTCACAGGAGGAAATTTGGCCTTAGATAAAGTGACTTGCCCAAGGACTCTCAGCCAGTAAGTGGCAGTTCTTGGATTTGAACCCAGTTCTGTAGAATCCAGTGGATTAACAATTCCACAGTCTTCCTCAGCAGCTGAATCTGTACCCCCTCCCCACATCACACACATACATGAATCTCTCCTGTATTTGACTTTGTCCCTCCTGCTGCAATAAAAGCACAGTCCATCTTAAAATCCCACGATCTAAATACACGACCCAAGAAGCCCTGCAGTTGTGCTGCCCAGTAAGAGTGACCACTGGCCACATATGACCAATGACTAACAACACGAATGCAGTCAGTCCAAACTGAGATGTGCTGTAAGATATAAAATGCACACCTGATTTAGAAAGCTCAGTAGAACAGGGAGAACATAAAATATCACACTAATAATCTTTTATGTTGATTACATGTTGAAATTATAATACTTTTGATAGAGTGAGTTACATAAAACATATTATTAAAATTAATCTCAATGGTTTCCTCCCTCTCTTTTTTCCCTCTCTCTCTTTTTTAATATGGCTAGGAGAAAATTTAAGATCACACTTGTGTCTTATAAAATATTTCTAATGGACAGCACTGCTCTTGAGATCTGCCACTTACTCCAACCCTATAATTTTCCACAGGTAAGGAAATTGTCCAGCAGCATCACCTATGTTGGACTAAGGCCAGATTTGAGCCTGGAAAGAACATTCTTTTCTACCCCTCCACTGCTCCATGTCCAACACTCTGTCCACACTGACCATGCAGTCCAGCATCACACAGCAGCTCATGTCAAACCTAGGCAGTCTGACTTCAAAACCTGTCCCACCAACCTGCACTCCACACTAGGAAGGGCTGAGCACTGTCCCCTTGAGTGTGGTCTGGGGACCACTGTGAGCTACGCTCAGGAAGGCAGGAGTTTTTTCCTCTTGGAAAACTATATTACACAACATATTTCTTGGCCAAACCTTCAAGAGAGAAATTCTGCTAGAATTTAAAATTACTGGCATTTCCTTCAGGGTAAGTGACATTTTGTATTCCATCAGAGAAGACACACAGTGTGGTTCCTGTTTCATTGTGGATTCCTATTTTGCTTGATCCAGTCACACCTTCCACTCTGTCTCATTCATCCATTTGCAGATCATAACGGGGGACCTAACACACATCAGGCACTGTGTCAGAGCACCAGTGACATCATAGTCAGCATCCTGACTACAGTTCTTCCTTCCGAAGTAGAAAATATGCTGTATTTTCAGCTCCCTTTACAAAGCATCACTTTTTTTTTTTTTTTTTTTTAATCTGGGGACTGTGTTGAGGTGGGGAGAAGCAAGAAGTGGGTGAGAAATACCCTCCGTGTATTGCTCAGAGTTGGGGTGGAGTAAGTGAAATGGACAGAGGACTGCAGTGGGGTCAGCCCAGAGGCAGATGGCGGGAACACAGCAAGTTCTGCAGCCAAAGCCATCCTCCTGCTTCACCTCTCTGCAGCAACCCGGTCTGCTGCAATCTGGTGGCGCAGTCATTAGCAGTCAGGAATGGAGGCCTCTCTCTGCATGAGGCAGTTCTCCCAGCATCCTCCGTTCAGTTCAGTTCAGTCACTCAGTCGTGTCTGTCTCTTTGCAACCCCATGAATGGCAGCACGACAGGCCTCCCTGTCCATCACCAACTCCTGGAGTTCACCCAAACTCATGTTCATTGAGTTGGTGATGCCATCCAGCCATCTCATCCTCTGTCGTCCCCTTCTCCTCCTGCCCCCAAGCCCTCCCAGCATCAGGGTCTTTTCCAATGAGTCAACTCTTCGCATTAGGTGGCCAAAGTATTGGAGTTTCAGCCTCAGCATCAGTCCTGCCAATGAACACCCAGGACTTCATCCTCAAAACCTCCCCAAAAGGTTTTTCTCTGGGCTCAGCCATAAACCTTGCTGGTAGACAGCTAATACCCTGGCTGACTACAGTTCTACCTTTTGGAGTTCCAAACTTGGAGAGGAGGAGTTTCATTTTCAGAGGCCACTGGGCTGACTTTGGCTTCTGGGGCAAAGATGCAGCTCTGGGTGGAACTGTCTGTGAATGGTCCCAAAAGGAGCAGCATCTTGCCAGGGCCTGGAGTCTAGTCTCTCTAGGAAACTTAGGGGTTTATTCCTGTTAGGTTTTGAAGGATAGAGAAATGGAACTACTAACTAGCTCCCCATAGAGCTGCTGTGAAGACAAACTGTGATCTTGTGCGTAGAGCATTTGGCTTGTAACCTAACCACAAGAAGTACCTGAGAGTCAATTTTTACTTAGCTAGAACACTAGGTCCTTGAACGAACCCTGGTACCCACAAACCTTTGCTCTAGATCAGGTGACCACGCCCTCACCCTAGTCACAGCTGATTGGACAGAGATGGGCACATGACTTGCGGGTGACCAATCCTGAGGCTGCTGGCAATGGAACGCTTGTAGAGATGGTTTCAAAGAGATGAGGAGCTAGACCAGTGCTTCCGGGGGGACAGGATGTATAAAACTGGTGGCAAGTATATGATTTAAAGTATTTTTTTAATTGTTATGCTTTTATTTATGTATGTCAGGAAAATGCTGGCTTTCCATTTATGGTACTGATTATAAGTTCCTTTGTGATACATAATATTAAAATTCACCAAGAATTGATGTTTGTAAACATATGAAGTAAAATTTAGCCCGCTGGTAGGTCAATAATGGGAGAGTGGAAACGGAATGACACAGTAAAGGCGAAAGGCCACACTCCTCCCCAAGGTTTGGAAATGAGAGAAATAGATGATTGAAGGTGATGGTGAGGGGCTGAGGTAATGGAGGTGGAGTTAAATGGGAAACAGCAAACCCAAAGCCCTTGCAGGCTGCTCTGAGGAAGAGGGGAAAACACAGAGGGTGGGAAGCTGGTTGGTGGTAAGATAGGAGACTGTCTCTCTAAAAGAGGAGAGAGAGACGCACACTGAAGACAAAGGTAGAGATGGAGAGACAGGCAAAGAGAAAGACAGCCAGACAGAGAGAAATAGACACAGGCGGAAATAGCTGAGTTACTTACCTCCAGGCTTCTTGAGTCTGCTTCCACTCCACACGTCCCTACAGGAAATCTGCTAGTTTCCTGAGATGCCTTGAGTGAATCTCTATTCACATCAGAAGCCCCAATATAAATGAATGGATAAGAAAGAATTGTATTTTGAATATCCTTGGGCACCAGCCAGCGTCTTTAAACCTACAGCGGCAGACAATGAGGAGCCATTGAGTGTTCTTGACAGAGAAACAGGAAGGGACTAGAGTGAGGCAGGTGAGGTGCCCAGGGAGAACTTCAAGGAGATACTTGCAAGCTCGGATATCAAATCCCAACAGATGGCTCATCTCTACAGTTCTTCTTGAAATTTCATGGAATGTACTGATCAAAAAGAGCATCGGCTATTATGTGAGCTCCGACTCTGTCCAAACCATGGATGGCCATCTCTATAACTCTGCTACTCTGGAAGCAAATTGAAAGAACCAGTTGGTATATAATTTAAATTTTGCTAATGTGTATTTACTATCTGCACCCAATTATCACCAATCAATATAACTGTTATTCCTTAATGGGTGAAAATTGCAATTCCGGTGCCCCAGATCAGCATGGGGTGTTGCGTCTAATTGGGACAGAAGTTATTCAGGAGCATAATGAAAATGTAAATTCCTACACATTAATCAAACAATTATTTCTATAACCATAAGACAGCTGATCCTAAACTTAATTAGGAAATAAACAAAGTTAATCAGTGAGCAGACAACATTTACTAATCATATATGTGTCGCAAGAAAAGAGATAGTAGGCAGTAATTCATTACAACATCCCAAATGCCAACCACTCTACAATCCCCAAGATTAGTCTCCCAGCTTTAAGGAAGCAATACGCAAATTTTTATTAAAGCATTTTTCTGCTTTAGGGTCTAGGAGACACCAGTGAACGAAGAAGTATATTACTGTGTACGATAAATAATAGCACCTCTTTAATATCAGAACCAAGAACTAGAAGTGCACTTATGTGACATAGTGGACCATCCAGCTCAGTTCAAGCTTAACTATCAGAGTTTAGTTCTTTTCAAGTGAGAGAGAGGCAAAAAGGAAGCAAATTCCAGTTCAGACATAAAAATTGTAAGAAGACATAAACCAAAGCCGATTGTGTTTCTCTCTCCACTATTCATCCTTAGCTTCTTTTCAAAACTGCTGCTCGGTACAATTTTGTGCCCAGACGTGAATTCTTCTCCTCAATTTTCCTCGGCTTCTGATTGGTTCCTGGGGCTTTTACTGTCTTTGATGGCTCTGTGAGGTTCTCCCTGACCATCATGCAGTTCTGATGATGGTGCAAACCCATCCAGAAGTTTCCAAAGGTATCTTTGCTTTCTCCTCCTGGAAGTAGAAAAACATACAGAATGAAGAAATTTGAGAGGCTGCTGGGAGAAGAATACCTAATAGGAAAATTTCCTGGGGAGGAATACAGATTTGGCCAAGATCAAGCTACACAGCTGAATGCAACAGACAGCTGACCATGGGGGTGCTGACAGCGAGCCATGCTTGTGCATCACATACTGCTGTGCTCTGAGTCCCCCTCAGGTATCACAGGTTGAAGTCTGAGTCCCCAGAGGTGATGGTTTAGAAGGTGGGGCCTTGGGGAAATGATCAAGTCATAAGAGTGAATAGGATGAGTGCACTTATAAGAGATTCCAGAGAGTTCCACAGCCAGTTCTGCCATGTGAGGACACAGGGAGAAGTCTGCGACTCAGAAGAGAACCCTCACTCAACCGTGCTGGTATGGAGATCGCAGACTTCCAGCCTCCAGGACCATGAGAAATACATTTCTGCTGTTCATAACCCATCCAGTCTATGGTATTTTGGTTACGGCAGCCCAGACGGACTAAGACGCATATGTCAATGTGTTTAACCCTCACAACAATCCTCTGAAATAAGTACCATTACCATCTTCCCAGTTTGTTCTGATGAGGAAACTGAGGCACAAAGAATTCAAGAAATGGGGCCTGTCACACAGCGTGCAAGTCACAGAGACAGGATTCACACCTGCTGAACCAGGAGCCGGAGTTTGTGGTTCACTGCTGATGTTCACTGGCTGAGTTTGGGTTTTTTTACTTCTGTGCTCCCAGAGTCCTTTGTGCCTCCCCAATTGTATTATTTATCAGTTAGTGTCACTGGGAATTTTTTTAAAGGTAATTTATTTGTAATTAATTAATTATTATTAATTTCTTTATTGTTGGCTGCACTGGGTCTTTGCTGCTGCATGCACGCTTTCTCAACTAGGCTCAGTAGTTGTGGCACATGGGCTTAGTTGCCCTGCGGCATGCGGAATCTTCCTAGATCAGGGATTGAACCCGTGTCCCCTGCATTTGCTGGTGAATTCTTAACCACTGGACCACCAGGGAAGTCCTCGATAGGTAATATAAAATGTTAGGCATTTAAAAAGATGTCCAGGGTTCCATGATGAAAATCTCTCTTGGCGCTCTTGCCCTCAGCCGCCCAGTGCCCCTCCCCAGAGGCTGCAGTGGTTCTGCTTCCAACCTCCGCGTAAGCGATTACACTGTCTTAGTCTGTGTCTCCTCAAGAGCAGGTCTCAAGGTAAATATCTGGGCTCAGGTAGTTTGGGAGATTATCCTAGGCAGCATGGTGAAAGAGTGAGGAAGTGAGACAGAAAGGGGAGGAAATCCAAGTGTCTGTGAGTGAGCAGGTTACCACCACGGGTAATTAAGGCTCACTTCTGGGACTTCTGGGAGGCACTGTAGATCATGTTCCTCAGTTGTTTCCACCAAGGGGGCTCCAGAATCACTGAGGATGGTGACTGAGCCGTCATATTAAAAGACTCTTGCTCCTTGGAAGGAAAGCTATGACAAATCTAGACAACGTATTAAAAAGCAAGAGGCATCACTTTGCCAACAAAGGTCCATATAGTCAAACCTATGGTTTTTCCAGTAGTCATGTATGGATGTGAGAGTTGGACCATAAAGAAGGCTGAGGGCTGATCCTAAAGGAAATTAACCCTGAATATTCATTGGAAGGACTGGGCCTGAAGCTACAGCTCCAATACTATGACCACCTGATGTGAAGAGCTGACTCATCGGAAAAGACCCTGATGCTGGGAAAGATTGAAGGCAAAAGGGGAAGGGGGCGGCAGAAGATGAGATGGTTATATAGCATCACTGATTCAGTGGACATGAATGTGAGCAAACTCCAGGAGATAGTGCAGGACAGGCGAGACTGGTGTGCCACAGTCCATGGGGTCTCAAAGAATCAGACGTGACTCAGCAACTGGACAACAACAACAACAATCCCCTATTGGCCGAGGGTCACTTCAGGTGTTTATTTTCTAGAAAGAGCCTCCGTGTGCATTAAAACAGCCTGCAGACAAATGCTAAACACACGCAGGTTATTTTTCTTCAGTACACTTGGCAAAATAATATGCACATTATTGTATATTCTTTAACCTAAGAATAAATCTTAGCAATCTTTCCATATTAGTGAATATAAGAATATACAAATTCTTACATAGATAGAGTATCATTTGTCTCATCGGTCTCCTACTCTTGGTCATTTGGGTGATGGAACTTTGGAAACTTTCATCATTACAAATAATGCTGAAATGAATAACTCAGTACACGAGTCATTCTGTGCATGGATGAGTATCTGTAGGTTAACTTTCAACAAGTGGAATTGCTGGGTCAAGCGTGTTAATGCTGGGGTGTTAATGCTGCACCGTTAATGTTGCCACACTGCCCTGCATAGGGGTTGCACCTATTTAAACTTCATGTAATGAATGAAAGTATTGTGCTTTGATGATTAGCAACTCATTTGCCTTTCATTCTCTCTATATTTTGGGCTTCTTGAGGGCAGCAACCATTTTGGATAACACCTAACACATTGTAAATGCTCCTTAAATCTTTGAACGGGTGGATGAGTGGAAGGATAAATAGATGGAAGGACGGATAGATGGATGGATGAGGGACATATGAATAGGTGGATGGATAGATGAGTAGATGAATCACCCTGAAATTGTCCTTCTTGAGGAGACCAAGATGCAGTATAAAAAATAAATAAGTAATAAGCCAGAAACTAGAAATTCATTACACTGGGCAGATCTCCTTCATTATCTGCTCTCTAGCACATTTTGTGCTCCTGGGAGTAGCAGGAGGAAATTCAGCCATGGCTGGCCAGAGGCAGGCTGCTCACAGTGGCTGTGTCTGCACAAGCCAAGGCAGGTCATTCCTGAAAGTCACTGGGCTGGCAGTGGTCAGGAGCTCGGCGGCCCTGTCTCAAGAACAGAGCGGCCACTCACTCCACAGTTGGTAGTAACAGCATCGGGGTTTAGTCAAGGCTTGAAGCACACCGTTCTTGTGTGTGTGAGTGCATGCGTGCGTGCTCAGTTGCTTCAGTCGTGTCTGACTCTGTGACCCCATGGACTGTAGCCTGCCAGGCTCCTCTGTCCATGGGATTCTCCAGGCAAGAATACTGGAGTGGGTTGCCATTTCCTCCTCCAGGGGATCTTCCTGACTGGGTATCGAACCTGCAAGTGGATTCTTTGCCCTCCTGAACCACCTGGAAAGCCCACACTGTTCTTACTTCAGTTTTAAATTATGAATCAATTAAAAGAGCCATACTCTCTAAAGACACTTTCATCTGCACCCTACTTAAGATGAATAAAATATTCATTGCTCATATCGAAGAACAGTATTATAATTTAGGGTGTAGCTTTGACTGAGAAGGTAAACCCAGCCCCCAACTCCAGCCTGTGTCAGCAAGTCCCCACACCCACACAGCCTCTCTGCTCAATTTTCTCTCCCCAGAGCCCTACATCCTTCCTTTCTCAAAGCTTTGCATCTTTATTCTTTCAAAGACACAGCTGGCCGAGGGACTGGATGAAGAATTTGGTTCTCCCCCTCACTTGTTCCTGAACAGATCTCCTTAAGCTGCAGTTTGTTTATTTCCTGGAATTTCTGCCAGCCAAGCAGACCCTAGGGAGGGGCACGTGGGAACGTCAGGAAGAGAGTTGAGTCCCATGCTTAGAGCCAAAGCATTTCCATTATTAAAATAGCATGCAAAATAACATTCACTTTGTCCAATGGAAATCTATAGTGTATACTTATTATGGAAACTTCAGAAAGAACCAAAAAACAAACAGAAGAAAGTCAAAGTCTACCCACGCCCTTAAGCAGAGATTATTACCCTTAGCATTTTGGTCAGAAATCTCATGGTCTTTTTTTCCTTCTACCCACATAGTCATTTTTCATCACAAAAAAAGACACACATGGTGCAAACTCTGGTGGCCAGTTTTTCCGCTTGATGTTCCATGAGAGTCATCTCCTGTCTTTCAAACAGACTTCCATTATTTTTAACAACTGCATAATAGTCTGTTGGGTGGCTATAACTTAGCTGATTTAATCTTCTCCCCTTGTTGGCTATTTAAGTTGCCCCCTTCAATTGTTATAAATTGTACCACTGGCAAGAATTATTGTCTTTTCAATAGGATTTTTTTTCTCCCAGATATTTCTGAGGCTTCTCAAGGGTGACCACCCATAGGTGATGGCTATCATGGAAGAGGGAACGCGACCTATTACATAAGGGTGATGCCTCATTGCAAGAGGACAGGGGGTGCTTCTCTTTAAACACCAGTGAGGGTGGATCTCCTATTCCTGGGGGAGGAGATATAGGGCTTTATGCCACTGCCCTGCTGCCTCCTGGCATTCCAGTCTTGTGCCATTTTCACCCTGACCTCTACTTGGCCCTTTATTGATCTGTCCCCATCTGGGTGCAAACCCTTATTTTTTACTCCCAGGGCATAGCCAAGATTAGACCATCAAGTTTGCCAAGAAGTTGCTGAACGTGCAGGAGGGATTTACAACCAAATGTGCTGCTCTTTGAGGTGGCTCCTCTCCAGGTCATCAGGCTCCAAGCCCATCCTATCTGCCTTTCCTGGCTTCCCCTTGCCTGGCTGCTGTCCTGCCTCCAAAACCCAGGGGTAGCAGATCCCACCGCACTGAGAGTGCCTTTGAGCACTCTTGCATTCCTGGGGTGCAGATCTCCATGTTTCAAATGCCACCTCCACTGGCCTTTCCTGCCCACCCTTTGGCAGTGGGAATGTGGAAATAAATGAAGACCACTGAAATGAGAATAAGTGAAGGACTGCAGACATGAAATTAAAAGACACTAGCTCCTTGGAAAACAAGCTAACCTAAAGAGCATATTAAAAAGCAGAGACATCATTTTGCCGACAAAGGTCCATATAGTCAAAGCTATGGTTTTTCCAGTAGTCATGTACAGATGTGAGAGTTGGACCACAAAGAAGGCTGAGTGATGAAGAATAGATGCTTTTGAATTGTGGGGCTGGAGAAGGCTCTTGAGAGTCACTTGGACAGCAAGGAGTCAACCCTGAATATTCATTTGGAAGGACTGGGGGTGAAGCTGAAGTGCCAATACTTTGGTCACCTGATGCGAAGTGCCAGCTCATTGGAAAAGACCCGGATGCTGGGAAGGATTGAAACAAAAGGATAAAGGGACAGCAGAGAATGAGATGGTTAGATAGCATCACGGACTCAATGGATATGAATTTGAGTCAACTCCAGGAGATAGTGAAGGACAAGGGGAGCCTGGCATGCTGCAGTTCATGGGATCACAAAGAGTCGGACACAACTCAGTGACTGAACAACCACGGCAAATTTATTCAGAGGTGGCTCTAAAGCAGAGGAGTAAGCCACAGTCACTTGCATTTGGCAGAAACTCAAAAGCCAGCAGAGAAGTGGGAGAGCTCGGTAGTGGGAAAGGGGGAGGGTATTGGAATGCCCTGGTTTTCAGCCTGAGGAAGCTGGAGGCAGGCATCCTATATGCACCAGAAGAAGGTCTCCTAGGTATTGGCTGAGAGTGCATATTTTCCTTTTCCTGGTCAGTACTAAGTTGGAAGCATGGACAAAATTGGGGAACCTGGCAGTTACTTTTCTTTTTTTGCTCACACCGCGTTGCATGTGGGATCTTAGTTCCCTGACCAGGTATGGAACCCTTGTCCCCTGCAATGACATGCCTTAACCACTGGACCACCAGGAAAGTCCCAAGAACCTGGCAATTATTGACCAAGCCCTTACCATTTGGATCTAATCGTTGCAGGGGCTGTGGGTCAGAGTTCTGTTCTTATATATGGTCTGGCTATCATCCATCCACTTGTATATTCAGTCTCAGAACTGTCAACTCCCTTTATGAGATGCCCCACTGGATAACCATAAAGGGGCGGCCTGCTTCTTTGGGCCCAATACAAGGTGATCGCATCAGAATAAAATCACCCAGTATCAGTACCTTTCAGGAAGTCTGAGTAATTTAGTCTTCCCTACATCAGCACTTGCCTAGAAAACATCCAAGTTAAATGTGTCTCATTACAAGTGGTTGTAACCAGCAGAAGCTGATAAAGGGTCACAAACTCTTAGAGACCTTGAACGCCAGGCCTCACTGGAAGTAACTGAAGATTCCCCCTGAACAACGGGTCTGTGATCTGCGTACAGACCCGTGGACTCATTGGTCCTGTCCACAGAGCTGGCTCCCAACCCATAATTAGCATGGCACTGTGAAAATTCTTTTCTAGCACTTATAACTCCTGACTTCATCACCTCTGTGTGTGATCTGCTCAGTGAAATTCCTCGCTGGCTTAACAAGAGACTTTGTTTTGTAATTTTTTTTTTTAAAGCTTTGTGGCATTTGTGTATTTTTGACTACACCGTCTATGTGACCTTCAACTGCCAAGTCCAGGTTGGGCTCCCCCAAGCTGGACCAGGCCGTTTTGAAGCAGGACTTTCTCATCCTTTTTTTTAAAATTAACTTTTTATTGGAGTACAGTTGCTTTCCAGTGTTGCATCAGTTTCTACTGTGCAGCAAAATGAATCAGCCGTACATGTACACATATCCTCTCCCTTTTGGACTTCCTTCCCATTCAGGTCAGCACAGGGCATGAAGCAGAGTTCTCTGTCCTATACAGCAAGTTGTCATCTATTTTATACATAGGGCTTTCTCATCCCTTTTGTGGCCATCAGGACTTACGCCCCATCTCGCCATCAGCAGTGCTCATCGTGACAGCATAGAAATCCCTGAAGACAAGCAGTGCGAACTGTACCTCCTGCACAGAGCTGGCTAAACCCACACAGGGGGGAAAAAACAAAACTTACCCACCTCAAACAAAACAAACTCTCCAGAGAATGAGGAAGAGCTTGGCCTAACCGTCTGCGTTCAGGGTAACAGGCGAATTCACAGCTTTTCCTGAAACAGTTGACATCCACTTGCACGGCCAAGGGACCCACGTTCAGGTAGTCTTTCCAGAACAAAAGAACAGCATGCCCCCAGGCATTTAAATCCCCACCACCTGCCAAGCCAAAGACCGCTTCCAGTTCTAAACTGAGAGTGTTTGCAGCCTCTGCCAGCCCCAGTGAGATTTTTATACCTTTGTGAAAATCGGACAGGGTGCCCTGTTACATCTGTGAAAGCAGAATGGTGCAATCCACCACTTTTTCATCTAAAGATTTTTCTAGTGCATTTAAAATGGAGTTTTAATTGGCCTAACAAACACAAAAGTTTTACATAATACGAGATTGTAAACTCCACAAAATTAAGAGATAGAATTATCCATCTCTCATTCTCACAGAATAATTTCCCTAGAACCGTGATAGTGAAAGTGAAAGGCACCCAGTCTTGTCTGACTCTTTGTGACCCCATGGACTATACAGTCCATGGAATTCTCCAGGCCAGAGTACTGGAATGGGTAGGGTAGCCTTTCCCTTCTTCAGGGGATCTTCCCAACCCAGGGATCGAACCCAGGTTTCTCGCATTGCAGGGGCATTCTTTACCAGCTGAGCCTCAAGGGAAGCCCAAGAATACTGGAGTGGATAGCCTGTCCCTTCTCCAGCAGATCTTCCCAACCCAGGAATCAAACCAGGATCTCTTGCATTGCAGCCGGATTCTTTACCAACTGAGCTATCAGGGAAGCCCCAGAATCATGATAATAGTAGATAAATAAACCTGATAAATATGTTTTGATTGAGAGAATGGAAATTTCTCAGGACTATTATAGGTTGAGAGAGAGATTTGTAGACCAAATACTTAAGGGCTTCACAGGTGGTTCAGTGGTAAAGAATTTGCCTGCCAATGCAGGAGAAACAGAAGATGTGGGAGACTCAGATTTGATCCCTGGGTCAGGAAGTTCCCATGGAGCAGGAAATGGCAATCCACTCCAGTATTCTTGCCTGGAGAATCCCACAGTCAGAGGAGCCTGGCAGGCTACAGTCCATGGGGTCTCAAAGAGTCAACATGACTGAGTGACTGAGCACACACACACTCAAGAATATCTGAAGTGTGCATGCATTTGTGGAAGGAGAGAGAAAGGCTGGGATGGAGAAAGAGTGAGAGAAAGAGGAAGAGAGAGACAGACAGATCTTCAAAGTAAACACTGATCTGATTTATTAAAAAACTGAAGGTTCAGAGAGAACAGACTAGAGAGAGGTGAATTCAGGAATGACCACAAAGAGAAAGAAGGGCCTTTCCATTGCTGTGTGACCTTAGGCAAGTGTCTTTACCTTTCTGATCTTGGTTTCCTCATCAGAAAGAATGAGGATTTTCTACAGTCTTTCTTATGAGCTCCTCCATGTCAAGCACTAATCACAGGATTTAGCACAGAGTAAATCTATATAAGCATGAGCTGTTAAAAAAGACTGGTGGCTTAGTTGCTCAGTTGTGTCCAGCTCTTGGGACCCTGCCAGGCTCCTCTTTTCACGTAATTCTCCAGGCAAGAATATTGGAGTGGCTTGCCATTTCCTTCTCCATTAAAAAAAAAAAAAGATTATATTTCACCAAATCTAAAATGTCATTGATTGTTAAGACACGTTATTTCATGAGCCATGGAAGATGAGGAAATGGTGCCAATTACCCCGTGACACAATGCCTTCATGTCAGTTGAAATCAGAAACATCCTGATTTCAGAGACGTTACCATGTAGGGAAAGTGTGCACCTTAGAACTAATGAGCTAGAGTGTAAAGGTAAAATTCATCTTTTTCAATTACCCTCTTTAGGACAAGACCCCAACAGAACCTCCACGATCTTCCTACTTTCAGAGAGAGCAAGGTCGCCTGGAGAGGTGAGGGAGGTCACCTGGAGAGGTGAGGGAGCTGCCCTTCCCTCACTCACGGAGGCAGACGCGGGAGAAGCAGGTTGGATGCACCTTCTCTAGCCCAGGCTGGTATCATCCTCCACACATACCACGTGTGGCTTGCTGGCTGAGCTTTTCTTATTCACTCCATGGGATTCAGACTTGTCACAGTAAGGAGAGAATCCAGCTTTACAAGACACTCAGGACCTGACCCCACCCTGTGTGATCTCTGGCAACTGCCCCAGGGTCTGGATTTTAACCTCCCTGGCAAGCCATGATTCATGGCCTCCTTCTCAGCACTTGACAGGAACCTCTCAGAATCTGCTGAGGCCGCTCCGACGGGAAATCCAAGTGTGCGGGCATTTTAGAACTACGTCCTTCTGCAGTCAGCAACGGGCAGAGTGTGCAGTCCGGGCTCCCCAGCAAGGAGACACACAGGGGGGCATCCTAACCCCCGAGTCTGAATGAACCCTGAGCAAAATCCAAGAGTAACAGGTCTGGAGTAATGAATTCCAACCTCAAAAAGGATAGTCATCAACCACGGCTACTGAAAATGTGTTGGTTATGTGCCAGATAATTTTCAGCGTGCTTTTAATGTTAATTTTCAAGCAGTGCATATGTGTGTGTGCTCAGTCGTGTCCGACTCTGTGCGACCCCCTGGACTGTAGCCCGCCAGGCTCCTCTGACCATGGGATTTTTCAGGCAAGAATACTGGAGTGAGTTGCCAGTGCCTTCTCCAGGGGTTCTTCCCCACCCAGGGATCAAACCTACATCTCCTATGTCTCCTGCAATGGCAGGAGGATTCTTTACCCCTGTGCCCCTTGGGGAACCCTTTGTAAGCATAACCTCATTTAAAAACGCACCTGTGTAGGTAGGTAATCGTAAGCTCCATTTTACAGATGAGAACACCGAGGCTCAAAGTTCCAAGGCTACAAAGAGTTGGAATGAGGATTCGAAGCCAGGTAGAAATGACTCTTACCCAAGATCCCTGAGGACAGGGGAGGGTCGTGAGATGAGGCTACAGAGGGCTCTCCTAGAGTCCAGGGTGGCCATCTGGGGAATAACTTTATGCTTAGCAGCAGGAGAGGGTTTTCAAAGTGTTCCACGCATCTGTGTCTCAAAGATGGCAAAGTTCTCCATCTACCACCTAAGCGTTTATTTCTCATTCACATGTCTCTGAGTCAACTGAATCTAAATCTGACTGGTCCAGGCTGGGCTCTGCTGTGTTTGGCCCTGGTCGGGCTGGATCCACATCTGCTCCATGGATCCCTCATCCTCCTCAGACTAGTGGCCTGACTCGAGTGGCCTGTTCTACTCAGGCTAAAGGCAGGAGGTTGAGGGGGCCAACCAGTCAGCTCAGACACTTCAAGTCTTTGGATGACATCCTTTAATGTCTTCTTGGCCAGAGCAAGTCACGTGGCCCACGTCAAGGGGTGGGAGGCATGGTCCTCCTCGGAGATGCTTGAGGGAGTGAATTATTTGCTGAATCAAGACCTGACATCCTGCATCCTCCTTGTGGGGCTGTTTTTCCTGAATACATGGTGGTCATTCGGCCATCATTAGGGCAGAAACCATCTCCCTGGCTATAGTTGGATCAGGGCAGCCAAATTATTAGAGCATAGTTTTCCTTTTCGCCCATAAACTTGGGTGGTGCTCTGTCACCTCCAGCTATAAACTGAGTTCCTCCTCTGAATTCTATACCTCTAGCCCCCCAATCTGAATGGGAAGGCCCTCTCTTCTAACCAAGGAGCCCTTATTCCTGAGGAAGCAATGCTGCTCACCAGGTGTGGCCACCTGAGCTGTGTGCTGTGTTCAGTTGCTCAGTCGTGTCTGACTCTTTGTGGCCCCATGGACTGTAACCCACCAGGCTCCTCTGCCCAGAGAATTTTCCAGGCAAGAATACTGGAGTGAGTTGTCACTTCCTACTCCAGGGGACCTTCCTGACTCAGGGATTGAACCCGTGTCTCTTGTGTCTCCTGCGTTGACAGGTGGATTCTTTTCCACTGTCATCACCTGAGGCCAGGTGATAATCACTGCCTCTGTCGTGTAACTGACAGACTGTCTTACCTGGAGCCTCTCCGCCTATGACCACAGCGAGCCTGTCTCTTTCTCTGTAGCCTGTGGTCTGGGACAGCTTCCAGGAAAGACATTCATTGCTCAGTGGGCCTCAACTTGATGCCTTAAAAGCCCTCTCTTAATTGGCCACTCCCTGCAGATCAGCGTTGTCATCTTGGCCTCAGGCCCTTTCATGTGCTTCTCTCTGGCCAGCCCTGTGGTCCCGTGACTGAGTGACCCACCCTGTTTCCTGATCTGCAAGCCTGTATGCTTCCTTCAAAGAACATCTTTATCTTTTTTTTTTTTTTCCTCCTCTGAGCTTAGTACAAATATCTAGGTCATTGGGCCTTCACATAGCCCCTCTCGGCCATCCAGGCTGCCTGCGTGTCCCAAAGTCTGCCCCCGGGAGTGGCGCTTCCCCTAGATGGCTCCACGGGGCAGAGTGGAGACCAGGCACTATTTCCCATCTTCCATCAGCACCTTCGTCTCTCCCCCTGCCCCACCAGGAGCCCGTTCTAATGAGCGGAACTTCCCCTGGGCCGATGGGGCTCATCAGACTGGGATGAAGAGTAGGGTGTGAGCAGCTCTCTTCCCCTTGGGATGCCCCGTATCAGAGGGGCGTTAGTATTGCTGCTTGGGCATCAAGCTTTGAGAATCTGCTCCTCTTCTTCTCCCTATGACCCATGTATCCAGGTGGCTGGCCTGGATGGTGGATGGATTTTACTTATTAATTTGTTTTATTTTTTGGCCACTCCATGCAGCATGTGGGATCTTAGTTCCCTGACCAGGGATTGACCTCGTGGCCCCTGCATTGGAAGCGCAGAGTCTTAACCACTGGATCACCAGGGAAGTCCCGGGGATGGATTCTAATCTTCCCCCTGAGAATCCCCATTCCTCCATGACAACCTGGGCTCTTCTATTAGCACAGTGTCATCATGCTAGACCACATCTCTTGGGGTGAATTCTCCCCCTGGGGCTCCCTGAGTGATGGCAGGGGTGGCATTCTAGCAGAGATTCCTACTTCTCAATCAAATGAAAGCCCACTTTCACATGAAATACTTTTGTTTACAGGAATAGAAGTCAAAAAATCAATCCAAAGCCTGATCAAGGAGAGAAGACTTTAGAGAATCTGACCTGGAAAGAGAAACACTTTTGCCCAAGCCAGATCCTTAGCACATCCCCCAGTAGAGCTGCAAAGTCAGTCTTTCGATGTGTCATGATTAGATTTCCATTTGGAGTTAACATCTTCCCAACTGCTGAGATCTAAAAAGGCCTCTGGCCCAAGCAGCAGGAAGACAGGGGAACAATCAGCATCGTTATTAATAGTCTGCATCTAATTTCGAGGGTAAAA
This sequence comes from Bubalus bubalis, assembly GCF_019923935.1. Taxonomy (NCBI): domain Eukaryota; kingdom Metazoa; phylum Chordata; class Mammalia; order Artiodactyla; family Bovidae; genus Bubalus; species Bubalus bubalis. Next base: position 7,848,542 of record NC_059173.1, on the reverse strand, counting down.
GACGGGGAATCGGGGGTGAGAAACGAGGGGGCCGCACAAGGCAAAATGCCCATGTTCTTTGCAAGTGGTTGATTTCAAACCCCTGGTTTGAAAGTGTCCTGAGTGGTCCCCTCTCTGGTGCAACCAATTACCTTCCTGTCTGCAGGACCCAGGGGGTGCATTAACAGGAAACCAAGGTGATTAGCATAAAATTGAAATAGCCCCTCTGGGACAAGAGCAAAAACTGCATCTCAACCACACTTGGTTGACTCCAGCCAGAGGCCCACGGACTTTTCATTTGTCTCTGAGTCTGCTACAGAACATTCCAGCTCCATCTGGTCACTGAGCCATAAATATTCTTCTCTGCCACCTGACCAGAAGTCCTGGGGAAGGCATGGAGCTCCAGATGGAGGGCCCAGATGATGGACAGACTGTGTCCTTCTCAGGGTCCTCAGGGATGCGGGGACAGTCAGGGAACCACAGATGAAAGAATGAAACAGCCCACGATTGGACAGAATTTACAGGAAACCGTGGTCACCAGAGCCGGCATCTCTCAGAGTGTGGCGCTCACAGCTACGTGGCTCAGAAACAGGGCAGTAAATAACAGACAGAAAGCCACGCTCTTTGGGGTCTTAAACAGCCGTGAGAAACTCACTCCTTCTCAGTTTTCTCTCATCCTCTGATTAACCCAAGGAGGAAGTCTATCTTTGGTGATAATAAGTCTTTAATACCTAACACCTGTTAATCTGTCCTGACATATCCAGGAGTCATCAAGCCCCAGAGAAGACCCTTAGGTGGCAACAGCCTCCAGCCAGAATGCAGTAATGCTCCACTGTTCAAGATTTACACTGGGAAATGGCATAGCATCCCTTCTGCCAGATGCTTTTGGTTAAAATCAATCCCAGGACCAGTCAGATTCAGGGGGAGGACAACAGCAAGATGTAAATATCAGAAGGCATTTAGTTTAATTTTCTCTCGCTAAGTTGTGTCTGACTCTTTCTGACCCCATGGGCTGTAACCCACCAACCTCCTCTGTCCATGGGATTTTCCAGGCAAGAATACTGGAGTGGGTAGCCATTTCCTTCTCCAGGGGATCTTCCCGACCCAGGGATTGAACGCAAGTCTCCTGTGGCTCCTGCATTGCAGACAGATTCTTTACCACGAGCATCACCTGGGAAACCCCATCAGAAGCCATGTGAAGTCAAAGTTGCTCAGTCGTGTCTGGCTCTTTGTGACACCATGGACTATACAGTCCATGGAATTCTCCAGGCCAGAATACTGAGTGGGTAGCCTTTCCCTTCTCCAGAGGATCTTCCCAACCCAGGAATCTAACCCAGGTCTCTGCATTGCAGGCAGATTCTTTACCAGCTAAGCTACAATGGAAGCCCCCCATCAGAAGGCATAGTTCACTGCTATTATCCAGACATCCACTGCACTCTGGAGTCTGAACCACTCACTTTGCCACAGAGTTGTGTGCGTGCGTGTGCGTGCTCACTCGCTCAGTCACATCTGACTCTCTGTGACCCCATGGACTGGAACCCACCAGGCCTCTCTGTCCATGGAATTTTCCAGGAAAGAATACTGGACTGGGTTGCCATTTCCTCCTCCGGGGGAAATGACCCAGGGATCGAACTCACATTTCCTGCATCTCCTGTAGTGGTAGGCGGGTTCTTTGCTGTAGGGTTGGAGACCTCTTTTGCAATTTAAAAACACATATTCCATTCATTTCATACATTCTTTTAAGCTACACATAGCAGCTCAGACCTAATTTGTGCTGGGGTCAGAAGTCATTAAGGGACAATCGAATAGGATTTTGTCAATGCCCTCGGCTTGCTCTTAGTCTGGCCTGCGCTGGGACCACCCAGCACCAGATGCAGAACAAGTGTCAATCAGTCACAAATCCCGCCCCTGATGCCTAGGGCACTGTGAATTGCAGTTGGTCAGTTAACATGCTTCGGTGCTTCATCCTCCATGTCACCATCTGCATAAGGCGAATGGTGCTTCTTGGGCAGGTTCTTATAGGAACCAATAAGATCAGCGTACGGAAACATTTAATACAAGTTGGTGGGGACTTCCCTGGGGGTCTAGCGGCTAAGACTCCACATTCCCAATGCAGAGGGCCCAGGTCCCATTCCTGGTCAGGGAACTAGATCCCATGTGCCATAACTAAGAGTCTGCATGCCACAACTAAGGATTCCACATGCTGCAACAAAAAAGATCTCTCATGCCGCAACAAAGATCGAAGATTCTGCATGCCTTGACTAAGATCTGACACAGCCAAATAGATAAATATTCTTAAAAAATACAGGTTGGTGAATGGATGTGTGTATGAGGAAGTGAATAAGGGAATGAGTGAGTGAAAGAACAGATCCAGAGTCTCTTCCATGCCAGACATGAGGCAGGGATCAAGGGACTATAGAGTACAGGGGCTAAGTCCTTGAATTCTGAGGTCAAAGCATCTAGGTCTAAATTCCAGCTCTGCAGCTCAGTTGTTGCATGACCTTCTCTGGATCTCAGTTTCCTCATCTGTAAAATGGAAACAATGGGAACACTGTCTACCTTACAGCCAGTGTCAGCTGTCACTGGGGATCCAGAGACCACTAAATTCCACACAGGGCCCTCAGTCCCTGTGTTCCTGCCTCCCAGGGTGAAGGCCTATAGGGGCTGTGGACGCCAGCTGTCTTGGCAGCTACTAATTCTGGACAGTCTCCAAGTGTAACTCAGACCCGGCAGAGAGAATCTGTAAATGAGGCCTCCTGTAAATCACAGCTGACCACTCTTAATCAGGCCCCAGTGCCACTTTCAGATCCAATAAAGCCAGGCCCTGTCGCCCGACCCATGACGCCACCCCCTCACCATGATCAGAAACCCTGGAAAGAAGGTGTTTCTGAGGCTCATGTTCTGAGACCCGTGTCCTGACTGTCTCCATCAATCAGGAACTCACAGGGCTCCATGCGGCTGTGATTCCACCCTCCGCCTCCCCGTCCAGTTAGGCCATCTGATTCATCTCTCCAGTTTAATAAAAATAGTATCCTCCCGGGCTCCCGCCAAGGCCAGAGGCAGGCAGGATCCCTCCGTTTAAACCAGGCCAGACCTTAATTAGCCGGCACCATCAATATCACTTTTCCCTGTGATTAGCATTTCAAAGTAAATTCCACGTCTAGGGCTGTCAGCATCCAGGAGCCTGGCAGAAGGTTGTTATGTGAAGTAGGGGAGAAAAAAAAAATTCACACCATGGAGAAGGCCTGGGATTTCAGAAACTCAGCAAGTCTGCCCAGGCCCCTTCCTCTCACTTGCTGGCTGCACAGCAAGGTCCCCAACTGGCTCCATGTTTCCCAGTCTGTCCATGGGCCTGATCTTCACCCGCTGAGGTCTGGGTCAACAGGAGGTAGGTGGAACCACGAGAGCTGTAAAATAAGGCCAAGTCTCCCCGGTGGTGTGCTGTCTTTCTAAACAGGAATTCTCTAGGCAAGAATCCTGGCGTGGGTTGCCATTTCCTTCTCCAAAGGATCTTCTCAACCCAGGGATTGAACCCAGGTCTCCTGCAGAGCAGGCAGATTCTTTACTGTCTGAGCCATCAGGGAAGCCCCAAATTGTACACCAAACCTCCATTTCTGGCTTCTCCAGGAAAGCGCAAGATCTGGTCACACTGAACCCAGCTCTCCTCCTGTGGTAGCATCGTAAGAGTTGAGTAGCAGCTGCCAGTTTTAGACAGTCTGCCACGGTCCCCACCACGCCCTATCGCCCTGTACCTGGTCCCCACCACGCCCTATCGCCCTGTACCTGGTCCCCACTACGCCCTATCGTCCTGTACCTGGTCCCCACCATGCCCTATCGTCCTGTACCTGGCTCTCACATCTGTTATGCTCAGGGCCTTGGTGAGAACTTGAGTTCTTGTCCCCTGTTATAGGGGCTGGATGGATGAGGCAGGACTGGTTATAAAAAATGTTGGAGGAAGGGGCAGAAAATTACCAATAGGTCCGCAGACGATTCGGAGGTGAGACCAAGAGTCTGTCCTCAGGAGAAGAGGAGGGGAATGCAGGCGGGGACAGGTCTCATCGGGTATGAAGGAAGCGCCTGACAGAGGGCGCAGAGCGGCTCAAGCTGACCCTGACCCCCCAACACTCCCAGCTTCTGTCTTTAACTCAGATCTCATGAAAACCCTGAGATGGGGGTCAGGGCAAGGGGAGAGTAGAATGAGCACCTGGACGTGGCAGGATAAATGGGTCCCAGCCCGGATCTGTCGCCGCCCTGATGGATCACCATGGCCGTGCTTCTCCGTGCCTTGGTGTCCGCTCTGTAAAATGAAGCTGTTGCATTGGGTCACTGACTTCTGAGCTTCCTGCCAGCTCTCTGTCACTTGTCCCAAGGGAGAGGCTGAGAGACCAGAGGCTCTCTGAGCTCTGGAGAGGGATGGAGTGACACTCCCTGGTGGGTTTAGACACCTCCCCCACCCTTGATCATCTCTACCACCTGCTCCCTTTGTTTAGATAAATGAACAGTTTCTGAATCTTAGGTAGAGGACTTTGCCTAATGTGCAAGTTCTAGGTCAGGTCCCCAGCCCATGGTTCCAGGAAAAGGGCACCCCTAGACACCACCCAGAGAGATATTGTGGCATTCATACTGAGGTCCACCACCCATTCTTAAATGTTCATTTGACACAGGTCTTAAAAATTTGTCTTAAGCATCTTTCACGTGCCAGGAAGTGTGCAAGATCCTTGGGCTGTGGTGTCTAAGAGGGGTGTACAGAGAATTCTGTTGCTGACCTGACTCCTACGGCTCTCTCAGAGAGAGAGAGGGAGATGGAAAAATGGATGGATGGATGGATGGATGGAGAGAGGGAAGGACTTCACAGATCAAGTTCTTAACCATTCCCCTGACCTTCTTATTCCCTTTTCTCTTGTGTCTCTTGTATTCTACCCTCTGTTCCTACCTTCCCTATGCTCTGCAGGTTGAGTGGGCAAAAGAGTTCAGATCAGAGACCTGTTCTCTGCCCCCTTGTTTGCATTTCCAGGTTTGGGGTCTGGTCCCACTGTCTGGGATCATGGCCTGCTCATTCCTAACCCCCTCACTCTCCATGTGTCCACTCAGAACTTCCCAGGAGACCCTGCTGTTCTAGCCCCTGCCCTGTGGAGCAGAGACCCCAAGTGACAGGACGGTGCCTCCCCCACTGAGAAGCCGGCTCCCCTGGGGGAACCTCTAGATTCAGAGGTGGGTGGGAGGGGGAGGAGATGGGTAGTGAAACTGAGGATGCTTCTGAGACCTCGGTGATGGCTGGGCTGTAACTGGAGACGGCATCTCGCCCCCTCCTCCCAGGCTCCAAGCACTCTTCTGAGAATATTTGCTTTGGCATCTGCAGGAAGCTGGCAGCATGAGAGTGGCTCCAGAGGCTACTGCAAGGAAGGGCCAACAGGCAGCTTCTTCCCGAGTGAACCCAACTCCTCCCTGCCATCAAAGAGTCTCCCGAGGGAGAGGCTTTGCTTGCTTTTGAAGGGAGGCAGAATATACCGAGGTCTTTCAGGGTCAGGAGACAGTGTCTGATGGAGACGTCTGTTCATTGAGGCATCAGCCCACGTCTGGACCAGGACAGACAGTGCTGTGGGTCTGGAGGATCTACCCACGTGTCGTGTTCTGCCTCTTGTGTTCCTCCACTTGGACAAAACAAAACAAAACAAAAAAATGCTTTTCATGGATGGCCCCATGCTCCTAGGGTCCCATGCCACCTCCATTGATGACAACCACTTAATAATGACAGTAACAGTGGGAGCTGATTGTTTCAGCAGCAGCTGGTACACACGCTGGGTAACAGCCATGCTAGACTCTCCAGAGCCACTCAACTATTTCATAGTCTGTGTATGCTGAGTCGTGTCCAACTCTTTGTGATCCCATGGACTGTAGCCCACCGGGCTCCCCTGTCCGTGGGATTCTGCAGGGAAGAATACTAGAGTGGGTTGCCATGCCCTTCTCCGGGGGATCTTCCCAACCCAAGGATCGAATCCGAGTCTCTTATGTCTCCTGCATTGGCGGGTGGATTCTTTACCACTAGCGCCACCTGAGAAGCCCATGTCATATCCATCATCCAGATATTACTGTACTATCAAATTCACACCATGTTCTGCTCCCTGTGTGATCTGGGCAATCTAGTTACTCTCTCTGTAACTGTAAAATGGGGATGGTGATAAACCTGCTTCGTGGGGCTGTTGAGGGAATTTTCTATGCATGCCAAAGCCTGAGCCCAAATCCTGGCTCAAGTAGAAACAGACTGTTCCGAGAGGTTAAGTGATTGTTCAGGGACACGCAGCCAGCATTAGGGCCCAGGTTTTCCTGCCCATAAAACAAGAACGCTCAGCCAGTACACTATGCTTAAAATCAGGGTTCTCTGCAGCTGAAAGCACCAGGGGAAGGTCTTTGCCTTCCCTTAATTAGATTAAAAGATCCATCATGAGGATGTAGACTGTAATCCACGGATGTCGCTGCATTTTAAACTGAGATGGAGAGCCAGTGGTTCAGATGGGACTGAGCAGCTGGTGGCCATGGTGCTGCCCAGCAAATCATTCCTCTCTCAAAGGGATGTTTGCAGCAGAGTGGTCTGGAGAAAGCTGGAGACTGTCCAAAGTCCCCTCCAAGCAGATGGGTCCCTTTGGACATATGTGCAGACCTCATTTCTCAATGTTCACTCTGACTTTGAAAGCAGGGAAGAAAGGATGAACTTCTCAGCTCCATGCCTCCCAAACCTGGCTAGGGATCACATCATCTGGGGACTTGAGAGGAACATACAGTGATTGGCCCCATCACCAGACCTGATGATTCAGAACACTTTGGGATGGGGCCTGAAGAACTGTATTTCAAGGGCATCATCGTAAGACTTTTGGGGGACAGCAGAAAACCATCACACTGCTTTCTTGAACTGTCACACATTTGTGAGGTGTTAGGGTTTCTAAATCTATTTTGTTGGAGAGGTTACTAAAGCTCAAAGAGATTAAGAAAATTCTTTCAAGACCATACAACTAGTGTGTCAGGATTAATTCTACTCTGAGAAGGAGAAAACTCAAAATTTAAAAGATGCTTTTAACAATCTTAGAGATGCTAGTTTTTTTTTTGTTTTTTTTTTTTTTTCTGTCACAGAATCAAAAACTGCAGTTAAGGAGTTTAGAGACCCAGGCCTCTTCTAGCTTGTTGCTCTGTCGGCTCAACACAAGTCTTCTCCCTCATGACCCAAAACGGGTGCTCCAGCTCCAATCGTTGTGCCCACCTTCTAGGCTCCAGGAAGAAAGAAAATCAGGTGGTTTCCAGAAGTTTTAGACCCCACTACCTTTTAACCTGAAACCCCATACTTTGGCCACCTCATGCGAAGAGTTGACTCATTGGAAAAGACTCTGATGCTGGGAGGGATTGGGGGCAGGAGGAGAAGGGGACGACAGAGGATGAGATGGCTGGATGGCATCACCAACTCAATGGACGTGAGTTTGAGTGAACTCCGGGAGTTGGTGATGGACAGGAAGTCCTGGCGTGCTGCGATTCATGGGGTCGCAAAGAGTCGGACACGACTGAGCGACTCAACTGAACTAAACTGAACTGAACCTTTTAACCATCCTTGACCATAACTTACTCTCATGGTCATGACCAGCTGAAAGGGAGACTGGGAAACACAGTCCTCATTCCCAATTTCAAGACTGAGAGCAAGAATTTGAACTACCAAGTGGCGTGTAGTTTATATTTCTCATCTTAATCTTAATGTCCAGTGAAACAGATGCTATTATCATCTCTGCATGGCAGATGAAGAAATTGAGGCCCAGAACAATGAAGTATCTTGTTCAAATCAAATACGGGGTTAGGGTTTAAACCCAGGGGGCTGCTTACTCTGAATTCTATGATTTCCCCTCCCTTACAGAATGCCATGACACCAGCAGAAGATAGGAGGGAAAATCCTCTGTTTAGCAAAGTTGCATCTTGGCAAAGATACTTGCTATCCAGTTTTAAAGTCAGGCACCTGGGGAAAAACGTCAAAGCTTCCCTAACACTGAGGGTCAGGAAGTCCAGAGGTACGCTGGCTTTGGTTCTGTAATGTGCAACCATCCCTGACTATAACTGGGGAAATGCCACAGTGCCAAGTGTGTCCTGCACATGCTGGGACCCACAGACTTGGCCACTACTGTAGGAGACGCCCTCTGGCTTTCTCCACCCAAGACCTGTTTCTCGTCTGGTATGATCTGGAGCTGCCATCCCTGCCTCGTGTGCAACAGAGGTAATCCCAGGGGTCTAAGAATCAAATGCTTCTCCCTGGATCTCAATACCTTCTGCTCACTTGAAAGGGACATACCTTTCCTTAAACAACACCCTTTGCCCACTTACAAAATAAATTTTCAGACCTCCCAACTCTGGAGGAGGGCATGGCAACCCACTCCAGCATTCTTGCCTGGAGAATCGCCATGGACAGAGGAGCCTGGTGGGTTACAGCACATGGGGTTGCAAAGAGTCGGACACAACTGAGCGACTGAGCACAGCAGAACCCCTCCTTCCCCTCCCCTCTCCCCCCATGCCATCCACCACCTCCTCCTTCTTTGATCCACACGATGGACCAGATGATGTATGTTCCTAGAAGCCTTATGACTACTGCCTGCTCCCGCAAAGGGCAAAGGGAGAGACAGAGAAGAGAGGCGTAGTTGTCTACACAGAGTGCAAACTGTACCTGTAAAGGGCCAGACAGGAAATACTTAAGGGTTTCCAGGCCATGAGGTTTCTGTTATGACCACTCAGTTCTGCCAGTGGAGCATGAAGCAGCCACAGACAATATGTAAATGAATATCTGCATTCTGATAAAACTTTAACAGAAACTGATGAAGACTTGATTGAACCCACAGGCCATAGTTTGCTGAGCCATGGCCTAGTGGTTACAGATACAGACTGGCATCCATCAACACTTCCTGCAAATCTTATCTTCTAGAATAGGTGGAAATTATCTACCTAATCTTCTTGGGCCTCAGTTTTCTCATCTCTCCAGTGGGAATAAATACACCTACTGCTCTACAATAATGGTAATAAATTCTCTGTTCCCCAAACAGGCCAAGCTTGCTCTGACCCCAGGGCCTTTGCACTTGCCTTGCTATCCTTTCAGCCCATAAATACCTTTCCTTCCAGCTCTTGCTCTATCTTATCATCAGATCAGATCAGATCAGTCGCTCAGTCGTGTCCGACTCTTTGCGACCCCATGAATCGCAGCCTTAAGTCACCTTCTCAGAGGACTTCCCTGATATCCCTGTCCAGAGTACTGACCCTCTCCAGCCTGCACACAGCAGATGCAGAAGCCAACTTGCTTAAAAAGACATTGATCCTTTTCTAGATGAGGAAGGACATGATTTCTGCAGCCCCGGAATTCCCCACACAGGAAGGGCTACCTTCTTGCCTTTTCCTGAACGTTCAGAGCCAGTCACAGGTGGGATTTAAAACTCAAGGCAAAGAAAATCAATGCATGTTTCTCCAGCCTGTACTTTTCAACTCTGGGTACTTCCTCCTTCAATCAAGTGGCTGGCGGGGCTGGCAGACAAAAGTAAATGATGGGGTGACCTTCAAGGCCCTTCAAGCAAGCTGAGAGTGCAGAGTTTCACTGTCTGGTGACCCATCTTCACCCTGTTGATGGGCCTTCCGTGAGTCACCCAGAATTTTCCACCTAGATTTATGAAATCCATTTTCTCTGAGACAGACTAAGCAGTTTATAGAGAACCAATATCATTAGGTTAATGATTCCCCATAAATTATTCCCCAAACAGCCCAGTTAATCCCACAAATGGAGCATTAATGGTGGTGGGTCAATTGCTGGCCCTTTGCAATTCCCTGGGACGACCATGGCTTAGGCAGATGGTGCTGTCCAGTGAGGTCTTGCTTATCGGGGCTGAATTCCCACTCTGTTATAATCCTCCATCAGCCACTTTGGGGTTCCCACCGCAGCCTGGGTGTGATACCCTAAATGAATATCATGGCTGGGAGTTATTTTCTGTCTCGTTTCATCCTTGGCCATGACTTCTCATCTTCCACTGATGTCTGATTTATTTATCTGTTTATGGAGCAACCCATCTGGCTTGAAGCGACAGCAATAGACATTTGATCAAATCGAGTCGCAAATCTCATCTTCCATCATCCTGAATTTTTATTCCATCATTACTTAACAAAATAGAATTAAGCTGGGGAGAAAGCAGGGCTCTTGCATTATGCATTGGCCTCATTTCAGTGGTCTTTATGCTCTCTCTTGGGGTTGCAGCTTTTCCGCACGACCAAGTGTTCTCAGAGAAAAGCAGTTGCATCTCTTAACGCCTGAGGAATTCTGTTCTCCACTCTGATTTGCCTGGGTTCAGAAAGCTGGCAGAGCGATCCAAGGAGCAGACTGACTTTAGCCAAGGTGGTTCCCAGGGGACAATGTTCTAGAAGGGTTTTTCAGAGACTATCAGAGCTGCCCAAACTCTAACCTCCTTAAAATCAAGGTGCGTTTTCAGTTTGTCCTGTCAGCCCCGCTGCTCCTCACCCAAGCGGGCATGGAGTGGCACAAAGCACACAATGTTATATCGTCATTGTTACCAAAACCCAGAAACTATCAAAGTTTTTGTCAGGGCTTCCCTGATGGTCCAGTGGTTGAGAATCCGTCTGCCAGTGCAGGGGACACGGGTTCAATCCCTGGTCAGGAGGAGTCCACATGCCAAGGGACAACAGGCCTGTGTACCACAGCTACTGAGCCTACACTCTAATGCCCATGCTCTGCAATAAGAGACGCCACCACAGTGAGAAGCCCACATACCGCAACTTGAGAGCAGTCCCTGCTCGCCACAGCTAGAGAAAGCTCGCGTGCAGCGACAAAGACCCAGCACAGCCATAAACAAAGAAATAAATTTATGTACATAAAAGAAATTCTTACCGGGTGCCTGGCACTCTGCTAAGTGTTTTAACGTATTTATCCTCATTCTACAGATGAGAAAATTGAGTAAGGGACAAAACTAGAATTCAGTTCTCATCTACCCACCACCCAGAGCCTGGTTCTTAACAACTCTTGATTCTGCCTCCCAAGGAGATACTTCATTTCTTGCCTAATGAGAAAGGGGAAGTAATAAATGCTGACTGAATACCTATGTGTTAACATTAGCTACAGTATCTTGTTTTAGTCTTAAAGTCCCCTGTGATACATACATTAGCCAATCTCACAGGCAGGAAAGCTGGGGCTTAAAGATACTCAAATGATCTGCCTCTAAATCCAGGATAACAATAATATCAGCCAAATGATGAGGCTTTAGACTAAAGATACCCTGTGACACAGCTTCTACCGCAGGGGGCCCTGGTACAGGGCCCTGAGATGGCCCTCAGGGCATTCACAAGCTTTTTTATGCTCCACACGGGATGCGTGTGTGCGTGGAGATATTTTGTAAGGAAAGCCTCATAGCTCTGATAAGACATTAGATGGGGTTCTAAACCCAAATTAGATTAAGAGATACTGGTCTAGGGAACAGCTTATGAATCCTTGTTGACTTCAGGCAGTCAGCCATCAACACACATATTTTCAGCCCTTGCTCTACATGGGATACTATGGAAAAATAAAAAGATTGATATCCACCCATGTCTTCAAGGAGACAAGTAACAAGAGGAACAAGATCAAGTCTTGTTATTTCCCTGCTTAAGGAAATGCTTCCACTGGTTTTCCTGCCCACTGAGAATAAAATTCAGACTTCCCACTGTGACCTACCAACAAGGCTCAACAGATCCCCTACCCTCCCGACGCTTCACATATCTGGTGTTTTCTTAGCCTCAGGACTCAGAACAAAATTCATTTCAGAAAGACCCTCCTTGAACTATGTGATTCTGGCATATATTGATTTCCTCTTAGCTATTATCACAATCTGTAATAGGGCACTAATTCCCTGTCTGTCTCCCTGCTAAAAGGAAAGCTCATGAGGGCAGACTAGTCCATCCTATTCCCCATCCCCAGCACACGACACTGTGCCTGACACAGACTCGCTGATCAACAATATTGAGTGGATGAACGGGCATGTCACTTATTCCCTCTGAGTCTCCGTTTCCTCATCTATAAAGTGAAGGCTTGAATGATGGGTGGTTTCCAAGTCATGCTCCCCAGGTCCCAAGTGCCTCCCTAAAGAAGGCAGGCAGACCCCATAGGGAAAAAAAGGTACAGATAGTGATTTTCTTGGCCTCCCCACCCTACCCCATCTATGTATTCTAAGCATTGTCACTTGGAATAGGATTTCATCTGAATGAAAAAACTTCATCAATTTAAAGGTGAGGTTTTAAACTGTTGGGACTCTGAGCATCTAAAATCTATTACCTGTAACTGACAATCACAAAGAGTGATACAGAGGCAAAGGGGCCCTCACAAGTGTCAAGACGGGAGGAAGAGATGCCACCAAGATGGGCTAGTCCCAAAGGCCAGATGAAGAAAGAACATGAAGGACAAGTCAGGAAAACAGGAACGAGGAGGCATGGAGTTCTGAATCATGGTAGTGAGCAGTGTCTAGAGGAAACATTCAAAGAGCAAGAAAAGTCCTAGACAGTGGTCTTGAAGAATGGTCCTTGGAGCAGCAGCACTGCCTAGAACTGGTTAGAAATGCAAACTCCTGGGCTCCATCCCAGATCTACTACATCAGGAACTATGGAGGGGGTGGAGCCCAGAACTTGGCGTTTTAACAAGCCCTCCATATGACTGGATGCATGTTCAAATTCTAAGGTTAAGGGTAAGGCAAGAAGGCTGAGATATCTTCCCGAATCCAATGAGAAGGCAGTCACAAAAAAATCCCGGGAGATAACTTGCTTCATTTGTGTGGTTCTCAACACTGGCTACACATTAGCATCACCTGGAGAGCTCTTCCAATTCCTAATGCCCAGGTCACATGCAGAGCAGTTAAACTGGAATCATTAAGAACGGGAGAAAGGAGTCTGTATCTTTTCAGACCTCCCCATACAATTGCACTGTACATACACGGTTGAATAGCATGGTGTGCTTGGCAAGGGGAGCCAGGACCCAGGACACCTGGAAATTGATAATGTAGCCTGCTGGGGTTCACCCAGCTGCTGCAGAGAGGTTGATGGTGGTACTGCTCAGGAGGGAGAAGTAATTTATTACAGAGGGGAGAATGCATTTACTTAATTAAGGATGGTGAATGCACCTCCTAAGTAGCTCTGTGAGAAAGAGGGTAGAGGGAGAAGGACAGGAGAGGTATAATCATGTGGTTGTTTGAGTTACTCTTGCTGCTAGAAACAGAATGTACTGGATCAGTAGAATTAGGTGAAAAGACTTAATAATGAAGAGACTGAACACCGAGGACATCTCAAGAGAAAGATTTCAGAGTGGAGTTTGGGAGGACATTATGCCGAGGAAGGGCTTTCCTGGTGGCTCAGATGGTAAAGAATCCACCTGCAATTCAGGAGACCTGGGTTCGATCCCAGGGTCAGGAAGATTCCCTGGAGAAGGGGATGGCAACCCACTCCAGTATTCACTCCTAGAGAATCCCATGGACAGAGGAGCTTGGCAGGTTGTAGTCCATAGGGTCACAAAGATTCAGACACGACTGAGCAACTAATACACTATGCTGAAGAAAAGGAGAGATCATGCTTGTGTCATCGTGGTCAGGACTATGCGATCTGGAGTTGAACTGCCCAGGCTCAAATCCCATCTCTGCCATTTCGTAGCTATGTGACCTCAGGCATGTTGCTCAGCTTCTCTGGGCCAGTCTCCTCATTTGTAAAATGGGAGGTAATAAAAATTTCTATCTCGTTGGGGTTTTGTGAGGATTAAATGGGTTAGTTTATGCAATGTGTTTATTATAGCAGTGCCTGGCACTCTGCGGTGGGTTGCTATATTCATTGTTTTTGTTTATAGGGTTGTGTGAATAACAAGGGATGTACAGAACCAGGACTTCAAGGATTTCTTGGCATGGTGCATGCTTCTTTTCTTCCCCCAATAACACGACTATGACTTGTAAATAACCCACGTGTTCATGAATCCATGTAGTCTCAAGGGTTGTACCTGTGTTGACTTTGCCATAATTGCAGAGATTGTTGCTGCAACTGCTCTCCCGCCTCTGGCCACCATCAAAGAGTGTCAAATCAGCCCTCAGGGCAGAGGAAGAGCTCAGCGACCTCCATCCAATGCAGTAGCTGAGCTGACATCAGAGCCCTCTTAACACTCCAAAAACAGAGCGATGCTGGATGCAATGTAACATCCAAAGCTTCACATACACAGCTTGGATCAAAAATAAAGGAAAAGAGAACCCCAGGTGTCAGAAAGGACCAGCAAACTAAATGAGCCCAAAGATCCATGTGATATCAGAACTGCTTATACCTAGAGAGTCATAAAATCAATGCCCCAAGACCAGAGCTACATCCACAGGAAGGGAGCTGATAAAGCCCAAAGCAGAGAACAAACAGTAAAGTGCTTTCTATCCTTGAAACGGGCACTGAAAAGCTCTACCTAGTGGCTTAAGCATGCAGGTTTCAGTTGAGTTGGCCACCCCAAACCACAAGTAAAAGACTCACTGAGAGAAATTTAAATATCAAAGAGGTTTCCCAGTCGAGGCCCCCTGGGAAACCCAAAGGAAAAAATTCCCCACTGAAGATGAGCTCACAGTTAAAAATTATAAAGCACACAAAAGAACCCAAGCCCCTGCAAGAATCAGAAGACGCAACTAATGAAGGAATTCGCACCATGGAAACGAAATGTCCTGGGCCTCTTTAAAATTCTCTTTGAGGTTATTCAAGTAGTAGCAAAACAAAGGAAAGAAAATAGAGTCAGTAGCAGCTACAGATCATTAACTGTGGACACAAAGCCTGCATGAAGACTGTTGCCTGTTCAGTTTCTGCTTGTTGATTTTAAGAATGTGATGCAGGAGACTGAAAAAAAAAAAAAAGGATACTCACACCTGTGTTGGCTGATATGGTCTTTCTAGAAAAGCCAAGTTATCAACATGAATCAGAAGCCTTCATTTTTTATTTTTGGCACACACTTTGGAGAAACCCACTTTTAGGAATTTATTCTAAAGAAATAATGATGGATATGAGCAAAGACTAGCTGCAAGGATTTTTCTTCAGTGCTGAACAATTGGAAACATCCTAAACGTCCAGCAGCAAGGGATTTATCAAATAAATGATGATGTATCCAGATGTTGGGATTCTAGGCAGGCATTGAAATGGATGCTGCAGAAGAACGTTTAATGACATAGAATGATGTCCATAACATTGTAAGTAACAACAACAAAAAAGACTTTAAAAAAAATAATTGCATGGGCCATATAACTCCATTTTTATAAATGTAGGATAAATACTGTGGTTTAATATTTATCTGTGGAAACTCAATTCTGAAAAAAATAGTTGTAATACTGGAAACAAAAGTCACAAACAGGATTATCTTTGAGCGGTAATACATCATGTCATTGATAGAAACACATCACGGGCCCAGTTGAAAAATGAAAATGATCTTTAATGGGAAAGGATGTGGAAAGTTTTGGAGATCATTATGTGAACAGAAAACAACACAGCTCTTCACAGACAGGTGTAGATTTCCAGTTGTCCTGGAGCTCAGCGTGGGGAGGACAGCTATCAGTAAGGTGATTGCATGGCGTGGAGGTTCTCCCCAAGCATCGCTCTCCAAGCTTCTCTTCTCTTCTGCCATTCTGGAGCTACCAGCTGCCTGGCTGCTTGAATTCAGGTGAAAGCCACTGATGCAAAGGAGCCTAGAACATTCCTGAGAGTTCACCACAACACTGGAAGATGTGGAGTCTTCTCCAGGACCATCTCACGGAGCGTCACGGCTGTCTGAGTTCTAATCCCTGCATTACAGGAGATTTTCTTCTCTGTCCTTCTTTGGACCAGATGCCATGATCTTAGTTTTTTTTTTTAATATTGAGTTTTAAGCTGGCTCTTTCACCCTCATCAAGAAGCTCTTTATTTCCTCTTCACTTTCTGCCATTAAAGTGGCATCATCTGCATGTCTGAGGTTGTTGATCTTCTTTGTGCTTGTACATAGTTCTCAAATACACTATTCTGTGTATTAGTCACCACAAACTATAGGGTCACAAAATGACCCCTAAGTCATTAACTTAGCGCAAGAACTTTTTTTTTTTAACTACAGTCTGATACTGTAACTACATTGCCTAGGATACACAGCTCTGAAGGTTGAGGCAGGGAGAGAAGAGACAGAATAGGGGTGGCGCACGGGCCCCTAAACACCTTAGGACAGAAGAAGCGCGCCATTTCTGTTTACCCCTCATTGGTTCGAATTCCCCGTGCCCTCGTGGCAAGGTACTGGGAAGCATATTCATTTGTACCAGAAAGTCTACCATGCCAGGTAGAGGCGACACTGGTGATCCTGACGACCTCTGAAATAAATACTGTTTTTTTAAACACACTTCCTAGGGTGTGGAATACTGTCCTATTAGACTTAACCTAAGAAGTAAATCTCTGTGTTGTCTCTACAGGGAACCCATTCACACAGATCACTGGCTTTTGTTAAAATGAGTGGATGAATGTCCAGGTCTTGAGAAGCTCTAAACAAACTGTGGTTCAGCTTCCTGCCATGGATATCTAAAACCACCCCCTCCTAAGGAGAGACCAAAGTCAGAGAACAATCCTCTAAATTATGATGCATCCAGGCTTGAGACATCACCAAGATGCCCTGGAGAAGGAAGTGACAACCCATTCTGGTATTCTTGCCTGGACAATCCACGGACAGAGGAGCCTGGTGGGCGACAGTCCACTGGGTTGCAAAAGAGTTGTACACGACCTAGCAACTAAACTACAAGGGACATCTTGGCCTCCCTGAATTTCATCTGAAGAGGAAGAGGAGAGTCGCCTGGTAAAACAACTTTTATCAAGAAAGGAACCTTTTACACCCGTCAGAATGATCATCATCAAAAAGTCAATAAACAATAAATGCTGGAGAGGGCGTGGAGAAAAGGGAACCCTCCTACACTGTTGGTGGGAATATAAATTGGTGTGGCCTCTATGGAGAACAGCATGGAGGTTCCTTGAAAAACTAAAAATAGATCTACCATATGATCCTGCAGTTCCACTCTTGGGCATATATCTGGAGAAAATGATAATTATAAAAGATAAACACACACACCAATGATCACTGCGGCACTATTTACAATTGGCAAGACAAGGAAGTGACCTATATATCCACCAACAATTGAAAGGATATACACTATGTGGTGAATATATATATATATGAATATTACTCAGCCATCAAAAAGAATAAAATCATGCCATTTGCAGCAAGATGGATGGACCTGGTGATTATCATACTAAATGTAGTAAGTCAGATAGAGAAAGACAAATATAATACTGCTTATAAGTGGAATCTTAAAAAAATTATAAAAACAAACTTATTTACAAAAACAGAAATAGATCCATAGACATAGAAAACAAACTTATGCTTCCCAAAGGGGAAAGGAGGAGAGGGATAAATTAGGAGTTTGGGACTAACATATACACACTACTTACTATATATAAAACAGATAACCAGCAAAGACCTACTGTCTAGCACAGGGAACTAAACTCAATATTTTGCAATAGCTATAAGGGAAAGGAATCTGAAAAAGCAATAAATAAGTATATATGTATACTGAATCACTTTGCTGTACACCAGAAACTAGCACAACATTGTAAATCAATTATACCTCAATTTTTTTAAAATAGAGGAAGAAAAGAATCTTTTCCCAGAATCCCCCACCAAGCACACTTGCCTTACATCTCATTGGCCAGGGTTGCACACACCCACAACCTAAACCAGTCACTGGCTGGAGTTGTAAGATGACCATAATTGTACTTAAATAACCGACACACACCACCCTGGAGCTGGGAAAGGGACCATGAGGCACATAAAAGCCTATTATTTAGTCCAAATTGAGTTCTGTTAGCAAGAGAGAAAAGAGAAGGGACTTCCCTGGTGGTCCAGTGGTTAAGGATCTGCCTGCCAATATCAGGGGCCTGGGTTCCAGCCCTGGTCCTGGAATATCTCATATGCTGTGGGGAAGCTATGCCTGTGTACCACAACCGCTGAACCCTGTGGGCAAAGAGCCTGTGCTCCACAATAAGAGGCCACCACAGCGAGAAGCCTGTGCACTGCCGCTGGAGAGTAGCCCACACTTGCCGCAATTAGAGAAAGTCTGTCTAGAACAGCAAACACCCAGGATAGCCAAAATAATAAATAATTTTAAAAGATTTTTGAAACAGAAAAGTGGGACATTTAACAGATGTAATAGACAATACTTATAGATCAGTATTCATCTATATATTCCCTCAATAAATGTTTCTTCAGCAGCCACTTACTGCCAAGTGTCATGGTGGGCATTATGGAACCAGAAAGGGACTAGACACATTCCCTACCCTCAGCGAATTTTCAGCCCAGTAGAAATGGTCAGGCATTAATTAAGCAACCATAACAGACTGTGGTAGATGCACAGATCTACCATGCTACATATGGAAACATGAAAGAGAGACTTAGATGCAATCATGGAAGGCTTCTCAGAGGAGGTGACACTCAAGCAGGCCCTTGAAGGCTGAAGAGGAGCTCGCCAATTACACAGTGTGGGGGGAGCAGTACAAGGAAAAGCAGAAGTGAATGAAGGCATGATTGATTGAATGAATGAAAAACACAGTATGAGAAGATACTTCAAGGAAGAATATGCCTATGAAGAGAGGGCAGTGTGAGCTTTGTAAGGCCTTTGAAAACATCGGGAGGAGTCTATGGGTCGTAGTACCTGTGATTATATGCACTACTGACTGTGTAACTTCAGAGGAATTGCAGGGAAAGAAAATGAAGTGCATTCAAGTACAGGGACACACCTTCACCAGAAGTAATAAATCCAAAAACTCTTTCAGTCACAGACCTTTACAGGTGTGAAGTATCTTAGGAACAGTCAAAATCAAGTATGACGACGAACAGAGCCGTGCACCCGAATGCGGTGGA